>NW_022985020.1:0-18311 GCF_010015815.1 Dothidotthia symphoricarpi CBS 119687 | reverse complement strand
AGTAAAAATTAGGTAGCTATATAGAGGCTAATAATACGCTTCTTCCTATATAATAAAATATAACTCTTTTATTTTTAAGTATTACTACCTATCTACTAACCCTAATATGCTAGTAGGCTTAGAGGACTAGTAGGAAAACTAGTCTAGAAGTAGAGGTAGTTAATACGTAGTTACTAGTAAGCGTTTCTAGTAACTATATACTAACTATATAATTACTTAATCTTATATATTATCTATCTATCTAAATAAACCTATGTACTTTCTAAATAGTATATTAAACTATTTTATTTACCTATAACTTAGTCTAACTTCTTTTATAATATCTTTATTAGAATATTACTAGTTTTATAAGAGTATTAATATCTAGATCTATATAGATTTTAAAGAATATAAGATAACCTTAAAGTTACTTCTTTAAATATTATTCTTTATATAATATAATAACTATATTAGATAAAGCTCTAGTAGGATTATTTTATACTAACCTCTAAATAAAAGGATTAAAATATAATAGTTTATTAATTATTAATTAACTTTAAATATTACTTATAATACTCTAAAAGCCTAGATTATAATCTTCTTATCTTTAACTATATATTATAAGTCTATAATTAACAGTAATATAGTTATATAGTAGTATTTCTTTCTTAACTTTTATAACTTATCTTTTAACTTATATCTATTTATTAATATTCTTTGTTTATTTTGTAAACTATAATAAATAAACTAAGGTAGATAATTAAAAGCTAATTTACTAATTTAAGCATTACTTAGTAGACTATACCTATATATAATAAGTTTATATAACTTTCTATATCCTCTTTTTATTTTTCTTATTATTATTATTTAAACTATAGCTAACCTATCCCTATTTACTATTATAGAGAAAGCTTCCCCTCTTACTTTATCTTTACACTACTCTATATTAATAGTAGATTTCTTTAGAAGTATAAATAGTATTACTCTATAAAGTTAAAGAGTTAGTTTAGCCCTAAGTTTTATACTAGTTACTTACTATTATCTTTTAAACCTAGCTTCTTTTATCCTTAACCCTTTATTCTCTTTAAGAGGGCTCTCTCTTTTTAGACTAGTTAGATAATAATTCCTCTAGTAACTACTTAGACTCTAACTAGTCTTAACTAGAAGAGTCTAATATTAATATTAATCTTATATACTAGAGTAATAGTATAGATAGGAATACTAATTCTCCTATCCCTATAACTAAGGATAACTATAAAAGATAATAATATATAGAATAAGGAATTCTATAATTATAACTTTAGTATAAGAGTAGCTAACCTAAGTCTTTACTAGTAGTATTTTTAAGTTCTTATAGATAGAGACCTTTCTCTATAACTACTACACTTTAAATAAGCTCTCTTAGTTTAACTTATAGAGATTAGTAATATATACCTCTACTAATATAATAAATACTAAGCTATAGGCCTTCTAGGACTCTGCTAGCCTAATATAAAAAATAGTTCTAAGCTAGGAATTATTCTACTCCTTAGTAACGCTGTACTCTAACTTAAAGAAGGTAAATAACTATAACTCTATAGTTAGGTATACCTTCTTAAGAATAAGTCTAAATAAATAAGAGTTATAAGGCCTCTTTAAGCCTACTAAAGCTAGTTTCTTCCTAAGTATATATTTCTCCTTAAACGCCTATAAGATCTACGCTAGATTCTAGAAGTAGTTATAGTTTACCTAGGTAAAGATTATCTTCTTTAGATCTTAGCTCTATTCTATATCTAGCTAATAACTAGTTTAGCCCTAAGCTATCTTTATAATTAGTAAAGTATTCTAATATATATACTATAAGTAGTTAGTTAGCTATCTACTATTTCTTTAGAGTATTTACTAATATACTATTATAGAAAGAAATTACTCTTATCTAATTAGAGGTTAATCTTATATTTATAGGTAGTATAGACTTACTAGGACACAAGAGCATATAGATACTAGTAATATACTATCTTATATATAAGCTATACTAAGAAACTTAGAAATATCTCCTAGATAGATATAATAGCCTAGATAGTATAAATAGCTATAAGGCCTATATATTTAAGGTTATTCTTCCTATCTAGAAGATTACTTACTTAATAGCTACTAGGCTATAGCGTTTACTAAAGAATAGACTATATACTTAGAAATCCCTCTATATAAGCGTAACTAAATTCCTTATAGACTAGGATACTCTAAGAATTATAAGACTCTCCTAGTATAACTTTTCTATAAGGATAAACTTCTATATATTTAGTAACCTTATCCTAGCTATTCTTTACCTTTAGTGCCTAGGCCTATTCTAAATCTATTAAACTACTATAGTATTTAAAGATAATAATAAGGCTATAGCTATATAGGCCTTTCTTCCTACCCTTTCTAAGTAGTTAAGGTATTTAGAGTTAATTATAAATAATTATATATATAGTACTATATTTAGCTCTCTAGAACTACTTCCTAAGGTAGGCTAGTAAGCTATATACGTATTTAATATTATAAGATAGATATAGATAGAGATTAGTATAGTAGTAAACTTATAGATAAGAGAGGTTACTAGCCTCCTTTCTATCTTAAAAAGAGTAATCTTAATAAGAGAAAGCTCTAAAGCTAATCTACCTATATATACCCTTTAGGATAATATTAAGCATGCCTACTCTAGTAGTAATATATAAATACGTTAATATATAAATACCTAAAGAGTAGTCTATACTATTAGCTTTATATACAGACTAAATAAAAAATAATAAAAAGCCTTTAATAAGGTAGCTCTTAATCTATATAGAGTTATAACCTTATCTCTTAATAGTACTATTATTAAAGAGAAGGATTTACTATAGTATTTTATTTATTATTATAGCTATTACTCTTACGTTTAGGCTACCCTAGAGCTTTTTCTTAAGCTAAAATCCTAGTTTAAAAAGTAAAGTCCTCTTAGGGCTATTTCTATAACAGCTACTATTAATAACTCTAAGGTAGAGATAATAAGAAGGCTTCTACTACTTCTAAGCCTATAGAAGTTCTCTCTTAAGGAGGTTACTAGATTTCTATATCTTATAAAATAGGTGCC
Organism: Dothidotthia symphoricarpi CBS 119687; assembly: GCF_010015815.1. Classification (NCBI taxonomy): domain Eukaryota; kingdom Fungi; phylum Ascomycota; class Dothideomycetes; order Pleosporales; family Dothidotthiaceae; genus Dothidotthia; species Dothidotthia symphoricarpi. The sequence goes on along the minus strand of NW_022985020.1, from coordinate 15,238 downwards.
TTAATTTAGGAGGATATATAATAGAATCCTATAGCTACTCTAGTATATACTTTTCTTATTATAAGTATATATTATATACTAGTATAAGAATAGAAATCTCTTTAAAAAATTATATAAATAGGGCTAATATCTATATACCTTATAATAGGATTTATGCAGCTAATTAGCCTATCTAAACCTATATAGGCTATATATTATTTCTTAGCTTTAACTCCTTTCTAGCTACTTTAAAGTAATAAGAGTAATATAATATTATTTAGTAAAATACTAGTAATCTACGCCTCCTTCTAACCTCCTTTAAAACTATATATAAAATGCTAACTACTTTAGGTTTAGAGTAGTATATTTCTTTTATTAATTCCTTAGTAAGTAAGATAAAAGGATAATATATTATATTACCCTACTTATTAAATAGAGCTACAGCCCTACCCCTACCTAAATTCTAGATTCCCTTAATAACCTACCTTTTTCTAATAAGATTAATAGTCTACTATAACTTCTACTTACCCTCTATCTATCTATACCTTTTATTATAACTTCTTTAACCTAGCTTTACAGCCTAGTTATAACTCCCTATAAAGTTAATTAGAACTATATTAGCTACTTTACTTATACTTCTCTCTACTTAGATAAATAATATAATACTAAGTTTATAATATACTAGTTCTACTTTACTAAGCTAGTAGAATACTATAGCCTTCCTTTACTAGCCTATAGTAACTAGCTATTTATAGCCTATAATCTAGAACTAGTACTATAGTAGATTTACTAGTATAGCTAGCTTAATAAGCTTCTTCTTACTCTAAAGTAATACCTTCTAGAAGAAGTATTCCTTAATAACTAAGTTACTTCTCCTAGAACCCTACTAAGGCTAATCTACTCTAGTAAGGTAGTAATAGTTAATAACTCTAGATATAGAAGCTTACCTTACCTCTACTAGACTATATCTAATATAGGTAAATTAGTTAAGATTATAAGTGCCCTCTTAGTATTTAATAATAAGTAGCTGCCTACTATCCTTTAGTATAGTATAGTAAGAGTTATTATTAAAATAAATCTAAAGATACCTATAGAAAAGAAAGCTAGTAAGGAAAGTAGTAATAAGAATACTAATATAGAGAGTAAAGATAATAATAAGGCTATTATAGTAATAGAACAAAGTTAGATTATAAAATATACACTACCCCTAGAATTAGAAGTAGAGAAAGAGGAGATAGAGAAGTAGGTAGAGTAGGTAAAAGAGTAGGTAGAAGAGTAGAGAAAGGAGATAGAAGAGTAGAAAGAGGAAATAGAAGAGTAGAGAGAGAAAATAAAAGAGCTAGAAGAAAAGAGATTAAAAGAGTAGCTCCCTAAAGTAATAACTACTATTCTAGATAAAACTACTATATAATAAGAAAAAAAAGTAGTAAGAGAAGAGGAAGAAGAGAAAGAAGAAAAAGAAGAGAAAAAAGAGAAAAATACAGTAGTAGATATCTCTACTATAGAGAGAGAAGATAGTTAAGAAGTTACTACTATTAAGTAGAAAGTTATTATAGTTAAAAAAGAGGCTAAGGCTAAAGTAGCTATAAAAGTAGCTATAGTTAAGAAAGAAGTAGCTATAGAAGTTATTATAGAAGTAGCTATAGTAGAGAAAGAAGTAGCTATAAAAGTAGCTATAAAAGTAGCTATAGTAGAGAAAGAAGTAGCTATAGAAGTAGCTATAGAAGTAGTTACTATTAAAAAAGAAAAGAAAGAGGAGAAAGAGGTTATAGAGGTTACTACTAAGGTTATAGAGGTTACTACTAAAGTTACTACAGTTAAGGTAGAGATACCTACTAGAAAGTATTAGCGTATAGATTTCCCTAATACTACCTATCCTAGGCAAAACTAAGGCTAGCTAGAATTATAAGTAGGGTTAGGCTCTAGCAGTTTTAGTAATTTACTACTACTACCTATATATATAAAGCTACTAGATCCTATAAAGGAAGTATAAGCCTAGCTATACAGCTTTATTACTCTATAGGCTCTATAGTAGATCTTATATATATAAGACTATATCTGTAAGGACTCTAGAAGCTATATATAAGCCTTATAAAGAAAGTAGGATAAAGCTTCTTCTTCTTCTAGTTCTTCTAAAGTATTAGATAAGTTCTATACCTACCTTAACTATATTACTAGTATAGTTAATAAGAGTATAGCCTAGGTATACTTCTAAACCTTTATTACTTATATAAAGCTAGTTAAGATAGAAATAACTTTCTAGAATTTTACAGAATAAAGTATAAAGGATATAAGGCCTTAGTAACCTAGTAACTCTAACTATAATATAACTAAGATATATTATATAAAGTAGAAGTATAGCCTAGGTAACTATAATAAGGGCTTTACTTACTATAAAGCCCTAGGCTAGTTTTAAAAGTATATCTAAGAAGCCTACTTCTAGTCTTAGCTATTATAGTAGGGCTATTACCTAATTATTCTTATATTTACTACCTACCTTAGCTTTTCTAAGCTTAGGAAGACTCTTAGTTTCTACTTTAGTACCCTAGGCTATAGGAAGCTAATTACAGTCTCTTTTATAGAACTATATCTATCCTTATACAGCCTATTTAAGGTAATAAAAGAGAGTGTTAATAAGTTCTTACTTAGAAGTAATAGGAGCTTAAAGCTTACGTTTATATATATATACTTACTATAAGATAAGTATATAGCCTAGAAGAGCTTTAGTATAATAGTAGCTAGTAACCTAGATAAGAAGATTAAAACTATCTAGATTACATAGAAGAAGCCTACTAGTAAGCTAGAAGAGTTAGCTAGTAAGCTAGAAGAGTTAGCTAGTAAACTAGAGGAGTTAGCTAGTAAGCTAGAGGAGTTAGCTAGTAAGCTAAAGGAGTTAGCTAGTAAGCTAAAGGAGTTAGCTAGTAAGCTAAAGAAGTTAGCTAGTAAGCTAGAAGAGCCTTTTACTTCTATAAAGAGACCTAAGAAGCCTTTTATAGAATCTAATAAAAGATACTCTTTTAATAGCCTAAGAAACTCTTTTTATAGGTCTTCTAGGGCCTCTTTCTATAGGTCTTCTAGAGTGTCTAGAAAGAGGCCCTTTAAAGAGTCTTAATAAAAACCTTTATAGAAATTATTATAAAGAACTACTAGGAAATTATTTAGAAGATAGTCTAAAGTTTAGTATTAGGAAATAATATTAGTACTTAGAGTATCTATAATATATATCCTAGTTCTTATTAATTTCTAATACTATATCTACTCTAAGAGCCTATACTTTGCTTTACTAGTAACTATAGTAAACTATAAAGTAGGTACTAAGAGCTTACTTAATAGGTATAATAAAAGAAGTAGATAATTTCTATTTACTATATAAACTATTCCTTCTATATTCTTTTCTTATACTATTCTACCTATCTTCTTCCTACTAACTTATACCTCCTAGCTCTATACTATTTTTGCTATTATTTAACTATTTAACTAGAGTTACTATTACTATACCTTCTCCTAAAAGAAAGGCAGAGGACGGCCTAGAGAACTTAATATATATAAGATATTAAGCTATATATAGCTAGAATTACTATAAAAGAAGAGAGAGAAATCTTATATTTAGGTTCTAGATTCTACCTAGCTTTGCTCCCTCTATACTACTATTATTACTACTACCCTAGGTACTGTAGTATAAGAATAGCCCCCTTAGTAACTAGTAAGATAAATCTTTCTTTTCTTTAGGCCTATTCCTAGAAAGCTATACCTCTAGTACACCTATATATAAAGTATACCTAATAGAAGGAGTATATATAACACTGCCTAGAGAAGAATAGCTAAATTTACTATATTTAACACCTACGCTAGCTACACTAGACCTTATAGATATAGAAGAGCTAGGCCTATATATATTTAAGCCTAATATAGAAGTAGAAGGATCTAATATAGGCTACCTAGATAATAGATAGCTAGATCTACCTATAGTAGAGAAGGTAGAGAGTAGCTTAAGTAATAGTAATAGCTCTAGCCTATACCCTCCTTTAGTAGATAGTATAGAAATTCTAAGTAGAATAAGTTAGCCTACTAGTCTACTTAATAGGAAAGAGCTACCTCCTAGGTAAAGAAAAGTAATAGATACTCTTAGTACTATATTCTTATCCTATTATTATATATATAGTAAGTTCCTATACTACCTTCTTCCTAGCTCTATACTTATATATTTATATAGTAAGCAGCTAGCTAAATATTACTACTAATACACTAGAAGTATAGATACTAGTATAGGTTAGTAAGTAGATTAAGAGCCTAATTCTAGTAGAGCTAAAAGATAAGAATAATATACCTATAGCTACTCTAGCTAGATTCTCTCTATCTAATAAAACTATATAATTAAGCTAGTCTTTACCTTCTTAGCTCTCTAAGTAGATCTAGTAGGATAAGCTACTTACTAGCTATAAAATACTTAGCTTTAGATAGGTACTACTAAAACTAAGCCTAAAGAAGTTAGAGTAGGTATCCTAGGCTCCTTAGTAACTTATAGTATAGGAGGGCACTTTTAAGTAGTAGTTTAATATAGACAGTGTAACCTTTAGGATAAGAAGCCTTACTATTTACTAAATAGCTTTCTATATATATTAGTATCTAAACTACCTATAGTTTATCTAGTAAAATTAAAAGGTAAAGATAGCTAACTAGAAGGCTCCTATATACTATATAAAGTATATTATACTTAGATATAGTATCTTTTTAGCTAGCTGTAACTTTACTACCTACCTATTCTTTCTCTACTACCTATTTATTAAGGGTAAGAGCTACTAAGATACTATTAGCTACCTAGATAATAAGTTACTAGAAAGACTATTTAACTAGGCTATCTATCTAGCCCTATATAAAAAGGTAAGAATAAATATTATATAGTACTATTCTACTAGCTTCTAGAATATACGCGTAAGGGCATATATTAAGGTAGAGATAAGGTAAGAGGTAGGTAATACTACTAGTATTATATTAGCTAACCTAATTATAGAGAAGGACCTAGATAGGCTCTAGGTAAATATCTAGCAGTGCTACTCTACTATTATAAGTACTTATAATAGCTAGAAAAATGTCTTTTATAAGCTATAGCTTATTATCTAGGCCTATAATATTAAGCTTTAAGGTACCTACTCTATATTACAGCTATAGACCTTCTATATATTTAACTAGATAATAAATACTATATTCTATGTAGAGTATCTAGGCTATGTAGATTAGTGCTACTACTAGGTAGATTTTACTTAAGAGGTAATTACTAGCTAGCCTAGCTATACTATCTTAGAAAAGCTAGCCTATCTCTATAAGTAGGTTAGAGATAGCCTATAGAAGCTAAAGTAGCCTAAGAACTACGCTACTACCTATCCTATAAAAGGGTTATAAGATATAGGTACTCTTACTATTAAGCTATATAAGTAGTCTAACCTATATACTAGTAGAATAGTAGATATTAAGGCCTATAATATTAATAAGGAGTAGTTTATAGTGCCTATTAAGAACTACCTCCCCTTTAAAAAACAGGCCCTAGAAGAACTTAGTCTCCCTAACTCTAGGCTATAAGAGTAGTATTAATAAGAGATAGAAAGAAACTATATAGATAGAGTAAGCCTCTAGTACTTAGTATCTATATATAAAAGTATAAAGTGCTAGGTCTAGAGTATACTCTCTAGATCTAGCTAAGCTAGGTACTCTTATAGCGTATAGGAAGAGTACTATATTACCTATAAGTTATTTACAGCCTATATCTATAGTATAGCGCTACTAGCAGTACCCTTAGACAGCCTAGGCCTATACTAAGAGGTAGATGCAGAGTAAGAGTAAGAAGAAGCTAGGCTAGAAGACTAGTATAGAAGTAAGTAAGGTATAGTAGAAGAAAGAAACTTAATACTAATAACCTATATTCTCTTCTAGATTCTTAATATAGAGAAGCTTAATTACTTCTAGATAGTAGATATAAACTACTAGCTAGCTTACCTAGAGTTTATTATTAAGGTTACTACTAAGTATATACTAGGCTCTAAGGTATCTAGTACACTAGACGTAGATAAGAACTAATATAATACTCTTACCTTAGCTATACTGCGTCTTCTTAATACTAGTCTAGAATACTATACTATAGATAGAAGTATATAGTAAGGCATTTCTAGAAAGTAGAGAAAGAAGAAGAAGTAGTAAGAGTAGTTTAGCAGCTAAGATACTAAGAAGCTTAAGAAAGGCCTTAATATAAAGTAGGTTATTAAGTAGTATAGTATAATATAGCTACTACCCTATAGTACCTCTAGCTATAGGCTACTTCTTACTAGCTAGACTAGCCTACTATAGATCTACCTATACCTATAGTAGCTACTAGCTATTAGTAATACTAGCCTATAAGATATATTTTAATAGAAGAATATTTCCTTTAAGGCTAGCTCTAACCTTAACCTCTAACTCTAGGCACTAGGCTAGTATATTAATAGTCTTACTTAGAAGAGTAACCTACGTAATACCTCCTTACAGTATAAAATCTACTAAGCTGCTACAGAAGCCTATATTAAGAAATATAACTAGTAGATATAGATAGTCCTATAGGAGTAATAGGAGAACTATATCTATATTACCTCTAGGTTAGCCTTACTATACTTCTTCTTTAGTAACTTTAAAAGCTTTATTACCTACACTAAAGGTAGTAAGAACCTAGTAGATAGATTTATCTACCTAGGCTATAGCTAAATTACTTCTATCTTTATCTCTATATTACTAATACGTATAGTAGCTATCTAGTTATAAATAAGTAAGGCTTAGTAGTTCTTCTAGTATAGCTCTAGCCTATAGTAGAACTATATCTACTCTCTCTTTATCTAGAAGCCTAGCTAGTTTTAGTATATAAAAGGCCTCTTCTTCTACCTACTTTATATTAGTTTCTAGTAGATTATTAAATACTAGTTTAAAGACTATAAACTAAAGCCTAGCTAACTCTTTAAGTTTAAGGCCTTCTTCTACCTCTAGGCTTCTAAGCTTATATTTATTACTATATAATATAACTTTAATAAGCTAACCCTACTCTATAACCTACCTATAAAGGAGTAAGAGTAGTCTAAGCAGCTCTCTATACTAGAATAAACCTAGTTTATCTACCTTGCTATAAATCCTAGTATAGTTAATATTATACTATATAATAACTAGCTATATAAGAGGGTAGAGTAAATAGAGCTAGATAGAGCGCTTCTAGAGAAAGAATATAGTGCCTTTTTTACTTTTCTCTAAGCCTATCTAGATCTACCTATATATAAGAAATAGGTAGCTAAGAAGAAAAGAGGCTATATAGACCTTACCTCTACTATTAAGTATATCCCCTTTATATATAGGTAATAGCTAAAGTACGTAGAGGCCTTAGAGATAATAGGTATATAGCTTTAAGAGGACTATATAGCGCTAGCTGCCCTAGATCCTAACCTATTAGATATAGAGGATAAAGCATAGAAGGGTATAGGTAGCTATAAGGAACTTTACTCTATACTACTTAGCCTATTACTCTAGTTTCTCTACTAGTAATAGGGGTTAAGATCTATAGAGTAGGCTCTTATATTTATAGGGGTATATTAGCTACCTAGCACTTTTATATCTAGTATATTATATTTCTATATCTAGCGTATTATATTTCTATATACGCTGTATATACTATATACAGCCTTATTTTACTTAGTATAATTCTATAATATTCTAAGTAAGATATCTAGTATATTACTATATATTATAATCTAATTATAAACTATTTTTTTAGTATTATCTAGGATATTATTTATTTACAGTGTCTTAGGTATAGGGCCTCTAGAGAGTATAACTATACTACTTTCTTTTCTTTTCTAAAAGCTACCTTCTATTTAGCGTTCTACTATAGTAATAGCTAGTTAAGAGTAAGTATAAGCGCTCCCTCTTATATAAAGCCTATTATAGATACCTAGGCTTTTAAGAGTACCTATAATATCTCTCTACCTCTAGCCCCTTTTAACTTTAACCTATAGACTAGGTTTTTAAAACTTATAGAATAGGTAGGTAATTAAGCCTAAGTATAGGTAGTAGCTAGTAACCCTATTATAATTAACCTAGCTATTCTTACCTACTGCAGCAGTAAGTAAAAGAAGTTATATACTAATACTATAGGCCTATCTAAGGTAAAGTATACAGAGTAGGTAGCTAGCGTAATATTAGTAGGTACCTAGAGAGAGTAAAAGGTAATAGTAAAAATAGTTAGCCTAGTTACCTTTTACCTTACTAACACTATAGCTGCTATATTAATACCTAGTATAAAGGAAGTAGAAGAGGCAAAAGTTAGTAAGTAGTATATAGTTATAGTAGTAAAAAACTAGAGTATAGTCTAAATCTTTAACTCTATATTTAACCCTATAAGGTATAGAAACTATTAGTAGAGGCTAGGCACTATTCTAGGAACTAGTATAGTAGGGCTTCTTATATAGTAATAGCCTAGAATATTAGAGGTCTATATCTAAGGGCTGCTAGAGGGCCTTTACTACAACTAGCTCTATTATATAGGCTAAAGTATATAGTAAGTAGAGGCTATTATTACCTAGGCAGTAAGCTTCCTATTCTATTTAACCTCTAGTAGTAGGTAGTAGTATTATATATAGAAGAGCTAGGGTTAGTAATAGGCCTATTCTCTAAGTAGAGGTATACTTTAGTAGTATTATATTTCTTCTTTAGTATAACAGATTAGGAAAATCTAAGGCTAGGAATAGAAAGAGGCGGTATTATTTAGCCTATAGAAAAAAAATTAGAGATTTCTAGTAACTATAATATACTAAAAAATTAAAGTAATAGTGTAGTAGGTAGATATACTATATAAAGGCTAGTCCTAGTAGTGTATAAAGAAGGTAAAGTTAGCAGCATTATTATATATAAGGTAGGTAGCTAAGTAGGCTGTATATAATATATAAAAAAGTAAAAAGAAGTATATAAAGCTAATTAAGATCTAGTTACTAGATATTAGAAAACTATCTAGTAGATATTTTATAAGATATTAAAGAGAAGTAGTAACTAAAATAAAACTTAATAAAATTAAGTTATTAAATAACTAAAATATAATAAAATAACTATAATACTAGAGAAAGGAGAGAAATAAAAACTTCTATAGTAGAGAATTATAAAAATTAAAAAGCCTAAGTAGAATATAAAGAAAAAATATATAAAGTTAAAGTATATTAAAGCTAAGACTTTTAGCTCTCTATAATAGCTAGTATAAGTAATACCTACTTACTAGTACTAAAAGTATAAACTTTCTATAGCCTAGTAAGCTTATATAGCTAGAGTAGGTATAAGTAGTAGTCTATTAATAGATTACTTTAGTCTTTTATTTCTTACTTTCCTATCTTCTCTATATTATTATAGGGGTATACTAAGTATAATACTAAGAGTAAAGTATAAGATTTAGTATAATATATTTACTATAAGGTAGTGCTACTCTTTTCTTAGTAGATTAAAGATTACGTTAAACTTCTCTACGCTATACTATACTTCTATATTACTAGTATATAGGTACGTAGCTACTCTTACCTTTAGTCCTCTAGAAGAGAAATCTACTTTTACTAGTAAAGAATATCTTAAAATTACTATTCCTAAGCGCTAGATAGAGATATTATATATTATCTATTTTAGGCTACCTTATATTATTAAGTTTATTATCCTAAGTAGCCTAAGTATTAGTCTCTTTACTTTATAAACTTAAGGTTATAAGTTTAACTCCTCCTTAGTTTATATCTACTAACTTTACCCTAGCTTAAAAAAAAAAAATATTATCTAAAAATAAGATTAAGATTAAGGCCTATTAGTATAAGAACAGAGATATTAATAGCATTAAATATAAAGAGGTAGAGAGCTATAGTATAAATAAGGCAGTAGGCTATATTAGGGTAGGTAGAGATATTATAAGTTAAAAGTAGTATAAATAAGTAAAAAAATACTAATAAATATATAGTTCCTAGAAGGTCTAGGCAAAGTTCCTATTAATACTAAATATTAGAATAGCTTCTTTAACATCCTAATTATAAATATTTAGGACCTTAACAGCTACTACTTTAACCTTAATCTACTCTTTAAGATAGTTAAGGTTTTAGGCTCTCTAGAGTATAAATAGAAGTATAAATATAGTACTAAGTACTAGAAGATAGTAGATAATAAAAGGTTATATCTAGGTAAGTTAGTAGATAATAAGGTTAAGCTACTAAGAGTAGAGGAAGATACAGCCTATTATAGGATAGGCTAGGCAATAGGTAGAGAAGTAGAAAATATATAAAAAAAGCTTAAAAAAGCTTTTTTTTCTATTTTAATTTTCCTAAAGGCTTTAGAGTTATTTATTTTTAAGTTAGTAAGTTTATAGTTATAAATATTAGTTCTAGTTTTATTATACTAAGTTAGAAATATTTAGAATAATATTTAATATAAAAATTATAATTTTTCTTAAGCTTTAATATATTTACTAAGAAAAATAATACAGCTACTTTATTAGGTTATAAATATATTATATATAACAAATACTTCTATTAAGTGTAGGTAAATAAAGTTATAACTAGTCCTAGTAAGTAGAAATTACTAAGTAATAAATTTATACTAATAAAAAGTTATAAATAAGTAATATATATAGTACTATATAGAGAGATTAATATTTTACTATAAATTTAGTATATATCTTATAGTTTAAGCTTAGGCCTACTATAAACTCTTATTAATAGCTAACTTACTTATTATTAAAAGTAGTTTAGCCTAAGTAAAAGAAAAGATCTGCTATTTTAGCATAATAATTAAGTTAGTTAGGTAAAATCTTAATTAAGTAGTTATACCTATAACTAAAATTATTACTAGTGCTAGATAGGATATTCCTAACTATAGAATATACTAGTTATACTTACTTAAAGTTTAGAGAGAGAGATTTATATTTATATTAATATTCTACTTTAGTTCTTCTATTAGTTTAGTAGAATAATAAAATATTTACTCTCTATTATTAATAGTTAATAATTACTAAATATATAAGAATTTAACTTTTAAAGATTTATTTTTACTTAATTATACTTTAACGTTAACTAAAAAACTATTCTTTTATTCTATCTTCTACTATCTCTTAGAATTTACTATGCACTGCCTATTTATTAATCTTAATATCTACTTAAAGTTTATATACTATTAAGTTAGAACCTAACTTAATATAATAATAACTATTTTAATAAGTAAAATAAATAAATAAGTTAATATCTATAGTTTAGCTTTACACCTTCTTGTAAAATATATATCTCTTATATATTAAGTAACTGCCTATAGTAATATACTTAAAGCTATATAGTAGCCCTAAAATATAATTATAGTTTTCTTTTATATTAAAACTTTGTTAAGTAAGAAGCTTAGTTATAAAATATAAATATATATTATTAATTACTTACTCTATCCTACTTAAAGAGTTATTATTAGTAAGTTTTCTTATAAACTAGTGCTGGCCTATACTATATGCTAACTAATAAATTATACTATAAGAAGCCTTACCTATAGACCTTATATATATAGTAGACTATTTTAAAGAGTTAAATAAAAAGAGAAAAGATTATAAAGAAACTACTCTATAGAACCCCTAAAAGAAACTACTCTATAGAACCCTCTACTCTACTATATACCTCTCTACTAAATATAAAACTACTATATACTAAATAATCTACTATTACCTAGGAATATAGCCTCTTACTTAGTAGGGCCCTTACTCTTATTCTTACTCTTACTCCTATTAGTCTCTGTAGAGAGCCTACTAGGGTTTACCTAAGTAACCCTACTACTAGTAGGAGGTTAAGGCTAGAGCTAGGGAGTAAGTAAGGCTTTATTATAGAGGGTATTAGCTTAGCTATAAGGCTTAGGTTAGAAGAGGCCTAGAGTAGGAGATTCTAGAGGGCTTAAAACTAGTAAAGAGGTATAGTAGTAGTAAAATAGTATTATAGAGACACTCCTATTATACTAGTTAGAGGTATTAACACTATACTAGAAGTACTTATCCTAGTTTAGGTTAAACTCTTAGGTTAACCTATCTAGTGCAGTATATTAATTAACCTACCTATTATACTCCTACTAGTTAGTAGCCTAAGCTAGATACTAGCCCTAGTTTAAAAAGAAGAAGTAGTTAAGGATATTATAGAGTAGATTCTTACTAAAGGTATTAGCTTCTATCTTCTTATAAATTACCTAGTGCCTCTTAACTATAGTAATATTATTAACGTACGTATAGCTAATAAACTTAGTAACCTTCTTATAGCTAATATTAGCGCTAAAGTACTAGGATAGCTCTATAACTATACTTAGTAAGTCCTAGTAAACCTAGCAGTTAATAGCCTTAGTAATCTTAGATATATATACTAGGTAGATATTACTAGGAAACGCCTACTTAATACCTCTATACTTATTTAGGTAGCTAGAGGAAGTGTATAGTATAATAGTAAGAGACTAGTAGGCCTAGGTAATCTTAGCGTAAGAGCCTATCTCTAGTATCTTTATAGTAGCTATATTAGTATTAACCTTAATAAACTATAGAAGCATAGTATACTAAATAGAGGTTACTAGGCTAGTTAATCTATATAGAAGGTAAGAGTTAGAGATATAAACGTTACTAGCCTTATAAGTCTACTTTATCTAGGCAATACTAGGGAAGTAGTTATAGAGCTCTAAAAAGAAGTTAATATTATTATCCTAGCCCTTAATCTTACTAGTTAAGTTAGTAATATTATTAGTCTTATACTACTTCTAGTACTTAGTAATATACTTATAGAAGCCTAGTAGTATCTTAGTATAGTTCTTACTGTCCTTATTATTAAAGAAGACGCTGCCCTAGATAAGATCTATACTATAGTTATTATAGACTACCTTAGAAATATTAAGATTAATATACTAGAAGAAGGTCTAGTTACTAGGCTTAGTGTACTTAGTATAGTAGAGGTAGAAGATAAGGTTAGTCTCCTACCTTAGGATAGTATATAGGAGCTAGTACCTAATATTACTATAGATAAGCTGCTAGATAAGTAAGTAGTATATAATATAGTACTAGCCTAGGTTAGATTTAGTATTAATTATATAGGTATAGTACTAGTATATATTAAAGAACTAGTTAAGGATATCTACTAGCTCCTTATCCTTAAAAATCTAGCTAAAGTAGCTATTAATAATACTTCTATCCTTATTAAACCTATCTACTAAGTTGCAGTATTCTAGGGTATTAATAATATAGTCCTAGTTAAGTAAGGCTGTTACCTTAGTTAGGTAGTACTAATAGTTAAGAAGGTTCTAGTTAGTAGTAGTACCTTAAAATAGGGCCTAGAATAGTACCTACGTAACTAGGTTACTCTACTAGGTACCCTATATATTCTGCTTATAATAGAGGATCTAGAGTAGGTTATTTAGAGCACTAGAGTTAAGTAGGTAGGTAATAAGGCTTATAGTACTACTAATAGTGCAGAGGTAGTACTAGTAGATATAAGTATTATCCTACTTCTAGCTACTATTCTTTTTATAAGTAGTACTATAGTTAATAATCTTATAATACTAGGCCTAGATAAGCTTAACTTAGGTAGTATTACTAGGCTTACTACGCCTAATCTTAACTACTATCTCTACTAGGATAGACTTCTTATTAGTGTAGTAATAGTAGCTTATATTAGTAGCTGTAGTAGCGCTATTATTCTTAATACTATTAATAACTTCCTTAATATTAATATTAAGGCCCTTAAGTAGTATAGGAAACTTCTAGCATAGCTAGTTAGTAGCCTAAGTCTAAAGCTCTTATATTAGTAGTAGCGTAAGAAGTAGAATACTAGTAGTAGAAAGCCTTATACTAGTAACTAGCTAGGTTATAACCTTATACTAGTACTCTACCTTAGATATACTACGCTTAATAGCGTAGCTACTCTTACTAGTCTACTCTTTAAGAGAGATACTACCTATATAGGTCTTAAGAGGTATAGTTTATATACACTTAACTATTACGTTTAGTATAAGATTTCTAGCTATAGAGGTATATAAAGGGTAGGTCTACGTAGATAAGCTAGGTAATACTATCTAGATAGTATACCTACCTAAGCTAAGAAGAGTTACTAGGGTAGTAATACAGCCTAGAAGCTTAATAGCGCCTATAGCAGTAGTAGCGCACTACTACTAGACCTCTAGGCTAAGTATCTTAATATAGCCTAGCTTATAGGCGTTAGCTTAGCTAGGTATAATAGGTATAAGAATACTATATTATAGATATTTCTAGAGGTAATACGTAGCTAGCTATAGCTTAGAGATTTTAATAGCCTTAGAGCTAGTACCTATAATAGTAAGTACCCTAAAGTACTATATAAGTACCTAGTGCTAGAACTTATAGTAGTTTAACCTAGGCACTAGAAGCGTACTTATAGCGTTAGTAGTAATAATACTACTAAAGTTATTAGAGTTTATACTATACTAAAAAGCGCACTCTTACTAGCCTAGTATAGTGTTATAGTTTAGTACTTATATAAGGTACTCTAGTAGGTTCTTAAAGAAATTATAGGCTACGCTTTAGTTAGTAATATTAATAAAATAGTCCTAATACTACTTAGAGTTATTAAGGTAGTTATAGGTAAGAGTATTAATTAAGAGTGCTACCTTAGTAATAGTAAAGCGCTTAATAATCTAGCAGATAGCTATAGTGCCTATATAAGAGTAGATAACTAATAGAGAGTAGGCTAGTATTACCTATTATAGGGCACTATTATTAATAGCCTTAATATTAGTGTTAGTAGAGATAAGCTCTTTACCCTTAGTAGCCTTAAAGTTAACTATAGTCTTAAGAACTAGGTAGGTATCCTTAAAGCCTACTATGCCTCTATACTATACTATAAGTTAGGAGTAAGTCTTAAGCTAGGTACTAATTATGCAGATAATATTAATAGTTTTGCCTATATAGCTAGTAAGGGTAGCTATAAAATTATCTACTAGGCCCTTCTAGACTATAGGCTTATATATAGAGAGCTAGCTCTAGAAGTTAGTAATAAAGTAGCTACTATTTTATAGGACCTTAAAGTTATTATAGCTACTAAGGATAGGGCTAATATTCTAAATAATATACTAGGCTTAAAAGTAGATAAGAGTACTAGAGGGCGTTAGGGTTAGGGTTAGGGTTAGGGTTAGGGTTAGGGTTAGGGTTAGGGTTAGGGTTAGGGTTAGGGTTAGGGTTAGGGTTAGGGTTAGGGTTAGGGTT
>NW_022985019.1:1271581-1272997 GCF_010015815.1 Dothidotthia symphoricarpi CBS 119687 | reverse complement strand
ATCTCCTCCTATAATAGTATATTAGTAAATACTCTAAAGAAATAGTAAATAGCTAACTAACTACTTATAGTATATATATTAGGATACTTTACTAATTATAAAGATAGCTTAGGGCTAAACTAGTTATTAGCTAGATATAGAATAGAGCTAAGATTTAAGAAAGGTAATCTTTACCTAGGTAAACTATAACTGCTTCTAGAATCTAGCGTAAATCTTATAGGTATTTAAAGAGGAATATATACTTAGAAAGAAACTAGCTTTAGTAGGCTTAAAGAGGCCTTATAACTCTTATTTATCTAGACTTATTCTTAAGAAGGTATACCTAACTATAGAGTTATAGTTATTTACCTCCTTTAGGTTAGAGTATAGCGTTATTAAGAAGTAGAATAATTTCTAGCTTAGAACTATTTTTTGCGTTAGGCTAGTAGAGTTCTAGAAGGCCTATAGCTTAGTATTTATTATATTAGTAGAGGTATATATTACTAATTTCTATAAGTTAAACTAGGAGAGCTTATTTAAAGTGTAGTAGTTATAGAAGAAGGTCTCTATTTATAAGGACTTAAAAATACTACTAGTAAAGACTTAGGTTAGCTACTCTTATACTAAAGTTATAATTATAGGATTTCTTATTCTATATCTTATTATCTTTTATAGTTATCCTTAGTTGTAGGGATAGGAGAATTAGTATCCCTATCTATACTATTACTTTAGTATATAAGATTAATATTAATATTAAACTCTTCTAGTTAAGACTAGTTAGAGCCTAAGTAGTTACTAGAGGAATTATTATCTAACTAGTCTAAAAAGAGAAAGCCCTCTTAAAGAGAATAAAAGGTTAAGAATAAAAAGAGCTAGGTCTAGAAGATAATAATAAGTAACTAGTATAAAACTTAGGGCTAAACTAACTCTTTAACTTTATAGAGTAACACTATTTATACTTCTAAAGAAATCTGCTATTAATATAGAGCAGTGTAAAGATAAAGTAAGGGGGGAAGCTTTCTCTATAATAGTAAATAGAAACAGGTTAGCTATAGTTTAAATAGTAATAATAAGGAAAATAAAAAGAGAATATAGAAAGTTATATAAACTTATTATATATAGGTATAGTCTACTAAGTAACGCTTAAATTAGTAAATTAGCTTTTAATTATTTACCTTAGTTTATTTATTATAGTTTATAAAATAAATAAAGAATATTAATAAATAGATATAAGTTAAAAGATAAGTTATAATAGTTAAGAAAGAAATACTACTATATAACTATATTACTATTAATTATAGACTTATAATATATAATTAAAGATAAGAAGATTGTAATTTAGGCTTTTAGAGTATTATAAGTAATATTTAAAGTTAATTAATAATTAATAAACTATTATATTTTAATCCTCTAGTTTAGAGGTTAGTATAAAATAAT
>NW_022985019.1:946851-1268396 GCF_010015815.1 Dothidotthia symphoricarpi CBS 119687 | reverse complement strand
ATCTAGTTAATTTTTAAGTCTATATATTAGGTCTACGTAATTTTTAAGTCTAGTTAATTTTTATATCTAGTTAATTTTTAAGTTAGTATATTATATATAGGTAGTTTTTATATCTAGATATTACGTCTACTTAATTTTTAGGTTTAGATTTTAGGTACTAGCTTAGTATATATATACCTATTTTTACATACTTTTAGGTTAATAATTAATAACCTAATATTTCTAGGCCTAATACTCTAAGTTTCTAAATAATTATCTTAACCTAGTGCTTATAATTCTTCTATAATCTATTTAAGTAGATAAGTATATTATCTACGTAGGCTAAGCAGTATATATCTAAGTCTTTCTAGAGTACCTAATTAATATATTATTAGAATATACTAGGAGTGTTAGTAAGGCTAAATAGAGTAACTAACTATTTATATAGCCTAAATTAAGTATAGAATACTGTTTTCTATTTATTTCTCTCTACTATATATATCTAGTAAAAGGCTTAAATAACGTTTACCTTTATAAACTATTTTACTTTAGTAATTTAGAATAGTGTCTTATAAATAAGTAGAAGAAAATATCTATTCTTATATATAATAGTATTTAAAGCTTAGTAGTCTATATAGAATTATAGCCCTTCTCTAGGTTTCTTTATAAATAGAATAGAAGTAGTAGCACTAAATTTACTTACTTAAATAAACTTATAGTCTAGGTATAATATAAGTTTCTTTTATAATACTAGCAGTTCTTCTCTTAATATATTATATAGTAGCTTCTATAGAATTTCTACTAGCTTACTATCTTTCTCTATAGTCTTAATAAAGTAGTTAATAGTAGCTCCTTTTAGTAGTATAAACTTATTAGCCTTTTCTTTTAAAAAAGTTCTAAACTTACTTTATAAATAGCTTAGTAACTTCTTTTAGAAGTTAACTATTTTCTTTTTCTTTAGTACTTTCTTAATATCTACTATAAAAGTAGAATATAGTTAAATCTATTTATCTTTCTAAAATTATTTAGCCTAGGCTAAATACGCCTACGTACTAATAGCCCTAGAGACTTCTATAGGTATTCTACCTTTCTAGCTCTATATCCTAGTCTAGCTGCTATAAATAAATATAAATTTCTTTACTAGTACTAGTATTACCTAGTATCTATTTATCTAGAGTTTCTCTAGAATAAGGTTATACTCTTTATCTTCTTCTAGCTTATAGGCCTATATTTCTTTCTTATAGCTATTTATATCTATCTATATTTAGATAGCTACTTCTATCTAGAAAAACTTCTCTCTTACTCTAATAATAGGTCTTTATATAATTATAGTATACTTTAGATTATTATTTCTTATAAACTTAGAGAAGATAACTAAATAAGTTAAGTAGCTAGTATTAATTAAAGTAGATATTATAGCTACGTTATTTATAATTATATAAATAGTTAATAGTTTCTTATCTAGCTAGTTCTACTAAAATAATAAGAACTACTCTTTTTCTTAATCTAGTTTCTTATACCTCTACTTATATTTCTATATAGAGGTTTCTAGTTTTCTAAACCTACTATTTCTTTATCTAAGGACTCTTCTAGGTTATAGATTACTATAAGAGTAGTTTAAGCTAAATAATTAGCTAGCGCTAGAAAGCACTTATTAGTATAGTACCTAGGTTTTTTATAATATAGATATAGGTTCTTTTCTTTATAGAGAGAGTACTCTTTTTTAGAGGCCTATTTAGCTCTATTCTAGGTTTTATCTATTACTTTAATTACCTAACTAAAGTAAGCTTTAGAGAGTTTCTAATCTATAAGGTTATTTTAAAGAGACCTTATATATAAGAAAGTAAACCTAATCTTAGCCCTAAAAAGATTTTTCTTAATAGTAACTACCTAAGTTATTAGTAACTAGATAGTCTAGTTACTTAGCACTTCTATAGATATTATTTAGTCTTATAGGTTAGGCTATAGAGCGCTAAGATACCTTATTTTTAGGTTATTATTATTACTCTCTTCTTTTACTTTAAAGGCTAGCCTTATAAATTCTATATTAAAGTATTATAAGAAAAGCTTCCTTTACTAAAAGGTTTAAAGTTTCTACCTAGCCCTCTTAGTATATAAGTTATCTATAAATTATTTATTTAGAAATATCTATAGGCCTTCTATAGTACCTATCTTATTATAATCTATTTATAATAAGGTAATACTAGCTGTAAGCTTCTTTAATTAGTTAAAGATATACCTAAAGCCTAATTCTAGTCCTCTAATATTATATTCTAGCTTATAGTTTATCTAGGTTTAAAACCTTTAATAGTTCTTTTAGTTACTATTAAAGTAGTTAGGATTTAGTATCTTAAAGTTTTTTATATAGGTTCTAGTAGTTACTATAAAAAAGGTTAGTTCTAGAACTATCTTTAGTCTATATATATCTTTCTTTAATTATTAAACTTTCTATTTAGAAAGAGTAGGTACTAGTAGTATATTATTTTTAAAAAGGTTAATTTTCTAGGTTAGTATCTATAGTGCATTACGTAGTTCTTCTAAGGAGAACCTTTTATTAGATTCTTTAATTAGTTATTTTCTAGTTACTACTAATAATAGGCTAGCTATTAAGATTAGTATATTTATAAACCTTATTATCTATTATTAATTCTTTTAGAGACTCTAAGAAACTAGCTAAAGTTTTAGTAAAACTTTTTATTTATTTAGGTTCTATCCTACTATAGTTTATAGGCGTATTTTAATTACTTTCTATATAAAGCCTATTTTTACTAGCTATAAAGCTTCTACTTTTAGCTTAGTAACTATAGTATTTCTTTTAATAGATATACTACTAGTAGTTTCTAAGGTACTTCTAATACCTAGAGGTATTTTTATAAGTAAATTTAAATATAAGAGGCTAACTCTAAAGGTAGTTACTAGTATAAATTAGATAAATTTACTAAGAATCTATAGTACTAGTTTTTCTCTACTTATAGTTCTTCTAGTAGTATACTAAGAGTTTCTAAAGTGTAGGCAGTAGTATAGGTATTAGTAGTTAGGCCTACTAAGCTCTAAGGCTTTACTTACTAAGGTTTTACTAGGTCTAGTCTATTATAAGGTCTACGTAATTTTTAAGTTTAATTAATTTTTATATCTAGTTAATTTTTAAGTTAGTATATTATATATAGGTAGTTTTTATATCTAGATATTATATCTACCTAATTTTTAGGTTTAGATTTTAGGTACTAGCTTAGTATATACGTACCTATTTTTACGTACTTTTAGGTTAATAATTAATAACCTAATATTTCTAGAATATATATAATAGTAGTAGTATAGTATTATAAATCTAAGTTCTAACTATAATATTATTACTATTAGACTTCTATTTATGTTTTAATTTCTACTATATTTTACTAAATTTTAGAGGTATCTATAACCTAAAGGAGTATAATATTCTACTTTAAGTAAAGTAGACTTACTTATAAAATAGAAATTCTAAGTACCTTATAGTATTCTACTCTAAGTAGAGTAAACTTAGTTATAAAATAGAAGTTCTAAGTAACTTATAGTATTTTACTCTAGATAGAGTAAACTTACTTATAAAATAGAAATCTAGAGTACTTTATAGTATTCTACTTTAGGTAAAGTAAACTTACTTATAAAATAGAAATTTTAAGTACCTTATAGTATTCTACTCTAGGTAAAGTAAACCTACTTATAAAATAGAAATTCTTAGTAACTTATAGTACTTAGTACTACTTTATAGAAAGTAGACTTATTTATAAAATAGAAATCTTAAGTAACTTATAGTATTTTAGTCTAAGTAGAGTAAACTTACTTATAAAATAGAAATTCTTAGTAACTTATAGTACCTAGTACTACTTTATAAAAAGTAAACTTACTTATAAAATAGAAATCTAGAGTACCTTATAGTATTCTACTTTAGGTAAAGTAGACTTACTTATAAAATAGAAATTCTTAGTAACTTACTATACCTAGTATTACTCTATAGAGAGTAGACTTACTTATAAAATAGAAATTCTAAGTAACTTATAGTATTTTACTCTAAGTAGAGTAGACTTATATATAAAATAGAAATTCTTAGTAACTTATAGTATTTTACTCTAGGTAGAGTAGACTTACTTAAGAAATAAATAGCCTAAGTAACTTATAATACTCTACTTTAGGTAGAGTAGATTTATATAATAAATAAAAGTATATTTTTATAAATTCTTTTTCTATACTTATTATAATATTAGTATTTTTAGTTTTTTTAACCTTAACCTAACTCTTTTACTTAGATTATTACTCTATTATAGAGCTTTTAAGCTATTAAATAGTTTTAGTAAAAATAGTATAATAGTTAATAAATTAAAAAAAGTTATAGTAATAATATAGTACTACTATAAATAGGTAAAGCTTATATAATATTAGTAATATAAGTTAGTAAAAATATTATAAACTTTAGTTAGACTATTTAATAGTAGTAAAGGTATATTAATAGACTTTACTTTAAAAATATAATAGTTTTAGTAAACTTTAGTTAGATTATATAATAGTAATAAGTATAAGTTAGTAAACTTTACTTTAAAAATATAATAGTTTTAGTAAACTTTAGTTAAGCTATATAATAGTAGTACCGTAAGTTAGTAAACTTTAGTTAAACCTTATAATATAAAACTAAAGTAGAATAAACTATAGTTACTATATAATAACCTAATATCTACTAACCTAATTTATATAGAGTTAATTTTAAGACCTTAATATTATAAAGTTTATAAATAGTAGATATATACTATCTCTAGATAGTTTAAAGTACTTAAAATTAAAGACTAAAAGTTAATAAACTATTATATAGGCTAATATATATATAATAAGAAGTTATCTATCTACTCTCTGCAGAGTCTATAAGTACTGTATACTATTCTTATAGCTTGTAATATTGTAGCTTATATATTTCTAGCGTAGTAACGATAATAACGCCCTGTTAACCTTATCCGAGTCGTTGGCCCAGGCTAATCGAGAATAGTAGGAGTAAGTTATTAAATCGCCTCTCCGACGCTAAATCCGCGACTAACACAATTTCTTCTACAAAGTGTTACTTCTAAAGACTCCCACCGTGCCTAGTGGGTTAATAACCTCTAAGACTAGATTGGCACCTTCTTGATAGACCTTAACTCATCCGCTTAGCTTGGCCTCCCGATCATCGGTGATCCTCAAGACAAGATGCTGGACTATGCCTGTAGCAACGGTCTTCCTTCTCGCACCCTCAAACCTCTTTTCAAAACTCGTATCGGCGTCGACGTTTCCGCTGGCAGCAGGATGGGAAGGGGCATGGTCGTCACCACCACCATCATCATCAGACAGATCAACATCAACATGTTGATCCCGAAGAGCCGTGGAAACCGCATCCAGCAAGTCATACTATTACACATGATAGTTTTACGGAGGACAAGATCTCGAAGCTGTTTCACAATGCGGATTGTACTGAAACTAGGTGGAAACTGGCTAACAAGTTGAGTTATGTTCCTGGAGCGAGGACGGGGAAGATGCAACTATTCTGGGCAAGAGCTACAAAAGGAGAGGGGAAGCAAATGGTACATAGCTCGTTGTAATACTTTACAAGGCAAGATTCTATCAAGAACTGACGGTTCCCATCGAAGACCAGGATAAATACAATGAATGCCATGCCCCTGTTTAACTCTCTCCTTGCCAAGACACCCCTCAAACTTCTGCTTCCTTCGGTAGCCGTAGCAATCTCGCTAGTAAAGTTCCTTATATTGCTGTCTCTCGGTACTAAATTTCATGCGAGCTATGATGTATATGTAGAGGACAAGATACCTTAGTAGAAGTAATGTTTTCCATAGTCAATAGAACCGCCAGTAATCGGAGACTTTAAATAAGCACTTTTTCAGAATCATTCACCCAAGCATCTCAATGGCTCCGAAAGTATAGCAAAGTCTGGATACTTCCAAGCCAAGATAATTGGTAATCATCTAAAAACTTAGTCGGCTCGTTAGAAAAAAATAACACCAGCACGCCAGCACATTATTTTGGGGGCGCCATCAAAATCAAACATTCCATCCAATAATTAACTTAACAACCACCTATAACCACCCACAGTTGCGCACACCTGGCTCATATATAACACACCATGGTTACCGTACCCAGAATCGAAGGGTATAAGGCATAACTGTTAGCTTATCCTAAAGATCCGAACCAAACCTCTCCTTTGCAAGTCAACGCAAAGGCAACTACTAACCTTTCATGCATTGGGAGCACCATCGTTGTCGTGGGAGAGACGAAGCTAGCACTTACGAAACTCGCTAACCACCTTCTTATCCGAGGTCTCCACTGTCAGAGACACGAGCTAATATTCCTAGAAATCCTCGCAAAGTTGTGCTTTACTTGCGTATTTAAAGCCATCGACATCAACACCTACGTCATGCTTGTCAACGAACCCAACGTTCACAGATCTCCTGTCTGTACAGAAGGAAGCGTTCCGATCCTAGGCGTCCCTATAACAGTCTCCTCGACACACTCCTCCTCCTCATCGGTCACATACACATACGTCCGCCAAGCCAACTCAATAATTGGCTTTTTGAAACACCACTACAACAAGAATCCCCTCGGTTTTATAGCCCCGTCAGTCATTCTCAAAGCCTTGCATAACATTTTCGAATGTTTCGTCGAAGTCTGCGTTTCAAGTAGTAGGTTACTCGAGGATAAGCTCATTATCTCAGAGCAAGTAATCAAAACAATCGCAGCTTAAATACTGCACCGCAGTAGTCGTCACGGCCAATTCAAAACGTGTTACGTAGAACTTCGCGGCAAGAGGCGGCAAAGCACAATGCAGAATCGATCGTCTGCACAGCACAAAGCGTCTGACGTCATGGCGTTACTGCCCGTTTCCCAGTAGTGGAACACTCGAAAAAGAACTGCCACGTATTTCTAAGGCAATCTTCTCGCCGTTGGTGTTGCTTGAGCAATAAGAAATCGTCGTTTGTTATAGCAGATAGCTACTCTACTCTACCTTGATTTTCCGTCCTCGTCCTTCGTTACTTTGCATCTTAGACAGTACGACTAGGGCAGTATTTGGCCATCAGCATTGAATTAGATCCTGTCCCAACTCGCTGCCACCTGGCATAATGTACTTAACCAAGGCCCTGGCGGGAACGCTTCCCAGGAAAGCTCCCAACACTGAACGTCATCATGCGACACTCAATGATCTGGGTCGTTACAAGTATGCAATCTATAACATTGCTCCCTTGGACGCAGTAGCTCGTCATCAGCTCGAAGCAAGCATCAACTCAGGCGAATATAGCGGAAAGAGTTCTAAGCTTGCCCCGCAGCCAGACTTCAGCAATCGTTCGCTCCGAGATGTGTATAACTACCACATCCATCTACGCGACGAGGATGACTCTATTCATCCATTCTACTTCATCGTAGCCGATCGTGTTAGTCTGCCCGAAGATGGAGTGTTAGTTGTTCATCTTAATTCTAGTATGGACGAAGAAGACGTCGTAGGCGTTGGACGCTGTGGTGTTGATATGGCGGATACATGGGGCGGGAATCTCGATATCGGCAATCAGGATTGGCTTGACTTGAAGGAGATGGAATATGAAGAGTGGGGTGGTGACAATCCATACGAAGATGACAGCAAAGATGACGCGGTCACCCACGAGGTGGGCGAGAGCAGCCCTGGGATATTGACGTCACGGACAGCAACAGCACAGGGCTTATCGTCTTCGGGTGGAACGACCAAAATGGTTTACGGTTGGTATAGTTTGGTTGAAAAAGGTGAGAAGGATACATCCTCGCCTCCACGTACTTGCTTTTCGACTTACTCCGCTGCAGCTATTTATATCGAATCCATGCTTGACCCTGAATGGCTTGAGAGAAAGCCCGGGCAATCCCGCTTTCAGATGCTTGGAAACTTCTATTCCTCGACTGACCCGTGGACCGAGATACGTGCGTCCCATCCACGCCAGTGTGTTTTTCGACCAAACATTCATCGGACTCTTATTCTAGTCGCAGAGCAAGAGGACGCAAATCAGTCGGAAGGGGTGACAATTGTACGCTTGGACTGGGATGGAGATACAAATGGTGTTGAGGATGCAAATCCAGCGCTGAAGCCAGAGATCGAGATATTGTTCAAGGTAAGCGCAGAGAAAGCGCTTGAAGCGGCAGATCGAGTAGTACTTCAACTTGATAGCCTTGACAATCATTAATAGGGTGTACAAGTATGTATTAGCTGTAAGTTTAGCACGAAGTATGATTTAGGGAATTACATGACAACGGTTACTAGGTGAGCATACTATATGACACTAAAAACTTTTTTGTAAAAGTAGGAATTGAATTCTAAATCTCAAGAGAACACTTAGAGGGAGACAAGCAAACTAATGCTGGCATATGTCGATCGTCTTTCGCGAATGTGAGATTTTCCCAAGTCAACGTCGGAATTGCGGCACCAAATACACAGGTTAAAGGAAATGTATATTACTTGAAATAAGACAATGTCGTGTAAGCAAACACTGTACCCATTCCGACATTTGATATGCTCTAGTTCGAAAATCCTGTTAAAGTTGCTCTCGTTCCTCTACTGGATATACCTTTGTCGCCTCATTTGCCTTGATAATAGCTTCCCTCGCTCCGTTCCAGGTGCGTCTTTTGCCTGTTTCGAAGTACCGAAAAGCGTGCGCTGTCTCCACCCCATTGTTCATGAGCCAACTCATCTTCGGGTCCCACAGAAAGAATTTCCATCCTCTCCAACCCCAACCCAGGTTCTCCATTCCAGTGCCCGCCACGTCGTGCAAAAACTGTTGATACTCCCATGTCTTAACCGCGGATGACTCGAAGCCAAGGGGCTCAGTACGCCATCGGGCGGCAAGCCATTCTTGATGCGCGTCAATCTGTGCATTCATCTTTTGGCGAGATGGTAAAGGATGAGTGCCGCGAAACACGTTGGAAACGGCCATTGACTGTACATCATTGAAGGAGAAGCCATTGTTTTTACCGTAGGCGGAATGACACAAGAATGCCATCGAGTCAGCATACTGTGGGGGGAAAATGTTCATCCACAAGCGTACAAGGTCCGGACCTTTGTACTGTTGTGGACGGTTGTGTTCAAGAAAAGGCGCGACACCGAAATCAGCATAGTAGCCTGTAGCACAGATAACAGCATCGATGTCGTCGAGACTTGTGCCATCACTAAACTCGATGGAGCGCGGCCCTGTGAAGCGTCGAATACCGTGCAACGAGGTGAGCTTTCCTTCTTTTAGTAAGGGTATTAAGCTGTTCGAAGCTCCCGGTAGTGAAAGCGTAATCGATGGTGATGGTAGCACACGCCATGACGGGTCCAACTTGCCCCAGTGGCTACGCATGAAGAAGTTGAGACCTTTGTCCGTCATCCACTTGTATACGGCGGGCAAACGTCGTTGCAGAAACAGGCTCATCTGGCGACGGCGCCACGTGACCAACAAGTCCCCAGGAACACCTTTTCGCCATGTCGGAAAGACGTAGCCACCTCGACGGTGCGACATGTAGACTTTCGTAGCAACAGGTAGGAGGTTGTTGATTATCTCAGAGGCGGTGCTAGACATGCCTACAACAACGATGTTCTTACCCTCAAACCCTTGAGCACTGCCATGATTAGCACGAGGCTTTGTTCTATAGCGTCAATACTGACCTTCGGTATTGTTGTGCATGACTCAGACTTCCCGTGAACAGCTCTTCTCCTTCAAATTTTGGCATGTTCGGTCTGTTCTGGTAGCCGTGACAAAACACGACTTTGTCGAAATCCTCCCATCGAGGCTCACCCTCTACCAGTATCTCTATTCGCCATCTCGAATCATCTTCATTTCGTATAGCGCGTTGAATGGATGCACCGAAGACAACATTCTTGAGAAGTCCAAAATGACGTGCATAAGATTCGAGATACTCTTGAAATTGTGCTTGGGAAAGATGACTGGGATATCCTGACATGTGCCATCAGCACACATGTTGATGTCACCGAAGCTGGGAATGACCAGGCAGAATGGACTTACTATCTGGCATTGGGAAATCGGTCATACCGCAAGTATGTTTACTGATAAGAGCGCGCGTTGCTTGTAGTAACTTGTGATAAGTTCTCTGATCTGTCACACTGCAAATCATAACACATACATTGAAGTGCCGAAGTCATGGATGTATCATCAGTATAGGCCCATAGACCGCCAACCTGTTTCCGCTGCTCGTAGCAAGTCACGTCGAAGCCGTCTTCACGTAAAGTTTTGAGCATAGACACTCCGCATGCACCTAGATTGTCTGTTAGTCATCTTCCAATCTCCTAATTTTGATACTGTTGCGGCTCACCGGCGCCTACCACAGCGATTCTTTGTTTGCCCATGTTGACCAGGGTGCAAGTCGCTAGAGTTCGCAACATAAACTGCCTTGGAAAGGTGAAGATATATCGTCAGGCATTCTCAAAATGATATTGATATAGTATTCAACTGCTAAGTTAGGCAACCAATGCCGCTGACGTGAGATGGACCATATATGGTCTGCTTTGTAGCATGCGATGGTAGTTTTCGGCTTATCCCTCGTAAGCTGTCCTATGACAAGCACAATGGATCGCTATTGCATGCCGCATGGTGTCATATCATGACGGGGCGTAAGAACGATGAGAGTCGGTCGGCATAAACAAATGGGAGGCACTACAATAATCAAAGAAATGATTGCGTCCAGAAGTGTTGTACCGCAGAAGATAAGCTACTCTAAATGACGATAGTATTGGATCTAGGCCCTTTGGTCAACACCTGCAGGAAGGTTGACGTGCTGAATGCTCAATGAGAGACTATAGGTATGTATACAAGAACTGCAAGTCCCTACGCAATGAGCCAGTTAGCGACCGCAAAGCGCAACAGGGAGACCGGGTGGGGCGACGCCTCGCTTGAAAAACAAAGGTGGCTGCAAGAGAAACTCGGCACATCGCGATCAAGGAGTGCAACAGAGCTTTTGACATGTGTGTGAACAACTTCAATCGTTGAGGAAAATGCAAGCAGGTTCTCGGTGCAAGAAGATGACGGCGCGCGTTTTACGCGCACAGACCAGAATCGAATGTCTCGAGCGTGGTTGCGGGACCGAGCGACAAACTAGCAAGGATCCAGCCACGCTCTGAACGAACCCCTGCCAGTTTGCATGTTGTTCACCCTTGAAATGCAGTTTTTGAGAGCGCTTTTCGCACTTCCAGTTCTGTACAGCAATCCGAATGCCAATTATGTATTCTAGTTTCTATGCATATGGGATTGTGTTTCAAGGCCACCTTCCTCTTGAGCGAGTGGTTGAGACAGCCCGGCCGCTGCTCATCGTGCTTCTTGATTGGGCGCCAGCTCACAAGTGGTGCGGGGTGCCTAAAAAGATCTATGGGACCCTGTCAGCGATCACGTCTGGGGATGTGACGCGCACCCTCGTCCCTTCTCACCGGCCTTCGTGTCCAATTACCCACGATAGCGTATCTTCTGACTGTATCGATCTCTGGCGTATGCCAAATTGTCTGTGGACACGTCACGGTAACGTACGCGAAACCCAACGAGAATTTACCCCGCTGACATCCTAAGTGAATCACCGTGGATGCTGCACTGCTGGAGACGTTCCGATAATAGCATCTTGTTGCCACAATACAAACGATTGATAGGTATCGTAAGACATCCTTGGCTGCCGCGCAGGTAAATGTCTCTACCTGATTGCATAGATGGTACTCACTCTCTTAGTCGTAACCTTGTCCGCGCTGCTCTTTCTGCCGATTTCTTATTTGTCGACTTGTGAGCTAGATTCTCCTTGATGTTGCGGTTCATGTTCGATTGCACACAAAAGGTCCATACCTGACTCGATTAGATAGTTTCAGGTCTCAAAGATGACTCCCACTCTCGATCCGGCTCGCATTCGCACTCTCACTCAGGCTGAGATAAAGGCGGAGTTGCAGGTCTTCAGTACCGAAGGAACAATCGTGTCGGTTACACAGCAACTTCTCGATTTGATTGAGCGAGGTTCCCTCTCGGCTTCTACATTTAGAATTTGGCTCGCCGTATCCAGCTCGCCCGTTGTCCTCCGGCAGTCGTTGGAACAAAACATATCAGTTGGCGTCAGACTCTTGGGGATCAAGCTTCTCCACAAAAAGCTTGGTTCGCCACGTTGGAGAGAGTTCTGGGATGGCCTGGGCGGCACAGCAGGATTACTGGACATCCTCAGCAACCTGTCCGTGAGGGAAGTGCAGGGAACATGTCAAGCTATCGGGCGTATGGTGAGAAGCGGAGAGTTGGACGCTAAGCGTCAGAGGGGCACGGAGCTTTTCAAAAGCCTGCATCCTACGTTTTTCCCGGATATGCGACACAAAACGACGGACTTGCGACAATTAACGAAGTACTATCAGCTTCTCGTACCGAGCTGCTCACAGGATCTTGTCAACGAACTCATATCTGGAGAGAATGTGGGAAGATGGCGACATATCAATAACAAAAATTTGCTTCAATACCACTCGGAATGCGTCGGGAGACATGGGATGCAATCAGTCTCCGCTGGCTCTTCGGTAAATGGGAAGACCAGCGCGAACTTAGAGGCGTTATCTAGGCACTTTCCATCTCAAGCGACCCCAGAACCCGGAATATCGGCCTCCATGGCGTTTTCTCTAGACCTGTTGCGTGAGCTAGTCCAAACGGGCACTCGAATTGTAGACGTTGAGTGGGCCGTTGATGTGCTCATCCGACCACTACTCAAGCGCGCCGTCCGAAAGAAAGTCAGCTCGCCAAGAATACAGGAGATCGTTGACCTTGTCCTGCAGTACCTGGAGCGACATCCCGGCGCTGCAAAACGTCTCACCAACAACAGAGATGATGTACTCCACCTGATCGCTTCATGCTGGTCCCGCAGGTCGGTGAAGTTTGAGAGACAGCTCAAGTATGTACTTCACCTAGTCTTCGACGACATGACCCAAATATCCGCATTCGAGGACCTCATGATCGGAATTCCGAAGTCACGACGATACGCACTCTTGCGCCTGTGCGTCCAAGAAATCATGGGGATAGACCTAGATGCCGAGACGGGCTTAGGAAAGCTCCGAGGTCCTCTCACTTCCGATTTACTTGAGTGTATCGAGTCATCACAAGCCTTGGACCTGTTTACACGTCTACGACAGGCTAGAGGCGACGAAGGCCTCATCCAACCGGGTGAATACAGCTCTGTCTTGGGAGTTACACGAACGCACCATATGTACGAGGGGGACCCTGATCTCTATTACCTTGTGCTCCTTCGGAAAAATGGTCTCAGAGAAGATGCAAAGTCGTTCGCTGTAAAACTCCTGGAAACTCGAAAGAAAAGAGCCACGTCGACTTCAGATAGAGAGAAGCGTTCAGAATACGCTGTATCGGCTTGGGCATGCGCAAATGCCAGCGGATCGTTGAGCCTGCTCTCAGATACCCTCCAATGGACGAAACGGTTTATTCGTGACCAGTTCACGGCACGCAACCTTTACGCAACACATTTTGATGAGACATATACGTTACTGTCTGGCTTCTTCTATCCCTCTGACAACATGAGCTTCCCCGAACTTCGTCAACGAATCGAGCGCGCGAATACAATCATGGCGGATTTGTTTGATGTTGCATGCTCAGCCTTGCACGAGCCGTCCTTTTCCGTGCATGACTGGCGCGGCACTATTGAACTCTTCCAACACGTGGTAAAAGAACGCTTGAACCTGTCAGAAGATCTTCGACAAGCAATAAAGGCCTCGGACGACGAGATGTACACAGTCTTTTGGGAGCACACGGTTGTAACCCTTGTCGCAGTCGAGGAGAAAGCTAACCAAGAAGGTCATGAGCGTCTAGGGGCCAATCTTCTTTCTGGGATCCTAGGTCGTGGAATGGATATTGGAATCACGTTCAAAAACCAAGATGTATCAACAATAACATTTCTGGACAACCTTGCGAGGGCCAGGGACAGACTGTGGCAGAAAATACGACTGTCTAGGTATCCCGCAGTGCTTACACTACCGGCGGCATTCCCACGCGGCCTGCCGGTACAACACCTCGTTGCACCTTGGTTCCCCGATATTCGTAATTTGCAACAGCACGCGCCGTATATTTTCTCTCGTGTTATGACCTCTCTTTTCATTGAACCAAAGGCGGCGCTCGATCTCGCACCTACAAACAAAGAAGCCGTGGACGCTATCGGTGCGTTTGTAGATAGCTACCAATTCGCCTTGAGGGTGTACATTCCTGAAGCCTATGAACCACAAGAGAAAACGATGCGATTGACACAAGTTTGGAACCACGCCATCGGACCGCTAAGCCAACCCAGGATGAGTTCTGATGAAGCCATTAGGGTTTGGAAAACCTACCTCCCACAGTATCTTATGGAACTCCTACCCAATATCCTGCCCGAAGAAGCGAAACATGTTTGGCCACTGATACCAAAGACGAAAAACCCAGCGAAGACCCGAGAATGGAATCCACTTGCGAACGGTCGGCCTGAAATCAAAGCACGCAGTCTCGGCGATCCGACGTATATCGACATCTCCACGTTGGGCCTCTACAACGCAGTCGATCGTGCTAAGATCCATGATAGTTATCCTCTACCTGCTCCACAAGTTCCCGCTCAAGGAGAAGTTTTGATCTGGCAGACAGCAGACATCGATACTGATGGCGGAGTGCTTGCTGCTCTGCTATATCTGGATACGAAGCAGACCTCTGGAGAGCGCCTGCTGTGTTCGCCGTTCCCATCTCATGCTGATGCCAGATATCCATGTCTCTATCTCGACGAAGAATTCCTGTCGCGGGAAGATCTTTCACCATTGGGTGCAGCACGATATCTGAATAACCACGTGGGCTTCGCGCCACCTCCCCTGCTGTATAAGCTTACTGAAAAATTACTGAAAACTTTGGATCCAGGGCATGATTCGATTGTTCTAGAGCAAGTCATCTGCCAGCTTATTCAGGCTTTGGGCAGAAGCGATAGGCCAAGTCTTGCGTCCATACTTGCCATTCAGGTCATCATTGAGCAACCCAGCGCCAGCTCCTGGAACCGCATATTGTTGAATAGAGGCTTTTTCCAGCGTCTGTCCACTTCCAGTGCGAAAGATTGCGTCGATTGTTTCGCTGGAGCAGTCGTGGCGAAATTGGACGCACAGGCCAAAGCGAAAGAAGACTGGCAAGTCAGGGTGACCCTCGATGCTGCCACAGGAACCGATCCGGGCAACACTCAACCTTCAACGCAGTCCTTTGTCAAAATTACGACTGTGAAGTTGCTGATTCAACTCCTGCACGGAACAAGTTTCATTGGCGACGACTCCTCACTCAACATACTTTCTGTACTCTCCGAGAAGGTCTCGCATATTGATGTTCGTATTAGCATTTTGAAAAGTCTTTTGAGCATGCTTCAACCTGGTCCGCTCGAGACATGCGAACGCGTGTTTACGGCTCTTCAGCCTCTCCTGCCGCTGGTAGGTAGCTTGAATGAGCGCGAACCCTTGACAGAAAGGGACTGGGTAAACGCTGAAGACACCCTTTCACTTCCTGACGTTCAACCCACCAACAACATCCTGTGGAGTAGTGAGTCCTCCATGTTGGCTGCGCTCATTGTTCACTATCGCCATCAGCCTGAAGATATGAAACTGCGTGGACTGTTTTCCAAACGTATCGTAGTCCCTTTACTTGACGCGTTGAAGCAACAGACTACAAGATGGGCAACACTGTTCCTACGAAAATACGCAATGAATGATCTTGAGATCCAGGGCATTCGACTCCCAACCATTCCACGAGGCGGTTCCATGTTCAAGCTGATTCTCTCAGACGTAGGCTTACAAGCAAGCTATCTGCCCCGTGCGTTGCTTGATGAGTACGCAGCGTACATAACATTCAACATATCCCCGCCCGACCCAATTCGAGCTTTGAACAAGAGACTCCGGGACGATCCTGTCTTGAAATCGCAACCAGAGGTTCAGACATGGCTGGACCTATACGGGAATGGGCTTAACGTCTGGACGGACAGTTTGGATTTTGACACAATTTCTGACTTGGCAACTGAGGACCAGGCTGACAATGATGATATCATTACTCCCAAGGCTTTTCAGGAGAGCTTCCTCATAGTCTTTGCCGCTATGCTGTGGAACGACAGCCCAACGTACTCCAATCTTCATTTCTTCACCGGCCAGATATGTCAAACCAAGAACCTATCCAAATCGTGGTGGACTGAGTATGGCCGTACTACAGTCGAAGCTATGCTTGTACGTGTTTGTAGCATTCGCACACAAAATTGGGAGCGCGATCCCAGCCGTCGGCCTGCCGTCCTGCCTGATACATACCCGTGGCGGCTGTTACTACTCGCCTACCCGTTTCTCGACCCGGAAGATACTGCTGAGGTTCGAGAAGAGAAGTGGAGAACGTTTGCGCAGCAACTGGCGATCATCATAGATGAGAAAGGTGGCGCGCCATATCACATTAGGCTGGCCCATATCAAAGACTACCTCCATGGTCTGGACTCGAATGGAGTGTACCAAACCACGATGCTTACGACACTTGTGTATCTAAGCGACAGATCAAAGGAGATGTCATCACAACTACCAAATTCAGAAATGCTCCAAGTAGATTTGGCTAAGAGTATCATGGAGAGAGTGCACACGTTGGAAGATGATAGTTTGAAAGTGCGTTTACGGGTTCTAGTGTCCAGCTGGATAGCCAGTGAGAACGAGTATGTACGACGAGTAGGATTTGAATTGCAGGAGCAATATTTCCAAGGCGACATCGGCTGAACTACAAGTTGTGGACAGATCCTTGGTCTCTTGACATATCTCGAATGGCTGAAATCTTTGATGGCCCAAAAATGGTCGGAAGCAAGAAGAGAAATGGTTATCAATTACTCATTGCATCTTTAAAGTTTGTTTTCTGCTAGAGCAGCGGCCCTATAGATTAGTGCACAAAAATATTGTCAAAATGCGTAACTTGTGACAGCGAGTAACAAACTACAGCAGGAAGAAAAGAAAACAAAGTCGAGAACGAAAATGGGTTCACAAAAAAGACTGGTCTCATAACAAATGGGTGGGATCTCTTAGTTGATCACTTACAATCAATACTTATAAAAACTTAATATACGGTGTAAGCCCCTGCACTCATGTTTTACTAATCGAGTCCCTGATTTGGGTAGCCTAAAAGAACTATCTAGTCGAGAAGACTACGTCTAGAGAAACCAGTTGCTTAGACCGTTACACATCAAAAACGCATGGACAAGTCGTAACTGAGTCGTACTTGACGTGGTCTACCTGTTTGCAAGCGGGCCGTGCCACAATTCACTATTGCATGGTCCTGCTCCTCCTTGTCAAGAAACATTTCCGATTCGTACAGAAAAGTTAAGAACAAAGCTACTGTCTTGGCTACGCCCATATCAGCGATGGATATACCACAAGAAGTGGTAGTCGTGAGCATTCAGGTACAATGGACAGTGATCGTCAAGTGAAACACCTTTGATTCGAGATGACTAGCTAAATTTGTCTCGGAGCACGCGCAACCAGGATCCGATAACCAACTCAGCGTATTGAGAACCAATTCAAGCAGAAAACAATCCAGAGGGTGCTGTATCACGACGGTGGCCTTTGGCCGCCATACCAGCCTCAAAAGGCATCTACTCCCTGTCCTGACCTTCCTTACTGAGCCCGTCCATCTAGACCTCTTCGGCCGCTCATCTTCTCGTCCAAGCCTTGGGGGTCAGGGCCAACAGGGTCTAGATATCTATTTGTCTGTATCTACCATTTGTCAGCTCATGGTAAAAGTGAGGAAAAGGGGGGCAGAGGATGACTGACGAACTCAGGCGCTTCGGGAAATTTTCCATGCCTCATCCGCCTCAACAGCGTTGTCGCGCTTCGAGATTTTCTGAATACTTGTCAACACAACTTCCGCGTTCAGCAGTAGAGGCCGAAAGTGCTTACCCAAGCTTCGTCCGCCTCAACAGCCTCGGCGCGTTTGGAAATCTTCCATGCCTCATCAGCTTCAACAGCCTCAGTGCGCTTCGAGATCTTCCACGCCTCGTCCGCTTCCATAGCATCAGCGCGCTTCGAAATTTTCCATGCCTCATCAGCTTCGACATCCTCAGCACGCTTGGAAATTTTCCATGCCTCGTCTGCCTCAGTGCGTTTTGAGATCTTCCATGCTTCATCGGCTTCGGCGCGGCGCGAGATCTTCCTATTCGTGATTTAGGATGACTTTCATCTGCCGAGAGCTGATATAAAGTTGCTTACCAGGCTTCGTCTGCCTCAACGTCTTCAGCGCGAGGGATAATGGGCAATACTATGGCTTGTACTCCAAGAGCCAATACGAAAGCAGCGATAATAGAGTTCGAAAAACGCATCTTGTAAGATTTGGCGAGGCTGGGATGTGAAAGAAGACGAATAGGTGCTGAAATGTTTGCTGTTTGGAGAGACAATGGAGCAGTCTTATATAGCCTTCGGTAGTCTTGTGCTGTTGTACTAACACCCAAACATTCAGGTTTGAGATCCATAGTGCAAACTCTGGTCCATTGCTCAGCTTAGTGCTTACTTGCCATTGTCACTCTGCCTGAAAAAGACGTGCATACATCAGTACTACCTTCTGTTTTGAGAAGATGTACATCGCAGATTCAACACTGTCCAAGTAAGATTTTAGTCTGTCAATAAACTTTGCAGGTCATTACGTTGCGAGTGACAGTCATGCATTGCACAGATCGAGATTCTTGGACTTTCGTCCGTCCGACAGTATTTGGGGTCGAGGCAGTCGCCCACTTCTCTTCGTATACCCTCTCACTATCTTGCAACTTCCATTCTACACAGCTCTATTCACTACATTCTACTTTGCTCTTCCATGCAATGGAAAAATATTCGTCAATCGCCACTTCTGACAAGTCCTCCGCTGAGGGCTTACTCGACAAAGAAGCTCGCGCCAGTCTTGACTCCAATTCCATGGAGATCTTCGGCCTGGATTGCAAGCCTCGCTCCTGGTATCGACGTAATGAGCGTCTTCTGATCATGGGGATGGTTATTTTCCTGGTCAACATGACTATTTGCGTTGTCTATACTCATTGGCTTACGTCTCAATACTCTCACTTCCAGCCGGTCTTTCCTTGTGAGTACCTGTCTAATATCGCCTTACCTTGTACGCTGCTAACCTTTGAAAGCTCCTGCGAAAGACGTAATAGAATACGAGGCGAGGGCGTGGGATCTAGACCATATCTATCTCGGCAACGGGACAATGAATCCCGAGAAGAAAGGGCACTTCAATGGAAAGCCCACTCCCGAACTTGCCGCAGAGTGGAAAGAGCTTTTGCAACGTATGTAGTCAAATTCTACCTGGGCATGAAGGGGACCTTGCAAAAGCTGATTGTGGATACTCAGACCAAAACTTCCGTCTACAGAAAGAAGACTTTGGACCATTTGCAAACGATGAGAACTTGGTCCAACTCTCAGACAAGTCCGGCTACTTCGCAACTATAGCTGTCTATCACGGCTTACACTGCCTCAAGAGATTTCATCATTATCTCTACCAGGATGAGTATTACCCTGATATGTCTGCTGACGACAAACGTCGGCTGTTATTCCATGCTGGTAAGTCCCAATATTTATTTCTTACTTTTGCACCATGAAACTGCTGAAGATCTGCCAGAGCATTGTGTCGACTGGCTCCGACAGTACGTCCAATGTAACGCCGACACAACACTCATTCCGTACTATTGGGGTTCGAAACAAGGATCACCATTAGCCACTGACAAAGCACAACATCAATGTGTAGCATGGAAACCCTTGGAGCACTGGGCAGCCGAGCGCGCCTTCAATGCTTTTGAACCCGGTCTTCTCGTACACCCCACTTTTGGTAAGCTCTTGCTGGCCTGGAAAAGAGTGGGCAATGCGCTAATTCTCAGTAGGAAAGTTGTTTGGCGAAGACTACCAAGGTGACCCGCTTGGTATCGTCGCTGAAGCCTATCCGTTGCAAAGTGAGCACGGTGCAGAAGAACATAGTGGATGAAGGAAGTACTGTTCGGCGTAGAAGCGGGGCGTAGTGATATCGCACATGTGTCTCGTCGTGCAGGTCGTGCCCAAATTGTCTTAGCCAATCAAGATTCATATTAATGATCTTTCATATCCTTATGTGGTACGCCTGAAACTATAATTGTATACCTGACAAGACAGGATGATGCATATAACCCCAACTAAGGTTGATACAAGCCTTCGCGGGCCGTGTCGCAGGGTGCCCCAGTGGCGGAGTAGCGTAGGAATAGGCGTACCGGTAATCGCGGGCTAAGGCCTGATCAAGGTTGCCCTAGGTTTGTGCTCATATATGTACTGTTTCTGTGCGAACCTTGTATTTGCTACACTAAGGTTAATCGATTGTAGCATGGGGCTCCTCATTGTTGAAAGGATAATTCTTCATTGACTGACTACCTAGGATAGCAGTAGAATATCTTATATACTTTATCTACTGCTTACTCAGCTATCTACGCTAACCTTGTATTCGACACTCATGTCGTGCACGGGCGTAATGTCATTCGACATCTGTACCCTATATTCCGGCGGACGAAGCTCTGAGCAATGCGAAGTTACCTGGATTGGTGCAAAGAGTCAAGTTTCGAAACACTAAAGCTTGAGGTTGTCTACAAAACAAGGTGTTGACTACTGGTCAAAGGGTTGAGTTAGAAGATGGAGTAGGTAGATGATACACAAGATCATCACTTACCAAGGCTGACATCGACCGTGTGTGTTTCGTACAAGGCGTCCCGCCAAGACGGGCGTAAATCTTGATAAACTTAATTGAAGATTTTGAGTTTGCCAGGCATTGCCAGGCATTGCCAAGCTTACTGCCATGGGTAGCATCCATTGTCAGGTCACCTTCATCTCAACATTCCAAAGAACTGAGTGATTTGCAGGTACAGATACGCCTTGCTAAGACTACACTAAGCGACCTCTTATCTGTCACTGCTCGCTTAATCAAGTTCTCGTATTACACAATGAACTATGCACATTCCTCTTTGGGATTAGTAAGCTTACTGTCTGTGGGTCAAGTATGTCAACAAATTGTCACTTCACAAGGACAGCCAACGTTGAGAAGTCATTTCTACCCAAATAAAGTTTCAAACTGGCCGGGAATTCCTTTGTTCGACCGGTTTGGGTACCCTCCGATCGAGTACATATCCCGACATCCTAAAATACTGCACAACTTTTCCAGGATGTTAGTTCATGCTCTAGGTCTTACGTTCGTGTCATCAATGCATGCTGGTGGTACATCATTGCGGTCAAAATGTTGAGGCAAAGCCGCGTAGGAACGGTAACGCGAGATGGTGAAAGTATGAATCAGGAAACTTGCGGGTTGAAGATCGTTGCATTGCATAGTTCGAGGCTGTCAAATCAAGGCAAAGGCGTTTAGGCTCCCATAAGCGTTGGAGGTGCCAAGATGTATAATGGTACATTGATAGACGCTTACCGAGAAATAGTCGCAACCTGTCACCTTTGCATGAGTCTCGAGGTCAAACAGGTGCCCTCGTTTTCCATGTTCTGGAATCATTCCTTTGTTCAACATTGCTTGTCTGGGGTTTTAATTTCACTGATCATGGAAGCATCCAAAGTCCCATCCCACTCACTAGAGATCTCAGAGTCAAGCTTTCCGCTTATCAGCTTCGACGAAGAACGAGCGTCTGAAACCACACTTCCTTTCCTACATCCCAAACCTGGACATCGCCTCTTAGCCGCTATCCCCCGCTTAGTGGTTGTCGCTTTCGCTATTTGGGGTTTTCTGTCTCTTCTTGTCACACTAACACAGAACATAACCCCTGGAAAGGTCGCTCTTGATATCTATAGACCTACCACACTACCAACGAATTACAATCTATGCGATTGCGGGACCACGATCGCCGAAGCACGTTCCAGAGGATGCAAATACGACTCAATGGGAGCATCCTGGCTGCCCAAGTATTGCCGGGACGAGGAACTGACTGCCGAGTTCGAACAGTCGGGGACTGAGCCGGACAACACCTGGCCTTACTACGCCGACGCAAACGGAACGCACCGAATCAGCATTGACGAAATCGCGGCATCAGGAAAGGGCAGTTTCTATGCCACACGATACTGGCACGTTGCTCATTGTCTGTTCTACTGGGAAAAGTGAGTTGAGATGCGAAAGATTCTTCCTACAACTATGGCAGTGCTGACCACAGCAAGATATGTTCGCATGCGACAGACTGGGGCAGTGATGGAGGCTCGGTTTGATAGCGAAAAGCACACGCAACACTGTCGTAAGCTTGCTCTGAAAAAGAACGCCAATCCTGACTTACTGATCGAGGTTGAGGTAAGCTTTCTCTGCAGCATACGGTTATCACTTTGTCGTTGACTTCCTATAGGTGGTTATGAATTCAGCTGTCGAGATTGTCGATCATGAGCATGAAAACCACTGAAGAGGTAGTTCGGTCTCCATAAGTGCGATGAAAGCTTTAGTGTATGACATATGTAGTTAGAAAGAAACCCCCTAACAAAATGTCGCTTGAGGGTTTAGTCTTCTCCTCATTGTCAACTTGCTTCGTGTCAATTTTCAGAACTTACGTTTCTGCTGGTAAACAATTTGATATTTCGGGACCGTTGTTCAGATCGTAGGTGTTTGGCCACTAGTTTTTGTGTAGAACAGTGTACGGGATAATATCTGTATAACGTGGCTGTTCAACATTGTCACACCATCACACCATCGAGTGTGAATTTCGTAGCTCAAACTTTGACATGCATTGACCATGTATCCCTTGCACTTCAAATTCGAATTGGTAAATGCGGGAGTAGCTACTTCCAAAACAAGTCGTAGTCAGAACACTATGGGCATTCCAAACGCAAATTATTCTGGACATGATCATCTAGCTTGTAGAAACATTGACAAAGATATCATGTTCATTCATCTTGAAAGATATGCCCATGACCCATAACTCGTGCAAATTCAACGATTGTAGCGATGGGAATAAGGTCTCGAAGAATTCAGGAGTCGCCGGAGTTTAGAGTCAGGCCATTGTTATGTGCCCACGAAAACAAGCATGTCCAGCCTGGAGTCCATACGCTTCCCGATAAAGTCGCTGTTACGATACCACAGTAGATACTCATGGTCCGGGCACTGTTATTCGTGATCATCGGATAGGACTTCATGCTCAGAGGACATAACTCTATATATCTCAGATGGAAGATATACAGAACTTCTTCAAGGCGTTCTCCAGATATACATTTGATTTGCTCATTAACTGTGTGAAGTAAAAACGAGGAATCCATTATTATAAACCTTTCGCGGGACAAGTGAGAAATGGAAACCAAACACACAATGTAGGCACGTGAGAAGAGTATGTTATCTATACGCTATATCAAATCACAGTCCATCATTACATCATGTTTATAACTACTCGGACTGCTTCTCATGCTTTCGCTGGTCAGCACTGATCCAGTAAACCTTCTGTCGGATCTGGATCAGGGGATCTTCAGATGACTTGATACCCTTAATTCCGCCTTTTTCCGGAGTTGGGCTGAACGCAATCTGTTGTTGCGTAGCGGCATTGTCTTCTGCAACCTTGTTGATCTTCAGCTTTCCAATCGGAACAAACGTTGTGCTCTTGTATGGGATAGTGGCATCGTCTAGGACATCATCGGGGTTGGCAATGTGTGCCTGGATAGTGAAGATGATTGGCTTGTCTGGGAATCGCTGCTGGAGATCGTTTTCCAAGTAGTTTGGCCCGAGGCTCTTCAATTGCTCCGGATCGTTAGGAT
Organism: Dothidotthia symphoricarpi CBS 119687; assembly: GCF_010015815.1. Lineage (NCBI taxonomy): Eukaryota > Fungi > Ascomycota > Dothideomycetes > Pleosporales > Dothidotthiaceae > Dothidotthia > Dothidotthia symphoricarpi. Next base: position 1,244,665 of record NW_022985019.1, on the reverse strand, counting down.
AAAAGTGTTCACCATCTGCTGGATCGAGACGGTATCGTATGTTTGTAGCCTTTCCGTCTTTGTTCGTCAAAACGTGAGTGTTGGGCTCGTAGTATGTAATGGTACCATAGTTGAACGGGTTTGGCTTTGGTGAAGTCACAAACTTTGCAGCGGATGGGTGGCCACCAAGGAAGGTTTGAAATGCAACACCAGCTTTCTTGAAGCTTTCTGCCTCCTTTGAACTATCGCCACCCCCAGCTTGGGCTTTGCTGAGTAAAGCCTGGGCAATATTGAAAGCACGGAAAACTTGGAGGAAGGACAAGAAGTCTTCTCCGTTTTTCGTCGCGAATCCATTGAAGGAATGGCTGATAAGATCAGTATGTGTGTCATGGTCGACTTTGAAGCGAATGGCAATGCCCTTAGGAGTGGCACCATTATCTACATCGGCCACATGGGGCAGGCCGCCGCCTACAGAAAAGCGAGCTATCACTGGGGTCGAAGGGTTGTTGAAATGAGACGCTGTCGAAAGCGTATGAGCTTGCTCAGTTGGCGTGAAAGTGCCCTCCACGAGAAGACCTTTGGCGTGGGCTGATAAAGACCATGATGAGTACAGAATCTTGATTGAACGTTGCGTAAAACATACTTGTGCGATAACCAGAGTGCTTTTGAAATAATGCTTGCATCTCGTCCACCAGTTCTTTGGGTAGATTCTCTCCATGACCTGATATCCCGTTCGAAACACCGCTAGACGGAACTTGAATTTGGGAAGACATTGGTGGAATCAATATGAAGATCTCTGCGTATTGCACAGTCGATAAAATATAGCTTGGGCTTGAGACTTTTCTGATGCAGAAATATAGTAGGTTGTTATATAGTTTAGATTAACCCGATGACTTGATCAGACATCACTCTCAAACGATTTCTCTGACTTTCATTCAGCTAGCCACATCGCTTTGTGTGAAGTGATGTGACTGCAGCATGGCGTAGGCAAGCGTCAAAACGTCTTCTGTGATTGACTAGTTCGCTAACTTCAGCTGCTGAGAGTGATCCAATGATGGCCTCGCTTATGCTTGTGGAACCTGTATGAACGCGGTCCGTGATGTAGTTAGCTGTGTATGAAGCGCAGGCTGAGTAAAGATCAGCAGTGATGAAGGTGCATAACCGATTCGCTGCACAGGTAGCTGGAAACATGAGAACGGTCAAAAGAAGTCGAGACAAGGTATCTGTATGGCACGATTACCATATAGCGTGATGTGATTGGATGCAGCAGAGCTGAAGTGATACGTCGGAGCTCGTTCCTTTTGTTCCGCGCCACTACCTTGCCAAACACCTCAGCTCCAGCCCATGAAGCTGAAACCTGATCGAGTAGATGCCTCCGGTGTTGCACTAACGTTAAATTTTCCCTTCCATGGCTTGCTGCAATTACACAGTCATGCAATGCTACTGAACGAACACAGTTCTTGATGCGCGGTTTACCCCGCCGCGGGAGGACCCTTGTGGCTTCCGAGCACCCTCCTCACAGCCAGCCACAATCGAGCCACAATTTCCGAGGCTTGCCACTACGCGGAACGGCCCATGATGCTTGCTTCTCAACGCCTCCCCCACAGCCAGCCACAATGAAGTTGTGATATCTGCAACTACCTGTCATGGGTTTAGTCTCCCAATGTAAAGGTATCACTAGATGGCATGGAAATTGTTAACAGCCAGCCACATTCAAGTGTTATCGCAACACTAGCTGCATCCTCATCCCTAGCCCTAAACTCGACAATAGCTCAGCTCTTTTGCAGGACGCCGTGGTGTAACCACCTCAATCTGATCTGACATGGTGTTTAACTCTTCATCATTGATTTCGAACCTAGCGGAAGCCTGCAGGACTTATCTATTTAGTGGTGTGAGATTATCATCATCTTCGCCAACTCAGTAATGGCCCGTCACGCCGTGGGGCAGAGACCCTAAACATCGTATAAGTCAGGTCAGATAGCTCTCTCGGGGAGAGCGCTGAATGTATTCAAACATGAAAGTCGAGACGGTCTCATATTACAGAGACTTGTAAGCACTCGAAACTACTCGAGTAGGGAATTTGGGATTGGCCTAAATTGATCAGCGTAAGCCGTGATGAATGGATGCATACACACTCCACTTCGGGATCGAGACCATGCAAGTCCAGCCATGTCACCCCTTGATGACGAGGCATTTACTTGTTTAGCTGCAGATTGGAGTTCTATACCGTAAACGCCCAGTGATTGCATGGTTAATCTGGATCAACAACGCAGATTCCATTTCTGTCCCTTCTTGATCATTCAGCAGAGCATGGTATCGACTGACCAATGACCAATACTCTGGCAAATCGGCTGGGTATGTCCGAACAAGAGGTGTTGAACTTACAAAACTTAGCTATCAAGCTTCTGGGCTGTAAAAAGTGAACGACTAATAATTCAATGAGTTCGCATGTAGCACTTGAAAAGACATTGTAGAAGGTAAAAGCAACTATTTCTGGAGGTCTGCATGCTTCGCCTCTATTGAAAGATTTCAGTACACACGAGAGCCATCTTGAGGAACTGTTCTAGGCACAATTTAGCCCAGCTGATAGCCGATCACTTTAGATTTGGTTGTGACAAGTGGCACAATACTAAAATATTCAGCTCGCCTTAAAGGAAGAACAATAAATCTAGTAAGGTGAAATGTTGAACTTGCTGGAACGATGGACGATGTGGCTGCAATACGCAGCTGAACAAGACATCACACGTAGGGTGAAGCGAACACGATCTCTAGTGTCAGAGCTAGTCCTTACTGAGCTGACTTCCTGCCAAACAGTCCAACAAGCATCACAAAACTATACCATGCAGAAAGCAACGAGGCCGTCAAGGTTGTCTGTGGTGGGGAACGATTTTGAAAATTTTGCAGCTGAGAATCGTCTGCACTGTGATCCGCGGAGCTGCCGCACATCGCAGTGGCCCTTGTGCATCAACGCATTGCTCCAACGTGTAGCTGCTATTCAAGGGTACGGCTGAGTTCGTAAGATGACGAATGCAGGTGTACAGAACGCGATACGCTTGAGACAGGTTCGTGTACTCAAAGAAATGGTATAAAAGCTGGACAACCGTTCGAAATCCTTCAACCATCTTTCATGCTCTCGAATATCTCATCTCTACGATTCCTCAAATCTTGATATAGTCAAATTGCCTACCATCCGCCATGTCTGTTGCAACTCAACTTCCACCAGGTGCCGTACCCAAGTTGGATGCCATCCTCAATAGTAAAATCAAGTTTGATGTGGAGGACGACCCTATGAGCGTCTGGGACAAGGGCGTGTTTCTCAACGAACTTCTAAGACAAGGAATCGTGCTTAGTACCGATGATGACGGTTCTCTCGATGGTGGGATCACTGCCAAAAACGGGCTCAAGAAGGGCACATACACGGGCACTCAGACGGCACTGACTGCACTTTATAGTATAATCGAGGGATCGTACGCTCACCCCAATCGCGTGATGTCCTAACATGTACTGACCGAACTTTAGTGCTGCAGCTCACTTCCACTCGAAAGGCTTCGAGCCCATCTTCCCCATGGAGCGAGATCTGGAACTGAAGCAAAAGATATATATGTGGAGCGATGGAACAGACGGTTATCCTCCCCATTTACTGGCACTACCTCCCGATCAGAAAGAAAATGCGCCAGGTGTTGGGACTATCTTCAACCTTGGTGTAAAGGATTTCCTTGAAACTGTTTCGACCGCGTTCTCTTTTCTCGTTCCAGGCAGCATCACTCACGACGAGACGCCATATGCAGGACCGACTCTAGCCGATTGCGAAAAGTTCAACCGCGAACACCCAAGTCCAAGGACGGATATCATGGAGGGTAGGAACCTTGGCGACGAAGCTGACTGGTATTCGGATGCCCGGTTTGCTCAGCAACATCTGAGTGGCGTCAACCCCTGCACCATCAAAACGGCTCCAGCAGAGAAGGTAGAAGAATATATCGACGAAGCAGGCAGGCAGGGACTTGAAGACATGAGGAAGCTGCTATCGGAGGGCAAGGACCTGCTCATCCAAGACTACTCATACTTTCGTGAAGCTACTGGCTTGAGCAACGAACAAACGTTCCAAAACGTTATCCCGGAAATGGACGAGAACAGAAAGCCCACTGGAAAAATGGTCATGCGGTATGCTTGTGCGTCAGTTGTCGTTTTCCAGCTCGGCTCCGATGGACGTCTTCACCCACTGGCCATCACTGTGGATTATAAAGGCGGTCTAGACAAGTCCATTACCATCTTCAATCGGCGACTGAGTCTTGACGAGAAGCCAGACGTTGATGAGAAAGACGACTGGCCTTGGAGGTATGCCAAAACGTGTGCCCAGACCGCTGATTGGGCGAGGCATGAGATCGCAACTCACTTGGTCGACACGCACCTAGTGGAGGAGGCCATTATTGTCGCAACGAACCGAACCATTCCTGAGAAACACCTGTTGTATGAGGTCTTGAGCCCACATTGGTACAGGACCCTCGCATTGAATTCTGCAGCCCGCAAAACCCTGGTCCCCGCTGTCATTGCTCGAATTTCAGGACTTGGGCCTTCGATCAACCCGGTAACAAGCCGTGCAATGACAATGATCAACTGGTCATACAAAAATTTCAACTTCCAGGACAAGTACATTCCGAATGATCTCAAGAAACGAGGATTTGATCTCGAAGCGGAGACTCCGAACAAGTATCGCAACTATCCGTACGCCACCGACATGCACTTACTTTGGGGTGTAATTCGCGAATTTGTGAAGTCCGTTCTTGGGACCAAGTACAAGTCTGATCGGGATGTTCAAGCTGATCATTGCATTTCGGATTGGTACAAGGAGATCCAGACGAGTGGTCAACTCACCAGCTTCCCAACCATCACCACTGTCGATCAACTCATCGATGCTGTTACCATGTGCATTCATACAGCTTCACCACAGCATACTGCAGTAAATTATCTCCAGGACTATTACTACAGCTTCGTGCCATCCAAGCCGCCTGCCCTCTGTGCACCCTTGCCAAAGGACCTCAAGACATTGCAGGCGTACACAGAGAAGGACCTCACCGCAGCGCTTCCTATAGGTACCGACGGCCCAAAATGGAAAGATTGGCTGCTCGCCGCCCAAATGCCCGAGCTGCTCAGTTTCAAGGTTGAGGGCGACTACAACTTGATCACGTACGCCAAGTCAATCTACAATGTCAACAAGAACCGGACAAATTCTGAAAACACAGCATTCGCATCTGAAGCTATAAAGGATGCTGCGAGAAGATTCTATAGCCATTTGAAGGAGCTGCAAGAGATCTTTAAACTTGTTTCGGCAAATCAGACTGACGGAACGATCGAGTACAAGGTTTTGCAACCAGAATACACCGCTGTCTCAATCTTGATTTGAGGACTTTTGTCGGCAATGTTTGGAAGTACTGGATATCTCAATCCTTTCTAGCAATGAAACTACTGCATGAGATTGCGCACTTTGGGCCTGTTATGCATGTTGTCAACTGCACAAGCCTTAGTGAATTGTGACGAGACGTGATGTTCGTTGTACTGACAGGCAATGTTGTTCTAGTCATGGGGTTTGTCAAGACGTAATAATATCGTCTGCTAGCATCGTTACAACTCTGACCAAGCATTCTATAGTGAACGTCCTGGTAGTATATGTAGTAACAAAAGCACTCGCTATCTACATACAGGCTCATAGAAAATTGTTATCTTATGGACTATTCTACTTCAATCTTATCTGTTCCTTTGGCAAGCTATACCCAATCTCTTGTTTTAAGGATCTTTGTAACAGAGGAAGCACTATATCAATTGCTTGAAAATCAAACAAACATACTCGAGGATGACGAAGTGAAATTTCAAGATCAAACTTAAAAAAAGCTAGTTATCGAAACATCATAACTAACCCCACAGATGAGGTTAAATTCTCACGCAAACTTCGACATTCTACTCCAACGTATCATCCTCATGGAATACCAGAGCCCTGACCTCGATGCTCTCCCTCTTCTCCCTTTCCCCCGTCCCAGGGACATGGAATGCTGTATGCGGGACCCTCCTCGCCCTGCCATCAAGCTTCGAGTCAAAGCACTTGATCAGTATTACCTCATCAGGCGTAAGCCCAGACTTGTAGAACCATCTGTCCCAGACCTCATTAGCGTCGACATTGTATGATCATCCACACCATCCCTATAACTCACCGATGTCCAGCGTCATATTTTACGCTAAGCGTCTCACCCCTACGATTCGGGTAGATCAACTCCATGACGACCAAGTCCTTTTCACCCACACTGCTTGCCTCTGCAACACCCAACGGATCACGCTGTATAGTCTTGATAGGGCGCCACACGTTGATAATTTGCACGCGGCTCTGGAGTAACTTTTCTGCTTCTTCGGGTAGATGGTGCGGCACGCGTGAGATTGCTGCGGCATATGACTGGTCGATATGCACGCGCTGGACTGGACCACGAAGCTCTCTGCTTGCTGACTTGTCATCAGGCGCTGGGCGACGAATAGTGTGGTCGAAGATGAAGATGCGGGACGCGCCAGTGCTTCGAAAAATCAGCAAGAACATGAGATAGTGTGCGATATACAGGTACGCACGCATCCTTGAGCAGCTGTTCAGTCTCCTTATAATATCTGTCCTTGATCTGTTTGTCGTCGAGGAAGTCTTTTTCCACGCTGGTGTGCGTGTAGAACTGGAAGCCGTTCACATCAAGCGAGTATTCACTCTCGTGACCTTTGACATCGCGGACCGTCACGAGATGTTCCTCGGACGGTCGGTCGTAAGTTTCCGGCCTACCTATATAGGTAGGGTGGGGAGGCGAGCCGTCTTCATTTGGTTTGTAGTAGTTCAAGACTGTTTGAACGTCATGAGGCCCTGTGGCATTGCGGGAAACGGATGACTGGAGAGTCTCCGGTGTATATGTTGGTGCCGGGGTTGGTGAGAAGACTGCTGCAGTAGCCATATTGCTCGAGTTGTCGAAGGAAATGTTGTTTTATGATTATTCTATTTGCCAAAGTTATATCCTCCTTATATACGCCTTTCATGAAGCATTGGAGGTTCGCCGGATATGTCAGCGAAACGGATTCCCCGCAAGCACGCAATGCACCCAGTCAACTATGCGAACGCATTAGAAATGCTACAGTCGTATCATGTCTGCCATACACTTTTGGCGTATCTCGCTTGTCGTACATGGAACGATTCTACAATTCTCATTGGACATGCTGATCCTGCTGATAAATTCATTGATTTGTAGAGAGTACACCTGACGATACAGTGCTGATATCACATCATCTGGTGCACCCTCTTGAACAACGCAACTGTCTTACTGCTCAAAAAGAGGTCGAGTGTTTGGCATGTGAAACTCGAATGCCTGGCTACGTGAATCTAAGTTTTGATAGGAACGTGAACCAATCTCGTCACGGATGTGCCATCGTCCATAATTCTGATTTCATCCTCTATCCTGTAACCCCTCCATCTTGGGATGAGCCTGATCCACACATACCAATACAAGAATCCAAAGACGATGCTAGAAAATAGTCAGCGGTGTTTGATCTGTAAGAGAACGGTTCTTACACGCTGATTCCTACGACTGCATACGTCGCATACCAAATGTGCCCATCCCTCGTTCCGTCTCTTGGTGGGAAAAAGGGAGCAGCGAGTAATGCAACGCTCAAGACAATGCGCAGCACAATAGCCAAAGTTAAGGCTTTGAAAGGTCGTTTGAGATCGGGTCGGGCATATCTAAGCCAGAGCAGTCCAGCTGACATCGCCAATGCGAAGATCTGACCTGGGTAACCTTCCACCTCGAGTATGAACGAGTAGACTTCCCCAGAGGCAGGAAGAACGATCACTAGCAGCGAAGGAATGTAGTGCACAATGAGTCCACCAAGTGGTGCATTGAAGGGCTTGGAAGATGCGAGGAGGTCGGAGAAAGGCAGAAAGCCCTGCCGTGCGATCTCCTGGTTGAGTCGAGCCTAACCTCATGAGTCAATGTCGTTTTGGCAACGAAGTTAAGTGAACCTACGAGCGCGAAGGTAACAACCATGACGTTACCGGCTCCTGACAACGCCACAGCGAGCGGTAACAACACCCTTCCCACTGTGGCACCGAAAACCTTCTCGAAGAACAAAGCCGCAATGAGCTCCTTGCTTTGCTTGATCTCATCTAAAGGTATGACGATGAAATATGCAACATTGATAAGAGAATATAAAACGCATGCTGTGACAAGCGCGGTGATAGAGACCGACTTGAGTGTCCGTACTGGATCGCGGACTTCATTCATGACGTTGTTGACGTTCTGCAAACCCGCGTATGAGTAGAAGACTTTGAAAAGTGCTGTGCAGATGACGCCCCAGCTCCATTCCGTGTCTTGCCACAGATCTGATCCTGCTGGGAAATGGCTCCTCCGCCCGTCGAGCCCCTGTGGCCGAAACACGACTACGAAGAGACCAGAGAGAATCATGAAGATTACTAGGCCGACCTTGATCCATCCGAGGAAGTTCTGGATCCGGATACCGGTTTGCATGAAGCATCCGTGTACAATTGTGATCGCAGTGAGTAGACAAACTGCGAGAGTTTTGCGTAGAAAGTCCGAAGCCTGAACGCCAAACGCGTACAGCGTGTATTGTGCAAACACAATGCAATTGCTCGCGGTGAAGCCTAGAATCACAGCCTGGACGGCCATCATAGTGCTTGCGAGATATCGTGGCTTGCGGAACGTGAATTCCAAATACACCTTCTCTCCACCACTGCGAGGGAGCATGCATCCATACTCCAAGCTCACAGCGAGTCCACACGCTGCGATTATGGCTCCCAGAATCCAAAGCGACAGACTCAAGCCCACACTTCCGACCTCTTTGACGATGACACCTGGAGTCGCGAAAATACCGCTGCCGATGACGCGTGAAATGACGAGGATGTAGGCACTCGGCCAGGAGATTGTCCTCCCAAGCGTTGATGTTTCTGGCAGCACATCATCCTCGATAGATCGTGAGACGCCTTCTGAAATCGGAGAATCATCGACCTCGCCGTATGTTTTTGAGGTATCAGTGCTCGAGTTTGGCGTGAGCAGAGGTTGTTGCTCTACGGAAGACATGGTTGATTGTTACGAATCCAACCGCTGCCACGGTTCTCCTGGCATCGCGAGCATAAATCATACTGGCGGTTGCGACATGCAGCCCCAATACTCGATTGTCAGCAGCTGGCATCATACGTGAGCTGAATGTCGCGGTTTCAGGGTGTTGGAAGGGCTGTGTTGTCTACGCGTTGATTGGTGCACATAGCATGTGTGACATCACGCAATTGTGAGCAGCACTGACGCGTTCCAGTCACTTTCCAGAACAAAGGTACTCCATGGCGAATGGCCAGCCCATGGCCAGTTATCACTCCCAACACAATGACGTGACCTTTGGGACGCGGTAGCAGTCAGGACAAACCGTCCTCACCACCGCGCGCCATCTCTTTCCCGGTGTCAAAGCTCTCGCATGATGCAGGAAGCCATGTCGCGCCCCAACATGACGGACGGATACGTCTTACAGATAACAATGGACTATTCAACGTCCTCAGAACTACATCACCGAATCCAGAAAACTGATATCGAGAAAGCCCACAACCAGGATATCTTTCACCCATCAACATCCGGTTCAAAATCATACCCATAAACAATAGCATCCACCTTCCTCCCAGGATAACTCTTCAAGACACCACATTTCCTCACCCTCCCAATCCTCTCGAATCCCAAAGAATCCCAGATACGACAAGACGCGACATTCGTCTCATAGACCAGGTTGAACACTGAATACGTGAAACCCTGCGTGTAAGAATCAGCTCGATCCACACAGATTCCTGTTCACCACCAACATGGAGCTTCAGAAACAAGGGTTGTTTACGCACCAATCTCGGTGCCCACTCAAGATACGTCTGCCCCAGCGCCTTACCCACGCCCCGATTCCGACTCCCCTCCGTAACCAAAAACCCGCCATTACACACATGACTGCTGCGCCCGGGGTAGTTTGGCTTGACGTAAAAGCTGCCTAGGCAGATGCTCGGCCAGTTCGAGTCCGCAACGTCGTCCACACTTTCGACGTCGCCCAACAGCATGACAGCTGCGAAACAGGCAAACCAGTATGCGCCAAAGGCATCTGCGGGCAGCGCTGTGGTCATGGGGTAAGTGTCGCCTTTTGAGACTTCGAGGGCAAGTTGCGAGGCAAGGTAGGCGGTTAGGGCGGGTGGGGGCTGGGAGGGAGATGTGAATGCTAGGATAGTGGCGCGGGTGTGGCCATCTTTCAACGTGATATGTTTGGAGGAGATGGTGGGTGGTGGTGCTTGGTTGAGGGGAATGGGGGGTGAGGTTGGGTCGTCTAGCATTGCTGGCATGGTGAGGTGAGTTGGATATGTTGGTATCAGTAGCTTGTGGGAGGCTATTTTAGGTTGTTGGTTATGTGCTTGAAGGCTGATTGTTATGTGTTTGATGGCTGTTTGTAGGGTGTGCCAAGGTACATGTTAGAAGGGCGATCGAAATTTGGCCGAATATGAAGCTCGATAGACGGGAACTAATCCGGTAGTGCTTGGTATTGCGATATCGGCGATAAACGGCTTGACTATCGTCCACCGCGGCAAGCCAAGAGAGATACTAGGGCGATGTCGATGTACTCGAACCTTCACAATTAATGACATAAAGTTGAGTGCCAGCTCGGCCCCAATCCCAATCAACTCAAACCAAACAAACTTTCGGAAGAAAAAAGAAGGTACAGATCCAAGCTACAAAAGGGGTTAGAAAAAGAAACTATCACAACAACCGACTGATCGATCGATTGATTGTGAGTTTGGTCCTCTGCCTGATCCACCCTCTACTGGTAATCTCATGCACCCGGTCTTGTTAGAGGCATCTTGAGAGCGGCGAAGATGGGATGGAAGATGAGGCAGAAGGAAATAAATAAAGCAGATTAGCTTTGACAAACCTCAAGAAGTCAGTGTCACGTTGAAATTTGATCCTCTAAGGTCAACACTTCGAGCAGGTGATCAATCATAGGGCAAAATTTGATTGTGGTATTGATACCAGTGACTACCGCTCAATATACAAACCCAATACCCAAGGGATTGCTTCCCAACACTATTATACTTGGGGATGTTTGACTGTCATTCGTAGGGATATCTTGCGCGTTTTACCAACATCCTTCGCACGGACAGATACTTTCGGCCGTGTATTCTCGTTCAGATAGCGATTCCAAGCTACAACAGCCGCACGCCGTATTGGATCGATCTTCTGCTGTGCAGAAGACAGTTCCTCGGTATTCTCTTCATTTTCATCTTCGCGGAACACCGTATCCTGGCCTGATCATGCGGCTGTCAGAAACATGCTGTCGGGACAGCTGCTCTACAAAGACTTGCCGCTAGCCGAGTCAACCCTAGAGCGGAGGTCGGCAGCAGTGGAGCCAGATGTGGAGAAGTAGCGCGAGAAGACGGGCTGGATGAACGAGCGGAAGATGATCTGAGCGCCGCTGTGAAGCGTTAGCCTATGTCGAGTGGATTTAGAGAATAGACATACCCAGTCTGGGGAAGAGCCATCCACAGGATGAGGACGAACTTGAAAGTGTAGTAAAAGGCTGTCTGTGTTAGTTTTTCTCTTGGTGATGTGATGTGTGTACTCACGGAACCAGTAGACAGCGTTGATGGCGCTCTCAAAAACGGTCAGGAAAGCGAAAGTCACCCAGTACTGAACTGTCGTTAGTATGCTGATTCTTCCGGATGTCATTTGAATGATCCAAGGTAGGAATACGCACCGTGAGCCACTGCGAACGGGTTAGTAAAGATCAATAAATGGGGCAGATGAATTTCAACTCACCTGAGTGTCATCGACCTTGCTCGCACTGAACAAAGCTTGCATGGAGTAGAAGCCGGGAATGATGAAACCAGCAAAGTTGACGAGAAACTCTCCACCAATGTTGAAGAAGATGAGGAAGAAGTAAAGGCCAGCGAGACCAAGAACGCCGTAGACCTTGGGGACTGAGGTCTGCTTCTCCAAGTTGTTGAGGGCGGGGTACTTGGACAGCTGGAACACGGCAATGTCAGCACACAACCTCCAAACTTCGAGTCGTAGTATTTTTAGGACGGCTCTCGTGGATAGCGAAGATTGCCATGGTGTTGCAATTCTCGTCCCAGCCACTGTGTCTTGCTCGCAGTGGAAACGCTTACCTCCTTGTCGAGCTGCGAAAGCTGGGCCTGGGCTCTATCCTGAACAGACATGATGTGGTGTGTTGTAGGTGAAGTTTGTGAGGAAAGTGTGAAAGTAGAGAGGTACGAGTGGTTTCGTGTGTAGTGGTGAAGAATGGAGTGCAACAGATGTGTCCTTTGCTTGGAAGAGAATGACAGCGGAATTGTGGGTTGTAAAAGCGGCCCGCGTCATCACTTAGCGATACGTCACCCTGTCACAAGCCAGGATGGCAGTTGCATTGCATGCGACTCCATTGTCGAGACAATCGCGAATATGTTTGTGCAGTCACAAACGCGCTGACATATTTCTTGGGCTAGTTTCTTTTTCCAACCGCTCATCTTCTAGTGCATTGAATGTGCGGAGGGACGAAATTACGATGATGAGCATCACGTGGTCAGGCTAACCGCATCGCGGCTGGTTGCCTGCGAAGCAAGAGCGATCGTAAACATGCAGCTCTTCGACACAACAAAGTCGACATCAGCAACGGACGACGCCCGCCACGCTTTTGGAGTCTGGATATCCTTTGCTTAATATTCTACTCTTCAGCGCGCGTGACAACGATCACGGCTCGATTGGATGCCCTCATCGCTCTATCCTAACCACACAGAGACGTGTTGAGCCATCTGGAACCCGATTTTTTGACTCGACCCGTGCCTGGACGTCCCACACAAAGCGCATCGAGTTCGCGTCTTTTCTTGGATCCATCCGCCTTGTATGCATAGACATTATCGCGCGTTCCTCCCCGTCTAAGCGCCGTTGCTATCCGGTTGTTTTGGTGTAAACACAACCTACATCTGCCAACCCGGCTTACATAGCATGGCCGCCGTCCACCGCCGATCACGATCAACCACGTCCATGTCGACCAGAAGCAACCGACCGCCATCGCGCGCCTCGACGACGAGTGTGCATTCTTTTGAGCAATTTTCCCAGCAATCGCAACCACCGCGACCGACCCACTACCAGCATCAGCCACACCAGCAGCAGCAACATCAATATACCCAAGCCTTCACCAGCGAGCCGCTACAACCCGCCCTGTTGCAGGCCGCGCAGCATGTCAGTGCACAGGACAATCTCATCAACATGTCGCTGGAGAGCGTGCAGCAGTATCTCGGCTACCCGTCAGAGCCAACTCCAAACGCGTCCCAATCCAACGGTCTGCCTGCCACGCCCATGGACGCACACGCATATCACAACTCCATGTCCCAACAATCGCAAGCCCAGCAGTTCATGGCACCACACATCGACGCGGAAGAAAAGAAGAAGAAGAGTTCTGCGTCGGGAAGCGCGACGAACGACAAGGAACTGCGACAGATGCTTCAGCAGAACGAGGGTCGCAAGCTGAAAGACGTTGCTGCCGAGGTTATCCAGACGGACAGGACATCAAAGGCGGAAAAGTCGAAGCAGCTCTTCGCCATGCTCTGGTATGTTTGTGTCTTCTACATCATGGGATCGTGCTGACAGTCGATAGGTTGCGCTCTGTTTGCCGTCTTGCAAAGACGTCTGTCCCACGCAATCGCGTCTACTCCAAGTACGCGGAACGCTGTGGTACCGAGCGAGTCATCCCCCTCAACCCAGCCTCTTTTGGGAAGCTTGTTCGGGTCATCTTCCCCGGCATCCAGACTAGACGCCTCGGTGTACGCGGAGAGTCCAAGTACCACTACGTCGATCTGGCCCTCATCAATGACTTGGACGACGTGGAGGAGCTAAGCCGGCCAAGCACAGGCGCCATGACACACCATACGATGAAGCGCCCGCAGTCAACAGGCCCCAGGCTCGACTTCAGCTCCCTGCCACGGCTACCTGCAGACAATGCACCATTCCCACCCCGCGACACTGGCCTGGAATCTCTGAACAGCAACTACGCCCCCGCAGGCTCGAAGGGTTTACTATTCACCGATATATACTCTAATCATTTCCAGCCCTCCAACGCCCGCACAAGAACAGCCTACGAACACGAGCTCAGATTTCCTACGCCAGAGGTTCTCGGCTCGCCAGACGCGTTGCAAATAGAGCTTCCCGACATCACACCATATCTGCCAGCGCGGACAGATCCAGACTCGGCTGACAATCTGGTGGCAATGTACCGCTCGCACGTAACCTCGCTAGTCGACTCGGTGCGCTTCTGCAAGGAGAAACAATTCTTCCGCCTTTTTGGCACGTTTCATGGCACGTTAACGGTACCGGTCCAGAAGCTCTTCGCAGCGCCCGAGCTAGCCCCATGGATCAAGGAGTGCGACTGGTTGATGTACCAAAAGATGATTCGTAACGTGTCGCAGCTGGTCCTGCAGGTTGCGCCTCCGCCTGTCCTTCGATTCCTCGACAACGTCGCTAAAACGCTACATGCACACATCAGCAAGCTGTTTCAGCCACTGCCGGTCCATGTCCTTGAGGCAAAGCTAGAGCCAGCAACATTGTACGCTCATCTCCTGCGTCAGATGCTGCGGGTCAACTCAACAGCACACGCCGCCGCCGTCATGCTTACCACGGACAACCACCGTACGCAAATGTATGCCGACTGGCTCCAGCATGTCAACCTGAAGCGAATCATTGCGAACGAGCTACCAGAGTCATGCGCCCACGAGGAGGTGTACAACATCCTGACAACCGAAATTCGATCCATGCTTGGCCCTATTCCGCAAGACATTCAGCTCCCCAACGGCACCGTTTATCGAGCGCAATCCCCCGATCCTCCCGCCGACCCCAACGAGTCGGTCATCGATCGCATAGCCAGTTTCCTGACCAAGCTTCCGTTCCGCTTTCCCAACGCGCCCGCCCGCACAATACTACACTGCGTTAACTCGCTTGGAGCAGCGGCTCTACGAGAGATCACAGTTGAGAATGGAGTCAGCTTCCAAGGATGGTGGCTGACGAAGGTTTTTGTGGACGAGATGGCACAATGGTTAGCGTCGCTGGGAGGATTTCTTGGACACAGCCCACCAAACTGGAACTCGCCTACATTATCGCCTGGAGTGGATGAGTCTGTCAATAATGGCTTGACCAATGGTGGTAGCGGGAGCAACAACGACAGCAGATATAGCAGCATAGAAGCTGACTTTGGTCCCGATCAGTCCTTCATGTCGACGACCAGCAACGTCACCATGCAGGACCCCGGGGCCGCGTCCCAAGATGGTGAGTTCTCCTACTTCCTCTGTACTTCTCCTTGACCAAGTTGATTAACTAACACAAGATGCTCAGTCAATGCTGGACGCCTTTCTCAACAGTACGAACCGATGAGCTTCAACTTCGACTACGACCTGCACGCGGGTCAGCAAGAATCGAATCTCGACGATAGCGGCATCGGCATGCTCGACGACGGTATCGACGCCAAGTTTGCAAGTAAAATGCAGCAGAGTCTCAAGCACCACCTGGCGCAACAACAACGACACTCTGCAGGAGTCAGCTAGTAACGTTTGAGGCTGTCGCTGTTTACACAGCGCAGCAAGAAAGTCACCATTTCTGTAGTCACTCCGACTTGAGATGACGAAGACGAAAGAGTTGAAACAAGGAAATAGATGTGTAGATATAGGAGTTGTCTTATCGTTTTTACGCGCCACGACGTCTTATCTTCTTACGAGGATTCGCAGAGCACGACCATGATGCTCTCACGACGTCGACGATTGTCATGATTGGAATTGGAAAACACGATTTGTCCCTTGGGGATTGAAGAGCGTGTGTAGTTTGTAATTTTTGCTGTATTGGCCGCGTTTACCCCCAGCCTACGGGCCTGGGGATGTGGGCGTTGTTTGGCTTGGCTTGTTTTGGCTTGTTTTAGCACTTGTATGTGCAAGGGCGTTGCATTTGGTTGCTTGGATGGGTTGGGTTGGGTTGGACTGGAGTTGGCGTCTTTGGATTTTGACGTCTATTGTTATGTCGTGTGGCGAGATTTGAGTTCTCGTGTATTGTGGTTGTGGCTGGTAGAACATTGCATCGGGGGCTTTTCTGAATTAGGAAGAGGGGGTTTGGATAGGAGCTGGATTTGGGACAGAACATATGGCGTAGTCCCCAGTCGGTTATGACGGAGAATTGACTGCCTGTCTACTTCAAAATCCTGGTTTTTGACGTGACTCACTCTTTCTGAAATTTGTACGTGTTCTGTGTACTTGTGTAAACTCATATTCCAGCGTGTCTCGACCAGGAAAGGCCCTGCCATGGCCAATCGAAATATCAGGAGATCAATTTCGTGATTGAGCACTGAATTCTATCTGACATTCGGCTACAAGGTAGTTGTTTTCTACTTATGAAATTATTCTAGTGTTCTGTCAATATACACATTGTTGTCACATTTTGATTTCCTCTGATTTCTATCGCTTTGCCTCCCAAAGTTAATTCACAATTTCTTACCTCTCACTATTTCGATTTGCCGAGAAGAAGCCCTGTTGCACAGGATGATAGCAACGGCACTTGGTCGAATATGACGCTTAGTCGGGAAGTGTCGTCTGGATGGTTCTCTGACGATATGCAGTGCTGCTGCGAGTCATTTCATATTGTCAAAACATGCTGTTTGGGAGATACATGCGTGCATACGGACCGAAAAAGACCTCAAGTATGTGCTGTTGAAGGTCTTCTTGACGATCACGACGACGTGTCGTGACTTCCGGCGCGAACACGTTGACACTTGACCCCATCGGGTCTAGCATTCTCCACCCGTTGCTGTCGAACTCCAAGTCATCACAGCCTTGTCTGCCGGCATAACGTTTCAATCGCTGGCACCATCCATCCACCTGCAGCTCGCTTCGCTTATTGGAGATGCTGCGTTCCTGCCCGACGTCGTGTTGCCGTGCCCAATATCGACCGAGGCTGGACTTTGTCTCGCCAATCAATCGCGCCTCACTCTGGTCGCCGCGCGACGTGTCGTTCGTTCACGGACTCGCGATGCCCGCCACATCAAGTTCGTCGGTTGTGTGATGGTGGAGTGTATGGATCGCGCGTGAACCCTGACGTCAATTCCAGCTCATGCTAACTCTTCTTCGACACCGGCTTCGTGGTGTCAATACTTTTGGAACCCGTCTACCGATATTGCGGTTGCCTGACGGGTTTCTCTCTTTCGACATATCGATCTGGCACCGTGTTTACGTGTGCTGAGAACCATCCATCTGTCCTTCTGAGTCGCGAAACGTTCGACTAGGAAGCGTAACACTACTACTTTCTACGGCGGGAGATAATCTGGAACTCTCTGGTTTTAACACATGTAAGCAAGTCTGAAAGCGCTCACCCGATACAAAAAGCAACGTTATGGGCGAATTCAGGGTGTGACAACAGGTTGATGCATGCCTCCATGTGGGAGTCCTTTCATTCGTCAACCACCAATTGTCAAGGAGATATGGAAGATAGCAGCTTCACTATTCGGGTACCTGCAGCGTCTATCAATATATCAGATCTTGCGGTCTTACTATCAGGCTGACTCCTCGAATAGTGAGAACGAACGTGAACTTCATGCTGATACAGGTACCTGGAACGGTAATTCTGATCATCCAGCAAGCTCATCCAACCTCCAACCTCCGTAATCAACATGAAACACGACGAAGGGGCATCATTCCCAGATATGCCACTCATCAGGCGAGTCCATCCGACCAGCGACGAGACGCCACCCTGGGTTGGCATCTTTTTCGTTCCGTCAGTCGGCTCCGATGAGCTGGCCGAGCAGCTCAAAGCCAGGTACCCGCAATGTCAGACTCTTCGCGAGAGAAAACACATGGCCGCGATCGAATTCCTCAAGCTCGAACTCGACCGGATACAGTCGGAGAGACTGGCGGCGAACTCCACTACCCAGAGCATCCTCGAGTGCGCGCCTTCCGCTAGCCCGATGACCTCCGTCTGCTACGATGAAACTGTCGAGGGACATAGCTGTCCGGAAAGCGTTCACATGTCAGACTCGCCCGCTAGATCAAGAAAGCTTTCATCAGGCGCGGAGCTTGATGCGCGACAGACGAAGTCACGGAGTGCGAAAGCCCAGCGTCTTCCGACAGACACAGCAGCCACAGCGCATGGTCAGCAGTTTGTTTTCAACGCTGCAGATGGACGGACGATGGAGCCGAAGACAAAGAGAAAGATGACTGTGCAAGAGAAGGGCGAATACAAAAGGACAAGAAAGCGCGGTGCATGCCCGAAATGCCGGCGCCACAAGGAGAAGGTGATTGCGCAGACGTTCAGAGCTTCCATATAAGCAAAGTCGGGTCTAACTCAACACAGTGCACGCACACAATTGACCACGCTGTACAACTTGACGGTTTAGAAAAGCCGGCGAAAGCAACGAAAAGGTGGGTAGAGTACGACACTATCAGCAATCGCTAACCGTCTGTACAGGAGGAGCTCAATGTGTCCTACAACGGATGAGGTGATTTTTAACAAGTCACACAGATCCGAGCACGCATCTGACGTCCGTCACCTCGCTTCCGATCTTCCGAAACAGCTTCAACTCCAAGTTTCAGGCCAACCGGCATTTCACCACACGTCGAGCGAGGTTCCAACTCGTGGTGATATCGTGCTGGTCGACGCGCAGCGAGAAGTCGATCTGCGAAGCAGGGATGGCTCTGAGAGATCTGGGTACGTACACTATCCCAGTCAGACGTCAACAGATAGCTATGGAATGCTGCCCGGTAATTTGGAAACCCCATGGACCACTTTCTCTACTCGCTCCAGTTCGGATGCCTTCCAACCGGGGTACGCAGAATCCGCGTATGACTGGCGACAGGCCCAAGGCGCTTTTCCAATATCTCCCGTTTCTGGATATCCTTCTGCAGGCTTTCCACAGGCGCTTGTTTATGGTCAATTCGAAACTTGGCCACATGGACAGGACCCTTGTTTGGACGGAGCGGACACTGCCTGACCTTCTTTGCCACAAATGGATGCCCGCTGATACGATACCTGGATGACTAACCTTCTCCGTCCTTGTGGTTTTCGCGTCGTCATCCGGAGTCTAGGCAGGACACCCTTGAGGCCGTTGCCTGGGGATTAGCATCTTCTGCTAATCTCTCTTTCTCCTTCTTTGGATTCCATAATCAAGGACCGCCCAAATAACATCAGCCATCACTTCAAGAGTCAGCCTAGTTACTGCCACTTTAATATTCGACCTAATGTTGCAATTTTGGTTTCTTACAAATCCACCCGGGAGTGCCATATCTGGAATACACACATACCTGAGGAGCGGGTTGGTATCCACAATTCGGGAAGTTGAGGATGCATTTCCTATGCACTACTACGTATACGACGAATTTCTTTATTTCCTTTCTCTCCATTGGTCTCAACCCTCCACCGGGAAGCATACCTCGGATCCTTAATGCCCGGAATGGAATATTAATGAACTGTATCACTGGACGCGCGCATTTGACGCAAAAATAATTATCACGCGGTCATGCATCATCTGCCTAGACATGATAGATTCAAGGTTGATCATTGTACTCATACGGGCTATAACTAGATGGGAAGTGTTTTGCGACTTGGGTTCCTCGCGAG
Organism: Dothidotthia symphoricarpi CBS 119687; assembly: GCF_010015815.1. Lineage (NCBI taxonomy): Eukaryota > Fungi > Ascomycota > Dothideomycetes > Pleosporales > Dothidotthiaceae > Dothidotthia > Dothidotthia symphoricarpi. Next base: position 1,225,013 of record NW_022985019.1, on the reverse strand, counting down.
CATTCGTAGCCAACTGACAGATTACTTGTGTCGCGCGAAAGCTAAAGATGGTACGTTAACGAAACAGTCTATCCAATTGATACCCGAGCTGGGATTTTCCGTTCTTTTTCTGGCAATCAGCCCACTGTCCACCCGTCTTGTCCATTCTCTTTTCATCCTCCGATGGTTCGTCATGGTCTAGGATTGCGCATAAAACATGGTTTCACAGCTGTATCCTCAGTACCAGGTGCTGGATGTAATGTAGTATCATGGTTTACCCACCAACGTCAGGCCTTTCCCGGAAGGATCCTCTATCTTTTCACTGGGCATGGCTGGATGTCAGGTCATGTTCTTCTATAATCACTTCTCTTTTTTTGTTCAAGGGCTAGAATTGCTAGTTCTCATTTCCTTGTCTTGACCCAAATACCCCGGCTTCCACGCTATCACCCCATGGACCTATCGGCCGACGGGCATCAACCCATTTTTACAAAGTCTAACAGCTGCTTTACAGAACACCGTCATCCGTCAACTCTCAAGAAACGGCGGACTCATATCTGCCTGTCGCCCAGATACCGGCAGTTATGTCTGCGGCAAAGCGAGGGAGGGATGGCTAGCGTTTGGTTCGAATACATGTATATACGGGGGACCACAGTAAGCGGGCTTGAATACATCTAGGCTGAGGTATTTGGGAGTCGATGGAGTTGTACCAGTTCAGAGTGAGAATGTATACATAAGCGATAAGGAAGGATGGTGTATTTTATGATTTTCGTACGACAGGACCCAAGTCAACGCAGTACATGAAGTAAACTTGCCAAATTTCCCAATATTATGACAGACCACCACAACAATGTCAGTAAACTATTGTGACGTTTATAGTCGACTGCTTTGATTCTGGATGGAATTAAGGATGGAGTTGATGTTGCACCCCGGCAATGGCAGTCACGATCACGGTCCCAATGACGATACCTCGGCTCGTCGAAGCGCAGCAACGCATCGCGCCTCGCCGCCATCGATCCACTCATCCCATCAACAAGCCATCCACACTCTTCTCCACGCCATCTCCGCCCTTACCGCGATACTCAAAGCCCACCCACAGCTCGCACCGTCGCGCGAGTCGCCAGCAGCGTGGACGTGCCGTGCCGCACCGCGCTATCTCTACCTATCTCAACCCAACCCACCTAACACACACCCAACACTACGCTCCCCCCGATAATCCAAAATGCTACAATCCTCCCGCCGCTGGCTGAAGCGGAATCGCACCCCCTTCGCCATTGGAGCGGGTGTGTTGGGCGCGGGGTACATGGTGGGCCAGTATGTGCTGGGGAAGCTGGGGGATGCGAGGGCGCGTATGGGCGAGGAGAGGGTTGCCAGGGAGAAGTATGTCATCATGCATACGACTGTGAGCTGTTATGTTTGCTAATTGACATGTCCAGCCTCCGCCGGCGCTTTGAACAAAACCAACAAGACTGCACCTTCACCGTGCTCGCCATCCTGCCCACAGCGACGGAAAACATACTCGATGCGATCCCCGTCGAGCGCGTGCTGGAGGAGCTACAACGCCAAAAGGCGGAACGACTATCGCGCAGTGTAGGGCCAAGCGAGATTGCGAGCTCGGCACCGCCGAGCGTTGTTGACGGGGGGGACGACGACGCGCGCAGCTCGAGCATGCAGACGGAAAGCTACATCCACGCCAGCCAGGTGGTGACGGAGGGGGACGATGGCACGCCGGGAAATGCAGAGGTCCCCGAGGAGAGGAAGAGCAGGAAGAGCACAAAGAGCAAGGCGCAGCTGTGGAACGAGATGAAGATCACCTCCATCACGCGCGCCTTCACCCTCCTCTACACTCTTTCTCTTCTCACGCTGCTTACACGTATTCAGCTCAATCTGCTGGGTCGCCGGAACTACCTCGCTTCGGTTGTGTCGCTTGCTGCGCCGCAGGAGGCGTCGAAGATCAATCTTGAGAATCACGATGATGACGGGTTTGAGCACGCGTACGGCAACGACTTTGAGACGAACAGACGTTATTTGAGCCTCAGCTGGTGGCTTCTACATCGGGGGTGCATAGAATTGATCGAGAAGGTGCAGGCAGCCGTGACCGAGGTGTTTGGCCTGCTGAACCCGCGCGAGGAGATATCGCTGGAGAAGCTGTCGGAGCTTACACTGGAAGTCCGGAAGCGCGTTGAAGGCGCCACCGAAGCCGAGCGACGGTACATTTTCCCCTCCACACACATCTCACGTATTGTACTGACACACTGCTAGAACCAGCAAATGGCTACGCTACCTGCTCCCCTCGGCTGACCAAGAAGACTTCGTCCTCCGCGAATCTGGCATGACGGAACCTACCTCCCCAACTACCACGTCCTCGCTCCGCCGCCTCATCGACGAAACAAGCGACCTCGTCGACTCCCCCGCCTTCTCCCATGTCCTCACCCTCCTCCTCGACGCCGCATTCAGCCACCTCATTGACGTCAAAATCTCCTCGCTCAGCTACAAGATCCCGCCCGTCAGCGAGAGCACGGCGCGTATTCAAGAGCTGGTCGGCGACGGCGCGAAAGCGAAGGTTGCGAGCTCGCTGGCCGTGTTCTGCAGGCAGGCGCATGGCATTGGGTCGGGCGCGAATAATGAGTACCTGCAGGCTGTGGAGAGTGTGGGCGCGTTGGAGGCGTTTGCCGCGGTGGTGTATAGCAGTAATTTTGAGTTTGAGAGTCCCGAGGTGGTCGTCGAGACACGGGCGTTGATGACGCTCGAGGGTCCGGAGAGTGTGATGGTGGGGAATGTCGGGCTTGTGCAGGGCGAGCGTGAGGGGGGGAGTCGGGGGGTTACGTTGGGGGGCGATGATGGGTTTGAGAGTGCGTGGGGGAAGGCGGTTGCGAAGGAGGATGATGGGCTGGTTTATTAGTGCGGTAATTTGATGGAATAGGTAATGTGTATGTATAATGGGCGTTGGTGGAGTGATTGTGAAAGATACCCGCAAATTGATTTCCTGCTTCGACTCAATCTCATCTCATCTCCAAGTCTAATGTATATTCCCCTTCCGACGCACGCCTCGGAACTCGGAACTCATGACGTCAACATCACTACAACATCCCCCCATCCCATCCCATACCATCTATCACTCCACCACGAAAACACGTCCCTTCTCCCCTTGCACTTGCAAGGACCACCTGTTCCTCCAAAATGACAAATTCAACCTCCAAAAACGCTTACATCACCCTCCTAACCCGGCCCTCCTACCTCGCCGGCGCCCTCCTCCTCGCCCACACACTGCACACGCACTCCCCTACCACCCCGCTCATAATAACCTACACGCCCGAAACCCTCCCCGAGCCATGTATCGAGGCGTTCCGCAAGGAGGCACAGTACTCGAATATCCTGCTACACGCGGTGGAGCATCTGCGGTTGCCGGACGATGGGTCTGCGCATGGCATGGTCGCGGAGCGGTTCGTAGATACGTGGACGAAATTGCGGGTATTTGAGGTATATGACGCTGAGGGGGAAGTGGGCGGGTTCGAGCGGCTGTGCTGGCTGGACGCGGATATGATGGTCTTCTCCAACCCGAGTCCACTTGTGTTTAACGAGAAGAACGATGAGTACCTTATGGGCGGAGACGCACTGCGCATGATGGCCACACACGTATGTTGCTGCAACCTGGACCACGACTCCTGGGCCCCGGACACATGGACACCGCAAAACTGCGCACTCACGCACCTCACCTCCCCATCCCAGATCCCAGACGTAAAGTCCGAGCCCCAAACAATGGCAGACTTCAACTCAGGAACCTTCCTCTACCGCCCGTCCCGCGCCCTCTCCGAGTTCGTAACACAACAGTTCAACGACCTCGGCAACGCGAAACTCCGCGCTATGAAGTTCCCAGACCAGGACTTCCTCAACGCGGCGTTTGCGGGCCGTTGGGCGAGTCTGAGTTGGCGCGCTAACGCGCTCAAGACGTGGCGGTACTGGCACACTAACATATGGCGCGACGACCAGGTCGCTGTGCTGCATTACATTGTGGATAAACCGTGGGCGGCGCGCGTTAAGGGGGATGGGACGGCGGGGTATCTGGGGAAAGACGGGGCGACGCATGGTTGGTGGTGGGATGCGTATAACCGCTGGTATACGGAGAGGGAGGCGCAGGGCGAGACGGACTTGCTGGGTGTGGTGGGACGATATGTAGCGGGTGAGAAGGGGGAGATGGACGACGAGATGCGGGCTGTGGGGGGTGGGGCGCAGGACTTTGCGAAGAAATGGGTGGGTGGGAAGGAGGTGGAGGCAGAGTCAAAGACGCAGACACAGCAAACTGACGAAGAGGGGAAAGGGAAAGAGAAAGAAAAAGTCGATGCAATCGATTCCAACCCCGACGCTCCCATCTTCCATAAACGCGGGCTTGGGGAACGCGGTCATGGTCCTGTGGTGAGGGGTGGGGGTGGACTGAGAGGTGGGCTGAGAGGGAGGGGCAGGGGCGAGGGGTGGTGCGTTATGCAAGATTAGATAGATTTCGGGGGTACAGAGAGGATTTGGTTAGGGGGGTGGGAAGGAAAGGAAAAGTTTTGGTTTTGGTTTTGGTTTTGTGTGTTTAGATGGGTTGGGATGGGTTAGACGGTTTGGTGCAGATGTTCAAAGGCAAAAGTTATTCTTCACAACACTGAAACATACTGATACGGCACAACTCAGTCTTAAAGAGCGTGAATATGTCACATAAGAATTCTGCAAAGGGACGGTTCCATGTTGTTTGGCTTTTGGCCAAGAGTCTAAAGAAAAGGGCAAGGAGGGAAACTTATCTTCCCGTTCCATGTTGTATGTTCTACGCATAACTTGCCCAAAAACATCATCGTTCCGCGCCTTGCAAGGTGGCAGTCAGCCAGTTCATGCGCGAACTTCCGCCTCGCGTCAGGAGCGGTCAGAATGTACTCTCCATGTCCCGCTCGCCTGCTCGACGTCCCCATGTCGTGCCCATCACTTCCTTCAACCGAACAGATCGATCAGATCCACGCCCTTGCTCTCACCCTCCTCATCCACCTCTTCATACTGCAGAACTCGTCGTCCGGTGTATACACCCTGACCCTGAGCCGAGCCCATACCCTGACGGCCGATACTAGGACCCGCTGCGGGAGTGGGAATAGGAGTGGGATCTGATGCAGCGCGATTCGCCAGCACGACGTGTCCATTGCATAGGGTCTGTGGGCCGCGGAGTTCGCTGGCAAATGTACGGGGAGGCGGAAAAGGTGGGGCACTAGGATTGTTTGGTCAGTAAGACAGTCTGTACGAGGGTGTGGGGGAGTGTACCTGCGGATCGGTGGTTGATGCTGTGTTGGTGGGTTTGCTGGTCGAGCAAGGGGGACGGACTGCTGCTGTACCGCCGCTCTTAAGTGGGGAGGGAGGGACCTGCCGTGCGGAGTCAGTGATTGTGAGTGGAAAGGAGATGCGATAGACGCCGTACCTGCGCACTGGCTCGTCAGCCTGCCGCTGCTGTTGTGTTGACTGCACGCTTTGCGCCAGGATCGGCGTCAACTGCTCGCTGTGACGCGCCGACTGCATCTCCATCCGCCCGAGCTGCATGCCCCGATTAATCAAGTTCTCGGGATGATCTACGTCGCGCAAGAAGTCCAGCTCCGGGCTGTCGAGAGGGATCCGGCCATTGCGCATCCGGCTGAGAGCGAGCTGCGTGCGATGACAAGCCGCGTAACCTTCGAGGAAAGATATCTCGCGGTCTTGAGCCGTCATCGTGCGCTCATTTACCGGAGTCTCGTGAACCTTCGGCGAGGCAGTGCTACCGGCAGCGAATCCACGCTCGTACTCCCTCTGCGAAATCTGAGTTTCGATCTCTGGTGCGACTTTCTCACGCACTTCAGACTCGAGCGACGTCCGAATGATTGCTTTGTATTGCTGTTCGCGGAGGGTCTGGGCGCTCTCCTGCATACGGAGACGGTTGATTTGGTCGGCGATCTTCCCTTCGATATCTGCAATGCGCTTCTTGACAGCCAACTCGGCTTCACGCTGTATCCGCTCGACCTCAACATCAGTCATGTGGCGGACGCCATCCTTGTCGAGCTGGTAGTGGAGTTGCTTCTGGCCCTCACTAAGAAAAACTTCAAGCTGCTCGATCTTCTGCTCGCGGAAGTGCAGGTCGCGCTCCTTCTGCTGGACTTTCGCCTTGGCCGCGATAACTTCAGACTGTTTGTGGAGGAGGTCGGCGAGCATCATTGACAGTGCAGCGTCCATCTCGCCCTGCTTCTCAGTCTCGATCGTCTTTCGCAGATCAGCGTTCTTCCTACGCTCTATCTCAAGCTCGCTGCGGCCTTTCATGAGCCTGGCACTCATTCGGGCGAGCTCCTCGCGGTCTGCGTCGGCACGGTTGGCCTGATACGGCTGCATGAAGCGGGGAGCGCGTGGAGGTTCAAACGGACGGAGGTTTTCGGCTGGCAGTGCTGGATGCTGTAGACTGTCAGTCAGGGTGTTGCTTGAATACGACGGTGATGTGCACACCTTTGAGCCAAGGGGGCCAGCATGATGTAGTGCTGACGCATTGAATCCAGGACGCAGATGTGGTGGCATAGTACGAGTCGACTCTGAATGAACTGGTGTCTCAACAGCAGTGTCCTCGTCGTCGTCGACGGTGCAGTCTGGAGTGTTAGCCTCCGCATTAGACTTGCTCTGCTCAGTCGATGCAACTCCACCGTCCCCATTGATCTCTGTATGAACTTCAGCGGATTGATGGTCAACCGCAGTAGTATCGTCAGGAATGGCAGATGTCGGATATGAGTCAGTGGTGTCTGTCCGCTCGCTGTCCTGGACGCAAGTTTGATCCTCGTCGATGGTGGGGTCCATTGGGAGGTTCACAACGTCTTGATGCTGTGTCAAGTCCTCCGTCTGCTCAATTGCAAGATGTTCGATGTCTTCTTTCTCACTATCCGGATGCACAGTGGTCAACGGCTCTGACAAGTATTAGTGATTTGCTTAGATATTGTAACTTACACCTACTAGTGATTTCACCGTCCTTGACTTCAGAAAGCTCCGATTCCCTGGCGATCGGTTTGTCTTCTCGAATCACAATGCTCTCATGCACAACCTCACCGATTTCGCCGTCCTCAAGAGATGTGTCGTCTCCTACGTGAGGCGCAGTAAGCTTGGAGGGCGACTCCAGTTCTACGCCCTCACCGATTGGTGTGGCCTCAAATTCAGGAACTTGGTCGGACTCCTCAGCTGGTATGGCGGCCTCCGACTTGTATTCGACATCGATATCGGCCTCTGTTGTAGTAACGTCGTTGACGAAAACCAAATTGGCGTTAGCAACAGGCTCAGCGACGATGCCATCGTTCTCAGTAGAAGAAGACATTTGGCAGGAGCTGACAATGTACTGATGAAGCCGTCAATGAGTGAGTAAAGCGTTCGTAGCTCAGACAGAGTTTCGAGCTTTGTTGCAGACGGCTGGCGATTGGTGGAAAGGGCCAGCAACCAGAGGCATGCGAAAAAGAAAAGAAAAGATAATATTCTTGACCTTAATATATGTTGCTGAGATGTTGATCCGAGAACCAAGCCGCGGGAATAGGTAGTTGAAGGGAGATATCGGAGGAGTTGCTTTTGTAGTCAAACGTAATTGTGGAAATGAGTACAAAGGTAATACATAAAATTAATTTAGACGAGAGAAGTAGGCGCGGTAAGAACGAGAGCTCGAACTAAGGTAATAGAAAGACAGACCGTCACAGCTCAGTGCGAAGAGTATAGTAGAAGCGGTGAGTGTATGAGACAGGTGAGTGAGTTTGTGTTGAAAGTATGTGTTATAATACAGACCTTCTAAGCGTATTTCCGGAAGTAGTTGTGGGTCGTTTGGGAATGAATTGTTGCTTGCAATAGATATTTCTCCATGCAGCACTTCACACAACAGTGCTGTCTCAAGGCGGAGCCTCGACCTTCATGTTGAAATGGGACGTATCGAACTACCTAACAATCATCGTTGGGAAGGCTGATGATGCCTAGTAGTTTGTCCTGGTATCCTGAACCTGAACAAAACCTCTTGGGAACAGGAGGACAGATGTCACGGTCGTCGGACGACCTTGTGGTTAAATTCAATGTTGGCATCGTTGAAAGCAGCTTGCAGTCTATCCGTACTCAATGTGTGATCCATTTCTAGGTTTACGTTCCTCAACTTTGGCAGAAGCACATTGCAGTCTTCGATGAGATGCCATAATACAGGAGCTTCATCGAGGGGGTTAACGTCTGAGTGACCATCGTTTCGAAGGAGCACCGTCAGGTCTTCGATGTTTTCAGGTAAGAGTTCCGCTACACGCCTTTCGGATTTCTGTCCGAGAAATGTAAAAAGCCAAGAATCCGGTTCCAAGAGACTGCATTCGCAGATGACCAGAGTTTCCAATGCCACGAGGGAATGTAGTGAGCCGAGTGGTTGTGGATATATGCTAGACACGAAATCGAAAATCATCTCTCGCATGTCGAGGACAAGAGTTCTCAAGCTCTTTTCATGTTGCAATAGACCAGAGCGTAGGTCGGCAAATGCTGCTTCACCCACATAACAAGCACTCCAGATACAACTAAAGTGTCGGAGATCCAAGCAGGCATGAAGAAGAGTACCCACCTCTTGCATATTTAAACAACACATTGTAAGCTCGAGGCGCTGTAGATTTTGATATCCGCTTGATGGGACGGTCAGCATGTCATGTGTTGATATATCAGAAGCCCGCAATTCGGAAAGTGAGGGTACAGTCGCCAAAGCGGTGCAAATATGCTGGAACCAGACAGCATCCTCAGCTAATTTACCGAAGGTGTCTAAAGAATGAATCTGGATGCACAAAGTTCGTAGCTTGGGGAAGCCGTGACTGGCGATCTTTGTAGTTGCTAGAGCCGTATTTGCATCGGCTTCCAGAGGAATGAGGTGACGCCAGAAGGGCATATCTCCGGATTCGATGTTCACCACGGAAATATGTTGGAGGTTCGGCGCCTTGGTGATGATGTCTGAGAGAAGGAAAAAGTGTTGCCCGAGCATGTCTGTGGCGTCTACTGTGCCAGAGTCATGTTCAAGGCTGTTGCCTAGATGATCGGAAAATCGGTTCTCGACATATCGCAAGCAATTCGCGAGAGGTGTGGTAAGGCCATAACCAGTGCCTGGAGCGCTGATCGTTTTGTGGAAAGAAGCAAGAGACTTGGAACTATGCCAGGTCGCCGTGCTCGTGCATGAGGTGTAGAGAATTGGCGTTGCGATCACTCTGAAACGACGAGAGGTCAAACAGAGCGAATACAGTGTCAGTTGGCGGACTTTGTTTTCGCGTTGTCTCGTTCGCTCCTTCTCCTTGTTTGTGAAGGCTGTGTACTGTGGCTCGTAGGAGCGGATGCACTCAAGACTGCTGAATATCTCGAGTAACAGCTCGTCGGGCAGGTCATGCAGATCTGGCATTGCGCTTTCGTGTGTGAATTGACAAAACGGTAATGATGTTGGTGGAGTCCACGAACTCAGTTAAACGTTGAGGTGGCGGCTAGCGTTAGGCAGACAGCGATTAGTCATGCATGTGATGAGAACGACATTCATTTTCCAGAGTGGTCTTCAGAATACATAACGTTATCAACAAACTCTGAGATGAGGACTATCTCTACACAACCTTCCTCGCTATGCCAGTCTCCACCTCGTACACCCAACCTGTAAATTGGATATCTTTCTCGACCGCCCTGCCCTGCAGCCACTGCACGTCCTTCTTGACTTCCCCCTCAAGATCTGAAAACGTAAGAAAATCGATATTTTCAACTTCTTTCGCTGCAGCGTCGCCCTTGTTCTTCTTAACGAGTCCTTTTGCGGTCTCGTTGTCGAAAGTGAGCATGCCACAGCCCGTATGTTTGACGACTAACACTTCGGTGGTTCCGAGAAGCTGTTGCGAGATGACGATTGAGCGGAAAGCGTCGCGAGCAGAAGCTCCGGCGTTGCGAATTACATGGGCGGCGCCGAGAGGGATGCCGAAAGCTGAAGTTGGGTCGATGCGCGCGTCCATACAAGTCACTACACAGCAATATGTTAGCATCTCAATATTGGTGTAGAGACGCAGATTATACACACCAATGGTGTAATTTTGACTAGGCGGAAGAGCTAGATCGCCCTGTGTGAAGGATGCAGCATACGTCTTGTTACCCTGTTCGAGATTTCGCTCTCCGTTAGCAGGCATTGTGAGTGTTGGCCAAGATGATAGATCTCAAGACGAATATCCGATCATCCCGGTAGGTATGCCCTGTCTATTTGAGTATTCTGTCAATTCTCCATCGGCTCGCATGCTGAACTGATGGCATTGCGGGGTAAAATTGCATCATGCGGTCGCCATAGTGTGATTGGAAAGACGATCGTGTCTGATCACCGAGACCATCTCTTCAGCTGGATGGCTCCTTGCAATCCGAAGCAGAGCTGTGTAGTGTTGAGGCGTCAACCCATCTTTGATCACAGCAAGGAGTGGGTCTAATGCTAATCTGTAAGCGGAATAGGCTAAACACGAAAGTGTCGCGTTAATCCAAGTCCACGTCAAATCGCAACATCAATTTGCTCAAACCTCAACCCAACCTGGTCCTCCTACTGCAAGGAATCTTATAGGGAACCAACGATGTCTTTGCTTGTCATAAACGCCAGATGTTGTATGTTTGTCTTTCCTCCGCAGAGACAACATGGTATTCGTCATCTGGAAGTTCGACGCTTGATTACATACGGGTTTGTCGGGCTAAATCATCTCGCCATCGTCTCTGCTTCCCTTGGCCTCAGCTAATAATCGGCGAGGTGAGCGCTTGTATGCAGAACACACGTCCTCCAAGACTCACATGGCGTCCAATCCACAGTCCGGACTTGGTAGTTGCGCGTCCGCCACAGATCTTTCATGTCACATCATTGGCCGCTATAAGTGCAGCCGCATATCTTTGCAGCTCCTGTATCACATCGGCTGGATGTCGCATGCGCAACACAAAGCGAGCGAGGTGGCAGCTCAGCCAAGCTCCGTTCAACTGCCTCTTGGGACTCCAGAACGATCCCATAGGAATATCGAAACAGTGGAACTGGCACAAATTCATAGCCAGAGTATATTTGTGGCCCTTCATCCCCTCCCACAAAAATGTTTCACTGAAGAACCGCACTTTTGGTGCACCTTCCCAAATACCACCCCCATATGTCGCTTTCCTTCCAAAATCAAAGCATGACTAGTGGGGTCTCCGGCATCCAATGAGCTAGTCATGTGGCCTTGCAAGGGAATTCCCGAATGCAGGTTGAAGCACATTCCGTCGCGTCTACTGAATTACATCAAAGAAATCCCGCAGAATCCTTTTTGCAGGGGAGGTATCGAAACGCTAGTAGCGAATTTGTCCAGAGTTCAAATTCAATGGGCTTGAGGTAGACAGGTGTGGATCGTCGTGTCGTGTATTGTCACGCCGTGTATTGTCACGTCGTGTCTTGTTGCGTCGTGTACTGTCGAAACCTTCGCCTGAAATCCACAAGGTCCTGAATACCAACGACGTCCGCTGCGAATTGCGTCCACGGGATGATTGGAATCGAAACAAAGTGCAGCCGTCAACTGCCACTCGATGGAACTTGGGGAATTTAGTCGACCTTTGCTCTTCCAGAAATATCGCTACCTTTCTGCTCTCCCCTCGCGCATGAATAGCGAGAACGGCGAAATAGGTATTTCCGGATAAACGCACCTGAGACATGGATAAGGAGATATGTAAGCCTGCGTTAGTCATGCTAAAGTCAGGTTTGTGTCGGCTCATATCAGCGCTAGCGAATTCATCGACATCGTACTCGCGTGGATAGTAATCGGCACCCCCAAGGAAATGTGACACTCTGGGCGCCAACATGTCACCATTAGCGGTGTCAGAATTCCAAGCGAAAAGGGTGTGATCTGTTGTTGTTCGGAGGATCTCAAGTTGCAGTCTTCGGAAGGCGTTCTGGCGCCCTTCGCCGTAGAGAGTGGCCATGTTCACGCCGAACAACCCCATCAACGAGTAAGCCTCGTCTTCAGCCCGTGTTGTTGTGCGTTTTGCTGCCCAGGACATCTTCGCAGACACACATGTATTCTGGAGATGACTGACATCTTGCAAAACTGATTCTGCAATACCGGACGCGATTGATGTCTGGTGACTCAAAGATCGTTTACTACCAAGAAGCAGCCACCCACGAGAATAAAAGATCAGCTCGGACGGCGCAATCAATTCCTGTAAGGTCCAGCCCCTTGTGAACCAGATCGCGTCGTTCAAGAAGAACTTCCCTTGGGGATGGTCGTCTACATCGTCTAAATATGCAAGGCATATTTTGGATGACGCATAGTAGCTGTACATAGAATTGATGGCTTCCGAAAGCTCTGCGCTTGACGTTTTGTCGATGCAGCATGTGTCCATCCAGGCATATTGTAGATTCATTTGAAGTGCGAGCCTGCAACTCGATTCCAGCTTTACGTATCCTTTCTTCGCTTGAGCGTTGGTGTGATCCGGAACCATCATATCTGCGAACAGAACCTCGTCTTCACGCCATCGATGTGAGAGGATCATATAGGGCGGCACGTCCTCGCCAAGAAATTCACATAGCGAGAGGTTTAGATGCTGGTCGCCGTCGGTGCCTCTTTGAATGTATAGGAGTCGCATTGCAAATGATAATAAGTCCTGTGAAGAGTTAGAGCCGTGCAGGCTGAAGAACAGGAGGGCATTGCATGCACTTGATTTTAGCGTCGTCCTGTGATTGGCTAACTTTGCTTGCAGGTCTCGGTCTGCATAATATAACAAAATATTCGAACCTCATAGCCATTACATATTGCAGTTTGGCTCATCAGTCGAATCGTTTGTAGCCATTAATATTGTAATTCTTGGTCGTGATTATGCTGAGAGGAAGGTTGCTTAAGACCCCGATACTTTGGTCCACCGAGAGTGTCACACGCAATGCCACCTACGACGGTATTGTTGGCGAGTTCGAACCACAGTCACAGTTCAATAGATTTGTTTGTCTATACACCATATCGGCGTGTGTCCTCATTGTGCATTCTCATGACTAAGGTACCTTTACAGTGAACTTTCCTGTGGACGCCGGCTTCGATAACACCCATGATATTCCCTCGTCGACACACTCATCCCAGTGGTCGGAAGCCTTCAGTGCCTTGCCATACCTCCTATGTCCATGTGGCACACCCTTGAACACTGTGATCTCCGTCGGAACATTCGTCTCCGCAAGTAATTTGGCGTACAGCAACGCTTCATCTCGCAGGGGATCCAAACCAGCGATGCCGAATACTGTGGGCGGAAGGCCTCTCACCTCATCCGCCGTATAGTTCACGATGTTGAGCTTCGTGTCTTTGAGTTCCGGCTTAGGTGCTTTGAGCAGCGCACTGAAGAACTCAACAGTCTTCTTTCCCAAGACTGGGGCATTCTCATTCTCGACGTACGAAGACACCTTGAGCTTCTTACCAGGGCCTTCATCGTAGGTTTCGAGACTGGCGAGGCATGGGATGATAAGAATCTGACCGGCGAGGTCTGGAAGACCCTTCATAACTTCGCTCTTGCCAAGGTGCTTTTCCAGGACGAGAGATGCGGATAGTTGACCGCCGGCAGAAACGCCGCCCACCACGACCTTGGAAGAGTCGCCACCGATGGTGTCGATATTCTTGTGTAGCCAAGCAAAGGCGTCTTGCGAGTCGTACCACGCAGTGGGGAACGTATGCTCGGGCGTGTGGCGATAGTTCACGTTGAACACCACAACGCCAGTCTTGATTGCCGTCTGCGCGCAAGTGAAGTCTTCGCTAGCCAGGGATCCGAAAATGAATCCTCCGCCGTGGAAGTAGAGGTACACAGGCAGTTTCTCAGCACCATCTTTCTTGACAGAGCGATAGCTTCGAGCTTCGATTGTCGAACCATCGCGTGTCGGAATGGTATAGTCGGTCATTTGAACGTGCGGCAGCAAGTCTTTCATCACTGAAGCCGTTCTGGCATCTCTTTCGGCGTTCACGGAATCTCTGAGGATCTTAGGGTCTAGAGTCGGGTCCCACGCCATCGGGGGGAGTGTCTTTGCAAGGGCTAGCCATTCCTCCGAGGGACCGCCGTAGTGCGAGAAGTCTAGAGTCATGGTTTCAAGACGCTTCAAGTAGAGTTGTTTATTTATATATGAGCGTTCTCCAAGTAGTTGAGAGCTTTAATAATTTTCTTCTGGCAGTTAGTCAAGTACTTATACTGGTGTTGGCTGTCACGATTCACTGCCCCTCCGTTAGCGCCTATTTCCTGTGTATGCCGAGGCTTACACGGTTGGAGATGCGCGTTCGGAGTAGTGGTTGTTATCTCCATCGACTAGAACGCTACTATCCCACCGCCGGGGTAAGACGCCCGTGGAGTTCGGCCAATGGAAATGGGTTATATCGCAGCATCTCACCAACAGTTCGTGAGGCGGGCTAAACGCCAACCCGCTGACGAGCTCTGAAGGGTCAATAGACAGCCCGAATTTCACGGGCGTCTTACCCCGGCGGTGGGATAAACAGAGTTTAAACATTGTCGCGCAGGAGTAGACCAGATTTGCAGACAACTGTTGCCAATTTGTTGCACCGAGCGAACTAGAAGCGCATGTGGAAAGAGTCCTACAATAGACTCCCCATGTATTGTACCGGACTAAAGATTCCTTAGTATCTTTTTTTTATACATGACTAAAATTGGTGTATAGCGGGGCACAATTGTAAACTCAACTAGGATCTTGGTCGACAGCTTGGCTGTGAGTTCGGTAGCCATAGTGGTAAGCTTTATTATAAACTTTATCGTAAGTGTTGTCGAAAATGATACTTTGAACTCTACTAGATTTACTCTCTTTGTTTACATGTGAGGTACATTGTGTTCAGTGTTTGTAGTGTTCATCGTCCGGTATTTAGTGTTTGTTATTATACTTAAGCGCTGTGAGTTTCTTAGTATCTCCTACAGAATCAAATTTTCTACTTTCGCCTACAGAACTGATTAATGTATACTATATTAGTCCCTGTTCTGTTAGTCACATAACAGTTTGCGTCGGAGGTAACGTAGCGTGTCGAGGAGGTCAATACAACGGTCAATTACAATATGGCTGTAGAGGCAGAGGACAGAGTTTGACATTTGCATGTTTGGATGAACAAGACAAAAGTATCGAACCATCATATTAATAGCGACAAAGAAGCTATAATCCCCTATCTAAACCATGCAGGGGAGGAGGCAAGTGTTCGAAAACGCTTGGTCTCAATGGGCCGATTCTAGATGATGAATACAAAACATGACGCACTGACTGGCTATCTATTGATTACCACATGGGTTAAAACCTTCCACGTGCGCCTGGGCGTTGTCTTGGCAAATGCGGGGCGGAGATTTTCCACATGCGGAGAGATGGTCCTGCCTTCCACCAATCAGAGCCGGGCTATGTAGATCAAAGTGAAACGGGTTGTGGCTTGAAATCTTCGCCCCTAAACACACTATCTGA
This sequence comes from Dothidotthia symphoricarpi CBS 119687, assembly GCF_010015815.1. Classification (NCBI taxonomy): domain Eukaryota; kingdom Fungi; phylum Ascomycota; class Dothideomycetes; order Pleosporales; family Dothidotthiaceae; genus Dothidotthia; species Dothidotthia symphoricarpi. The sequence continues at coordinate 1,209,598 of NW_022985019.1, read as the reverse complement.
CTAAACCTGGAATTCTCAATCTACATGTCTTGGTAAACAATAGTGCACGCTCGTTATTCGTGGAATGGCAACCATGGCCATATGGGAATGGCAGTATTCATAGAGCTGTTCCGCGTTCATTTCCCGTCGCTGTTACTATAAGAGCTGTTATCGATGTAGCCAATAGTCACATATCTCTTCTCATAACTCTCATTTTCAACATGAGGTTCCTCCAGAATCTCGGAGCCTGTGTGCTCGCACTCTCTTCTCTCGTCAGCGCTGCTACATTTACGAATCCGCTGAGGACGACCGATGGCTCTGACCCGCAGATCGTGGTGTCGGGTGGTTACTACTATTTGATGACGACAACCTGGACAAACCTGAAGATTACCAGGGCGACGACGATAGAAGGCTTGAAGACGGGCGAGACGAAGACGGTTTGGACGGACACAAACTCGAACCGGTGCTGCAACATGTGGGCCGTAAGTACCGGAGAGACCTGATGAGATTGGTGAGATGCAGATGCTAACTATCTTTCAAAGCCTGAACTACATTACCTTGATGGAGCTTGGTACATCTATTACACTGCTGGTAGCAGTGCCAACCTAGACTTGCAACGCGTCCATGTCGTCAAGGGTAAGTTCACTGATTCAGCTGAGGTTGGAAAACACTGACGTGTCTACAGGTGGTGCCACTCCCTTCGACTCCTACTCTTACCTCGCTCAAATGACCTCTGCATGGGGAATCGACGGCTCCATTGTACGCTTCAATACCTGGGGCAACTTCCTCACTTGGTCGTGCATGGCCGGCGACCTGCAGTCAATCTGCATCGCCTCGCTGTCATCGCCCGGCAAAATCGGTACCACGAAAGTCCTTTCCACGCCCGCTGCAGCCTGGGAGACGCATGGCAGCCCCGTCATGGAGGGCCCAGTTGCCTTGTACCATGGTGGTAAGACATTCATCGCATACTCCGCTAGCTACTGCTGGACGCCCGACTACAGCCTCGGTCTCCTGACATGGAACGGAAGTGGCGATCCCAGCTTGTCGGCGAGCTGGAAGAAGACAGGACCTTTCTTGACGAGCGCAAATGGGAACTATGGCGCAGGTCATAATGCGTTCTTCAACAGTCCAGATGGTACTGAGATCTGGAACGTGTACCATGCGACAGCTAATAGCGCTGGTGCATGTGACGGAAGTAGGTACACGATGGTGCAGAAGGTCAACTGGAACTCGGATGGAAGCCCGAACTTTGGCTCGCCGGTGAAGGTGGGCACGAAGCTGACTGGTCCGTCTGGAGAGTAGTTGGTCTGAAGAATGACCCGTGATTGGGATATCATGTTCAGTGGTTTGTAGATGGGGTATCAGCTATAAGCAAGTTAGGTAGTGAGAACAACCACTTACTTGTGTATTCGATAGCCCGTTTGAGTATCGCGAACTACCCCATACATTCAAGAATTTCATGGCATATGAAGAACTTTGGTGATGACCACGTCCCATTTTGTATATTGATCAAAGTCACGAATACCCTTCTTCTTCTCTTCTCGTTTACAGCTAACGTAGATCGGAAGCTAAGAAGTGACAAAAGGCGCCCTGTGCTGTGACCTTATCGACGCAGGGGGTTGTTCACCGCTGTTATCTGTCCCGTTCGAGTGTCCAAGTGCGGTTGATACAAGCAAATCCTTTTTTTCTGTATATCTAGTGCACAAGGGGAAAACGACATGAGGTAGAGCCACGTAAATGTAGTCGAAGAAACTATGATCTGAAGAGGAAGATTGCTGTATTGACGGGTTGGTGAGCCGACGGAGGATGAGGCGGACGGACGAGACGCTAATCACTTTGAAATCTAGTTCGCCCCACATTCGGCCCGCCCGCGCTGCACCCCATATTCGCGTCATTGACCACGCGCGTCAGACCAACCTCCCCATAACATCCATCTCTCATCATCCTGATGCTAGTTGGCTGGCACCCTTCATCACTTTGTCGTCGAAATCCATCTGCTTGAGCCGTTAATCATGTCGGAAAAAGCGCCCCTCGTCCCGCGTACCTATGCCCCAGCGAGGGCGGAGAGAAGCACGCGTGCACCACGCTGCTCCTCTGGCAGAGCGGCGCTGAGGATGTTCGGACTCGCTGCCCTTACGGGGCTTGTTTACTACGGTGTTCCAGAAGGCAAGCCTCAACTTGTCACGGAGTTGTTTGACAGCCATGACTGACTTCACCCAGTTCAAAAGCACGTGCATAAGTCCAAGATGTGTCTCACACCCGCCTGTGTGCACGCAGCCTCGGAGATTCTGTACAATCTATCCCCCAACTACAAAGAGCTCGACCCATGCAACAACTTCGAGGAACTTGTGTGTGGCGGATGGAGAGATAGGCACGACCTTCGTTCCGACCAAGGCGATGCATTCACGGGGACAATCATGAACGAGAACTCCGAGCTGTTGCTACGTCACATCCTCGAAGCTCCCTTCCCGACCGAATCTGAAGTATGTAAACCCGGCGAAGCTGCAAATCACTACTAATTGCGTGCAGCACTCGTACTTTTCCCCAAAGCAGCTGGGTGCCTCGAAGGCATCCGACGACGAGCAAAACTTCAACAAGATGAAGGCTGCGTACAATGCCTGTCTTGATGAAGACAAGATCAAGAGCATCGGTGCTAAGCCGTTGTTGGTAGTCCTGGAAGAAATCAAAGCCGCATACCCCGTTGAGAGCCTTGGGAAAGCAGACTCAGGCTCGACCAAGGAAGCGGTTCTTCTCCTTGCGAAATACGGTGTTTCTGCGCTCGTTGCCACAGGTACTGGCGCAGATGACAGAGATCCCGATACGGTTGTCGTGTCTGTTGCGCCGCCATCGAGCTTTGGTCTTCCTTCCAAGGAGCGTTACGAAGACGTAAAGCTCGTGGAAAAATACCGCGGAGTAGCCGTTGAGGTTCTGTCTGCTTTGTATCCTGATCATGACAAAGACTCGTTTGCAAAGGTCATCGATCTTGAGAGGAAGCTCGCCGCTGCGTCTCCCAGCACAGAAGATAGCGAAGATGTCACGGTGAGTCAATCAAGAACAGGCGTGTGGTCAGGCAGTCACTAAACCCCATGCAGAAATATTACAACCCGATGTTGATAGACGAGGCCGCTGCACTAACTCCGGAGATCGAGCTTACAGCATTGCTCCACGGTCTTGCACCTGAAAACTTTGAGACCAAGCGTGTCATTGTCATGGCGCCGGAGTATATGAAGGCGTTGTCTCTTATCCTAGCTGAGACAGAGAAGGATGTCTTGCAGAGTTACTTCATCTGGAAGACTGTGCAATCATTTTCTTCATACATTGACGCCGACGCTGTAAAACCTTACAGACAATTCGTTAACGTCCTTGCCGGAAAGGTAGGATGACCTAATTCTCCTCATCTGCTATGACATACTGACCGATGCAGGACCCTGACTCTGCCCCTGAGCGATGGCGCAAATGCGTCAGCCACGTCGACGATGGCTTAGGCTGGATTTTGAGTCGTTTCTTTGTCGAAAAGGCTTTCTCTGCTGAAGCTAAGGAGTTTGGCGACACCATTATCACTGACATCAAGACTGAGTTCGCAAAGAAGCTGAAGTCGACGGAGTGGATGGACAAGCAGACCACCAAGCAAGCTATTGACAAAGTCCACAATATCATTCAAAAGATTGGGTACCCAACAAAGAGCCCAAACATCATGGATCCTCCCAGTCTCAGCAAGTACTACGGCTCCGTCAACGTGTCATCTGATGCGTTCTTCTACAACGCGCTGTCAATGCGCGGCTTTGCTGTCAACGACGAGTGGTCTGCTTTGGGCAAACCGGTGGATCGCGACGCATGGGGAATGACCGTTCCCACCGTGAACGCTTATTACAACCCACCCGGAAACGAGATCGTTTTTCCCGCTGGCATCATGCAATTCCCCGTTTTCGACGTCAATGTCCCGGCATATATGTCTTACGGTGCGTTTGGCTCTGTTGCTGGGCACGAGCTCAGCCATGCCTTTGACTCCACCGGACGTCACTACGACCAGAACGGCAACTACACAGACTGGTGGTCCAACTCTACCGTGGACGCTTTCAAAGAACGAGCTCAATGCTTTGTTGATCAATACGCCAACTTCAGCATTCCAGGATCAGACGAAAAGCCACTCCATGTCAATGGACGCCTCACCTTAGGTGAGAACATCGCAGATGCCGGTGGCTTATCGGCCGCATTCCAGGCATGGAAGCGCCGCGCTCATGAGCACCCCAACAAGGATCTGCCCGGTCTGGAGCACTTCACACAGGAGCAGCTATTCTTTGTTACCTACTCAAACTGGTGGTGTGGTAAGTCACGAAAAGATACCGCTATCAATCGTATCTACACCGATCCTCATGCGCCTAAATGGGCACGCATTCTTGGCACCATGGCGAACAGTCGTGAATTCAGGGAGAGTTTTGAATGTAAAGCGAAGGAGCCGACTTGCCAAATCTGGTGATTGGTCATTCCGAGTCGTCACGTTTGGCGTTGGGGTATCAGTATACGGTATATAATCTATAACTAATTCAATCATCTCTTCAAATTTCTTGGCTGCCGGTTTTGCTGACACTCGGACCGTCGCGTTCCCGCTGTGAATAAGCGATAGGTCGACGAGATCTGTGACAACACCAACAGCATGAACATGCTCATGAGGCTACTGCTCGCATTACACGCCCCTTTAGGCCAGACACGTACCAGGGGTTTGCGCGTAAGAGTAGCATCGAGCATGCATGATCCTAGTGCTTACCTGCCGCTCATGTTCCAGTTTGTCGATTGGCCAGCCTCGTCCGTTCACACTGCGTTGTGGCTGCACGCCAAGTATTGGTAGCAGGAAGCTGAACGTTGGAAGATACAAGGCAAAACAAGCTCCAGCCCAATCTGCATTGGAGTTGTGAATCGCTGACTACCTCATGTATTACGTTTCGTACCGCATGTTTTGAGCATCTAAAGTCATAGCATCGCAGTTTGTCGATACACCCATGGCGACCTCTCCCGCGTCTTCGCCTGTACAGGCTAGCAATGCGCAGACTCTCGACAATACAGGGTATTGTCTTCTTTCTCTGGATGGTGGAGGCGTTCGTGGTCTGTCGACACTTTACATTCTGCGAAACATCATGAACAGACTGAACTTCCCGCGCTTAGAAGCCGGGTTACAACCAAGAAAACCGTATGAGATTTTTGATCTGATCGGTGGGACGAGTACGGGAGGGTACGGACATGAACACTCACAAGCTTCACACTTGCGCTGATTTGTTGTCTAAGACTCATTGCGATCATGCTTGGTCGTCTCGAGATGTCGATTGAAGATTGCATCAAAGCGTACACCGAACTTATGAGGCGAGTATTCGAGAAGAAGGAGAATCGGTCTATCATAGGTGTTATGGGTGGTGTGAAGCCACGCTTCTCGTCCAAAGCGCTAAGAGATGCGATATCGAAGGTAATCAAAGACTGCGGCGTGTCTCTTGACGAGAAATTTGAGATCACAAGCAGCCCGAGATGCAAAGTGTGAGCATCTTCAAGCTTAGGTCCAGGAAGATTCGCTCAGTGTTGACTGCGTCAGTTTTGTTTGCACGAATCTGCAAAAGACCAATACCATAACCCGACTCCACAACTACCGCATCCCAGCTGGCTGCGAGTTCCAACCTACTATCCTCGAAGCTGCTCTTGCGACTTCTGCCGCGCCGACGTACTTCTCCGACATTGGCATCGCGGGTAGTAAGTTCGTCGATGGCGCTTTCGGTGCCAACAACCCGACCTTCGAGGTCGAAGAAGAAGCGTCAGAGCTGTGGTGTGGAGGAACAGGCGATCTCAAACCCCTCGTGAAATGCTTCATCTCTGTCGGCACCGGGGCTCTAGGTGTACGTAGCGTTTCGGACAAAGGCATGAAGCATCTGGTGGAGACATTACAGAAGGAAGCCACGCAGACGGAAACTACAAATCAACGTTTTTTGTTTCATTGGAGTCAGGGTGTGGAGAAGGGTCGGGTGTTCAGGTTCAATGTGGATCAGGGACTGCAGAACGTGAAGTTACAGGAGTACGAACAGCAAGATCTGATTCAGGCATCAACTTCGACATATTTGCATGAGAGAGGTACGATTGGAAGGGTCAAAGAGTGCGTGGAGAACCTGCGGATGAAGCAATGTACGTAGAGATTTCCTGCTTAGTGTTCAGCGCAAACTAGAGAGAACAGACGTTAGCTGATAACCTTGCCTGTAGATCAGCCAAATGCAGAATTCATTCGCAAGATCAATGAAGAAACATCGGCTCATGCGGTATCACCACCGTCAAAGACTCAAGCCCGAGCAACACCATCGGAGATCTGTGAGTACCTACTGCCCGCCTGCCTGCCGACAAAACGTAACTGACTCTCCTCATAGTAGAACTCATCAACACGGGCAACTCGCACCTCAAAGTCTCTCCAGACCGGATCACAACAAAAGATCTCCTCAAGGCCCTTCAGTTCTTCTCGAAAGCTCTACAATACCTCAAGAACGAGCCCACAGCTTCCCCCAAACAAGTCTCCCGCGTTTATCAAAAACTCATGGAAGCATCCCTCGCTCTGAGCGTGAAGACACGCGAACTATCAGATCGCAAGCGATACGCAGACGAAGCTCGCGAGTTCGGCGACGCAGCGCTGCAAAACGTCTTAGTCACAGGAGACAAATGTATGGTGGCACAAGTAGAGTTTATGCTGGCTTGTGTTACGGCTTGGAAGACATATCTGCAGGCGAGGGCGAACGGCGTGGAGCCCAGGGACTGGCCAGGTAGGGAGGGTGCAGAGGTTTTGATAGAGCGGCGGCTGAACGGGCTGAGGAGTTTCGAAGATCTAAATATGGAAAGATATGAGGAGCATGCGGACAAGTATCTGAGGGTATTTAGGAAACAGGCTAGGCGGACATGAGAATTGGAATAATCGCATCATGCTTGACGACCACGTTCTTGAGATCCGAGTAATCGGCAACAAAATGTGTCTTGTCTTCGTTTGAGTCATACGTGTACCCGGACATTTCCCGTTGGCTGTGTTCTACTATTGTTTACATCGAAGAAGTGCTTAACATAGCTGTGTCCGCTGAGGTGTATAAGATGTGTTCCACAATGATCCATCCTATTTGCATGAATATTGAATTCTGCCCTTGTCTATGGATGATGTTTCATCGTCTTTCATCCAAGACTACACCTCACAGGCTTATAAGAGCGGTTAGCCGCCCATGCAACGCCACGAGCGGCACCCCTGCGATGTGCAGTCTTGGCCGCTGATACGGGAAGAAACAAGCGGAAGATCGACCAACACCCTGGGAACGTATATTTACCACGCGGGAGAAGAACCGTGTGTGGCGCACTTTTGCCCTGGGTCTCGTGCCGCCAGATATGAGCTGAAGAAAGTGCCCTGGTAGCCTTATCTTGTACTACCACCCCGCAGTCCAGACGGGTTGTTCTTGCGCAGAAACCTCATCCCCCCCATGATAGTTTACCCAGCGCAGTTGGGTATAACTGTCTCAACCATGACTCGTTCGCATCTCAACCTACCAACGTTTCTCCTTTCGTCGTGTGCCGTCTTCCTCGCCATACCACTTGCAAAAGCTCAAATCGGCACCGTCGCCCAAAACATCAACACAATTTCTGCATATGCTATCCAAAAGGTTTGCGCACAAGGTTGCTTCCAAGACGAATCAAACGACTTCTGTCCTAATGACTACCTCGGAGAGAAGATCCAATGCGCGACCCATACCGACTGTAACGCAAACAACTACCTCGCAACCAACGACTGCTACTGTCGATCGGATCTGCAAGCGGTAGCGCAAGTGTATCTCACCAGCTGTGTGAAGCGCAAGTGCTCAGTGGGCGATGTCGCTATCGATGCATCGACCGCAGGCAGCATATACTCTCAGTACTGCAAAGAGAAAGGCTACGTCGCTGCGGCTCTACCAGCAACGGTATCTGCTACCGCGACAACGACGGGAGGGGTCGTTTCTGTACCTACGGCGACTTCAGGTTCGACGTCAGGTTCAAGCGGCTCTTCTGGATTGGCTGGCCTCTCTACCACGACTATCGTCGGAATCGTCGTCGGAAGTGTAGTTGGGTTGTTTTTACTCTCGTACCTCTTGAAAACCATCCGAGAATGCTTCAACCGCAAAACCCAACCACCCTCTACACCCGACCATAAGGCCGTATTTCCTCCGACCCACTATCAGGAACATTGGGTTCCGTTGCGGGGAGTGGGATCAGAGATTGGACCGAATGATTCAATCTCTATGGTCTCGGGCCCGGCGAGACCTCTTCCTTCGCTTGTGTCAGGAACAGGGTATCCTCAGGGCAGGTGGTAAAGTCCGTTATGTTACATGGGTTGGTTTCTACGGTCTTCCAATCTATGAACCTAGCAATGACGTTCAGTATATGTGTTGTAGAGTGCTAAGCTGGAAGGTTTTTGGATGATACCACGGATGTTACGATGGGTGATGGGTCGACAGTGCATATCGAGAGACGATACATCAATATGTTATGATTAGACGCTATATTTTAAAAAACTTGGTACAATCGTGGTTCACAGCAAATGTCATGGCCTATATCGAAGAAAGTAGTAATAGGCATAAGAAAGTGAACTATCCTTCTGTCGTGAGGATCTTCAGTCCTCGCTCTCAAAGTCAGCGTATTGTTCCATGCCACCCAGAGTATCATATAAATGATAAAATAATTTCTCCTGCGTCATCATACCCATAACTTTCGGTGGCCACTTTGAGAGGATCTGGTGATCTTCCCACTTGTGCACACCTCATGTGTCGCAAAACACGTCCAACCGCCATCTGTTGGCAAACTCCCCAAAGAAGGCATCTAGATTTATAACTGCTTCTGTGTAGTGGCTCCATAGGGTTTGCTGGCGTGGTTCTTTTAGGGAGATTGTTTTTGTTGAATTTCGAAACTTCTAGGCCGTAATTGTAGCGTAATATCGTCTCATGCTAGGCTGAAAATTGGTGCCCATCTTGACATGCAGGGACAACGCAGTATCTTCACGAACGAGCCATGGGACTTTAATACCCATACGCTGGCCATATCGCATAGATGTGAGCGAGAGGTACGAGCTAGTGGAGGTGAAGGAGTTACTCAACGACGCGTCGCGAACGACACGCTAATGATTGTTGGAAAGCGCGCTATGCATTACGTCGACGTCATCGTTGCATTCCAGTGAGATTCGCAATCTATATCCGATTAACATCTTTGGAGGACTCCATTGTTGTTCGTGGCATTTTGGTACAAGCTGTCGGGCGTCTTGTACAGGTTATATATTCCCTCAAGACCTTTCCATCCGACTGGTGCAGATAAGACATGTATCCATGGCCATATACATGCTTTTTCCATAAACTCCTCAAGACTGACTCACGGCCGCTGCGATTGCGACTGCCGCGAAGTAGCCTGTCGCCAGCCATCGCCGGTTGTTTCCACAACAAAGTCATCATCTTCATGGGGTAGGGGTTTCGTGACGCTCTCGCCCGCTTTCCTCTTTACGCCTCGACTTCCCGCAATGCCAGTAACTACCCTCCCGCTGTCTGAACTCATAGCTCTGGAGGTTATGTACGGTGCCGCGTTTGGTATACCAGGCGTAGCTTCGACCCGCATTCTTGATTCTGGGAGGATGTTGTCATCGTCATCGCCGTCGTCATCACTGCATAGGTTGATGACTTCTGGAGACTTTGCTGTGTTTGAGGTTCGTGCTGCCAAATACTGAGATGGATGTCGTAGACCTAGCAGTGGCTTAACAGACACACCATGTGCTCCAGTACCATTCGAGCTGCCGATACTGATCACTGACACGCTTCTCAATTTGTTCGCGCTGCTCGATACCGGGAGGGGTTTGACGACTGGAGGAAGCTGCTCTTTAGGGCCGTTCGTACCACACGATGTTGTGGCAGAGTCATCTCTCGATAACTCGGTACCATCTCTGGACATTTCGCGCTCATTTCCTACTTCTTTAGTACCTTCGTAGCGGCTGTGTACATCTTGGCCCTGAAGATCTGACGCCAGCCTTATATGATCCGATGAGAAGCTGGGCGATGAGACCGCCGACACAAAACCGCTGTCTCGTGCACTGCCTCGTGCTCCATCAGGCCCATTTACTCCATCGTGTCCATCAGTTGGATCGCCATCGCTGGGCATATGTACGTTAAAGTTGGATTTGACATAATCTTCCTGCTGGGATGGAGGCTGTATCTCGATGGAAGGCACTGGAAGGTCTTCATGGTTTGTTCCTCGCGCGTTCGGTTCCAATTCATCAATCTCCATATCATCCGTTCCAGCTTCACTGTCAGGGATTACCAGGCGCCGGGTTGATATATCTCCGGCCATAATCTCTGCCAGTGTCTCCGGGTCGATCTTGAGTCGTATCATCAAAGACGCCCTTACAGTTGTACAACCCACAAGACCTTGGTCTCTCCTGGAGGTTTCTTGTGAATCGTCCAAGTTGTCGCCGGAATCTACTCCGGAACCCTCAGATGTCGTGTCTCCCCTCTCGGGTTCTTCTAAGTAAGGCCCTGTCATCCTCGTAGGTCTGGGGACGACAGAGATTCTCATTGAGTGAAGTCTCCCTCTGTTGCTCTGTGTGACGCTGACGGCATCCGTTCCGGCCACTGCTTGCTCGTTTGCTTCTCGCTCTTCAATAGTTGTTGTGTCCTCGAATCCTTCCAACAACGTCTTTTCGATTTTACTCGCTTCTCTATCGGTTGAAGGCCGATATATCGCTCCGTTTCGTAGCCAATCATGATATTCACAACGGCTGTTGATGTATTCAAGCGCATGTACAAGACTACTGTCAAACTTGCTCCAGTGTATAGCGCAGTCGTCAAGGCCAGCGGCAAGGAATAGATAGAGCACAAGTGCACAAATCATGTCGCGAACATTAGCTACTTTGTCGGATGGGTCAAATTCAAGGAAGCAGAATGGTGGTTGCAACCCAGTTGCTTTGCGCAGGAGTGATGTTGCTGAACGTGGATATCGTGTTACTTTACCCTGCGTGTTGATCTCGTCTTCAAACACAACAGGCGGCTTCATTCGTTTGCGATCGAAGTGAACGTGTGCCCAAATACTCGCCTGCGCGCCATCTGCCTGATTACGATGACCGAGGTGGAGTCTGATCGTGTTCTTCTCAAGATGCGTAGCTTCGCAGAAGGTAAGGGCGTCGACCGTCGGCAGTAGTTTCAAAGTGTGTTCGCTGGTTTTGATCTTTTTCTGCAGTCTGTTTAGAGACGATTGCCACCGATACGGTAGAGGTTGTGGATTCAGAATTTTGACCGCCATGACGAGAGAGCAAAGTGGGCTTGAGATGGTTGTTTGTTATGGTGTGCGCACACCCTAGCGCGTCGATGTAGAAGGAAAGTGCGGGCGAAAATAGTATAAGGCGCACGCGTGCAAAGCGAGTACACGCGTGCGACTTGTGTGACTGGTTATGATTTAGGGGAATGGCGAGTTTGAGGATGAAGAGTGTCAAGGGAAGGTAGGGATGTCTACAAATGAATGCGAACCCACGTAATCACGCGTCAAACGCATGCATAGCACACGTTCCAAGGATATCCAACCTGACAAGGGTCACAACGCATATATTCAAAATGGGTATACTCGGCAGAAGTGCATCGTTGCAAGTATCTGAGATACTCATTGCATCTTTGCTCGGTTCAAATCGAGCCAAACCCGATTAATGAGGTCTCTTGATGCTGTGGTGTGATCAAGTTCTACAGCCCGACATCGTCATCAGTGGGAACAGATATCATCGATTCAGCCTTACTGATATGTACAATGTATCTATTGGTATACGATCCTCCAGAGTTAGAACGCCCATCCAGCACTGTCCTGCTCATTTCACAGACTCGGTCTTCTGCTTCTTGTATCCATTATCGCAGTGCCCAAGCTTGCGACCAATATCTATGAGTAGCTTGTACTCAAGAGGTAGGTCGTCGAGAAGTCGCTTTTGTCTACGAGGGAGGTCGTCCTTCCTCATGATAAGATTCTGTTCTTCTACCATATCCTTATTGTCGTCCGTCTCCATCTCACCCAGGACTATATTCCACTCTTCAGCCTGCTTCCTCATGCGGGTCATTGTTTCCTTGTTTTCTGCCCTTTTTGTTTGAAGCTCAACAAGTCGCTCGTTGGCTTGCTGTTCTGCCTCTTCAAATTGACGGTACGGAGTAAGGAACCTTGCGGCGAGCGGAACAAGATGAGCTCCAGGGATCTGTACGTTATCAGAAGATTCAAGGAAGGGAATGAATTGACTTACAAACTCGGGTATTTGAGTGTGCTGTAACAGATTTGAAGTGGAATCAGCGATCTGTACAAGGTTCTGTTCTTTCGAGGTATTGAGACCTGCGTCTGGATCAGGCGACCCTTTCTTTGCCTTTTCGAACGTGCTTGACAATGTGCGTGAGGGTTGCTCAGTGATATCGGTTTGAAGGATACTGGTGTTGGGGCCTTCATTTGGATTTGGAGCCCGGAAAGTTGACATATGACTGGTAATCGCATTGCTACAGTGACCTAGGTTCACTCGCAAGTCTGGTCCGGAGGGCCGGGTAGCTGGAGCATCGTCAAGTGTGAGATCGATAATATGCTCAGGCTGGACCCGCAACTGCATCTCCACCTCTGCGGTTTTGGTCAGACGAGCGACAGCCAAGAGCCTGGTTCCAAATTCTCTCGGTATCGGAAGTGGAAGTGAAGCCTGCGAATTTTTCTTGAGGAAATAGTACTTCAATAGAGTGGACAAATCGGCAATGTTTCGCACTTGGATGAAAGCGGTTTCGAACGCCACGTTCTCCAAGACAAACTGTAAGGAGACGGATCGGAGGATACTGCCATCTGCACCAAATGCAAGCATACGTATTTGTGGTGATGGTCCTGATCTAAGATACAACTCGTGATAACCCCAAACTATCGCTTTCAAGATGTCTGCCGTGCCGTCGGGTTTGGTGCACGAGTTGTAAATGTAAGTGCCGATCTTGATTTTGGAGGGAAGATGATGAGAATGAAGATGAGGTACGTCGTTGTAGGCGACAACATCAACTTTGTCACTGGGCAGATTGGCGAGTAGCGGTGCTTGTTCCCCGCATATCTTTTCTATTGCAGCGAGTACATCTTGAGACGAAGGGCCTTTCTTGGGGGCCATACTGACGCGTCCGAGTACACAATTGGCTTGCCGTCGACTGCCAGGCTCGGAGCTCTTACGAGAAATGAGATTGAGTAGGTTGAAGTACACACGTGGTGATGGTGTCGTAAGGATCGAAGAGAATTTCAGTTTGAGAAGTTATAGCGAGATGAACGTCGATTTATGTTGGCCTTTCTTCGTGACTACCACGAGGTGAAAAGTGCGCTCACGGTGAAGACGAACACTCACGGTGAGAGGGAAGCCTGTCTGTCACAGCTCCTCAATCATAAACACGTAAAACAAATGGCATCTAAGCTACTGAATCAGTCGATTGGTGCAGCGATTCTCATCCACATTAAAGGACTTTTTCCACTAGTCATTGTCCCGATACGCGCTTCTGGGGTTGTACAAGTTTAATCCCAGTAGATCCAACATGACCAATACCCAGGCCAAGAGAAGAAACAATGGAAATAGCAACAATCCCTAAGCACCATAAGTCCGATGCCGACACACTACCTACTCGCCCATCTCACTATCGACCTCCATGTGCTCAATCTTTTGACGCTTTCTCGCATTCTCCCCAGCATAGTCGACCAGGTCCCAAACTTGATCAGCTGTAAAATCCTTCTTTTTCCGCTCAATGGATTGTTTCAATGCAAACATTTCCTGTTCTTTCTCCTTTTTCTCGTCGTTTAGGACTTGTAGCTTCCCTTCGTGTTCTTTCTTCAAGTCGTGATACTTTTCCTTCGACATTGAGACTGCATTGTCAAGCTCTGCTCTACTCTTTGCTTTTTGCTCCTCGGCAAATCGCTGTATATCTTTCCTCAATTTCTCTTTGAACTGCCTAGGGAGTTCTTCGTCGATGTGGTGCGCCATAGCTTTGCGTCTAGGACGATACTCTAGATCGATTTTCGTCATAGCTTCAGTGATGGCCTCAATTCCTGAGGCAACACTGTCATGTTCGCTCTTCAGGTCTAGGTATTTGTCGAAGTTTGGGTTCAAAGCTGGTGATGAAGTAGTAGCACTGATCTGGTGACGGCTTGCAGGTGTCGATGAGGTTGCCGACGAAGTTGCCCTCACGCGTCCATGAGATGCCTTGTTTGTATGCTCAGGCACAATGTCCAACAATGAGGTAACATCAACTGTACCAGTACTGGCAGATTCAGGTAGGTTCGTCTGCAGTTTGGAGCCTTCCCGCTTACAGCCTTTCACCTGAGAGTCTTCTTGCTTGCATTCTTCCTGCTCCGAGTTTCGCTCCTTGGGGCCAAGCGTAGATGTAGCTATGGGTGTCGTGGACTGGGGATTGGCTGATTCCTGGTTGGTGAACTCATAATCCGGTCCAGACAGCTCAACAGATTCATGAACGACGTTGGTCGTATTGATCAAGAGCATAGGCTCACTGAAAAAAGTCTCATAGTTGCGCTTTTGGAGTTTGACAGCAGACATGTCTTCGCGCGCGTGATGGTTCTCAGGTTCTCCTTTCCTGCGTGCAGATGCAGCTGACGATGCCCTGAACACATCCCTAATGCTCATACCGGTAGCGGTTGGAGTTACCGGGACCGATCCTGCGCGGACCTGCTCGTCAGAGGAAGGAGAAGGATTGATAGAGGCCTGTAAGCTGAATCGTTGACCAAATGAGCCTTTTTGCTCAGATTTACGGATGCGATGATTAGGCTTGGCGGGTGTATCTTTGCCGACACCTGTAGTAGTTGCAGCTTGGGGGCTCTCTATTGACGAGACCCCAGTTTCATCAGCAGCTTCACTGCTCTGAGTGTCCTCGTTTGCACCAGGGTATTTGCGACAAGCTCGCTTGAGTCCCTTGATGAAGTTCTCCGTGATCGTTGCTTCGGTAGGAATCTCTGCACCTTTCAAGATGAAGCAACACTGGATTGTTTGGTCAGGTTATGTGTACAAATGTAATCTGACGGCCGCCTTACCTTTACGAATGGTGCAAAATCCTTCTTGTTTCTGGTTACAGGTACGAACTCTTTGCGTAGATCTCCTTTCGCAAAGAGTGCGTCGGGAGTGTAATGCGCTCTCGAGGTGGCGTTATTATCCAACCCATATATCTTGATGTCGGGCAAGCCATCTGCACGGACATGAGTACACATATATACCCAGAGTGTGGTATCAGGTGCGCTTGGATCACAGCCAAGTTTAATCTTGTGAGGAATGCAACCCTGCATTTCGTCTTGACGTATCATCTCTACTCTGTCTATAGGCAGAAGATTGAGGAGAGTCGCACTGTCGCCCATTTCTTGTCTCAACATCTTGACCATGGTAGTGATTCCAAGGCGAGGCTCTGCACTGACTTCCTTGCTAGAGGTAAGTTTCTGCCCTTGAGGAACCATGTTGGGTACAATAGGAGCTGTGAAACCGTGTGCAGAGGTAGGAAGCGGTGACATTGGAGGTCTTCATGAGCAATCAATATTAGCAACAATGTTTGGAAAAAGCAGTTGACCTCACTTACAAAGTCAAGAACACCAACTAGTTGATGGTGGGGTCACGCAAATGGGGACCGGTGTCGAGCCAGTCGCAGAACCGTGGGCGCGTTTTATGTTGTGAGGTGAGTGAAGGTGACGCTAGCGCGTTTGCACGACGCGCTCTTGGGGTCAACAAGGGGAAAGTTTACAGGTTGCGACGGGAAACATTGTCAAAAAAACGCTAGTGAGCAGTTCCATCATTGTTCCGAGCCTACATCTTAGTAAAATGCAGAAACCCGTCGGTAACGCACTTCCGCGTGCTCACCGACTTTGATCACATCATCAGTTATTGTTCCATGTGGCACATTCATAGATATATCATGCTGATCAGTACGCAGTCGGGATTGAGAAATTCATAGCTGTTATAATATACGTCTCACTCTTCTCGCTTGGAAATGATCTTTTCTGCTACTCATGCCTGGGTTGTCCAGTATAGTCATCTGTTTTTGTGAGATGTTCTGACCAAGTCCGCTCAAAAGTCATGAGTAAACTTCATCGGAATCTGATACGCTTATACGGGTGGCTACAGTGTGTACTTACATTGCAAACGCGCGACAACAAATTGCTTGATTCATCGGCACCTGTATTTAGTGAGCACTCGGCTGGAGGAAGAGATGTCTGACGGTAACTTCAAAACATCAATGAACTTATGGCTTGCCTGGAGCGTGACTCCTCCTGAAACTCATCCACAGAGCGTATGTGTGACCCTAAAGGTCTAGCACTTAACCATCTTCTGTCCTACTGCCATCGTGTCTGGAATGTGTGGGGAAGAAGATGTAACTACACGTCTTGTGCTCCACTGTGTCACCATACAAAGAGATTTTGGAAGCCGCAAATGCAATTTCGTATTGAACATAGATTGTTGCGCGCTCAATAAGGAACCTTGGAAGTTCAACGTCATCTTGACGAAGGATCGGACGTGGACAAAGTAGGAAAGAATCACAACTATATGCAGAGCTAGCGCGAACTTCGAGGTTGAGATGTAACTGTTTGTATAATGTTTGATTTTTATCAGGAAAAAGTCGTGCGGAAATCAGACAAATATGCGAAGCTTGGATTAAAAGACGGTATGTAGTAGTTACTAAGTGTGTGCAGAGCGAGCGAAGAATACTTTCGGTGGCATGAAGCTCTACCTTTCCGTTTGCTGTAAATCAGGGCAGACACCGAAGGACTGATCGACGAGATAGTATGCGATCAATGAGATATGATTCTTCCACGAAAGGTGCCACATAGGAGCCATCTGAATCGCGTTTGCTGTTCGGGGTTTGGAAGGCATCATAACATACGTTATCATCGAGCTACCCGATACAGGAATTTGACATTGATACACGGTTGATAAGACACGCTGATCCCAACATCCCCGGCATGCTCTCACTCAACTCTTCTACGCTTACTACCATGCATCCGCTCAACCTTACGTCCCAGCGAATAGATTTCATCCCCAGTTTTTGCCTCGAGCAAGAAGTGTCGCCGTTCTGCAAGCTGCAGCCGCTCGCATTCTTTGGCGTCCTGTTCAGCTTGTAGTGCGATGATCTTCTCCCCAATGGTGTCAATCTCTTCTGTTATCCTCTCTTCGTCGTCGTGACTATCAGCCAGCATCTGAACGAGTTCGTCTGTACCGAGGCTGACAAGAGCAAAATTCACTTCTCTTTCGCTCGTAGCCCGATTTGATGGGTTTTGGGTGACTTCCCCCAGCAGCGTATCGGTCGAATCGGTATCCGATTCGAATTTCAGTTTATTGGAAGAGTCGGTATCTGTCGTATCCACATGTTCAACAACGCAGCGAGGCGGTGTCGCCCGCCGCCCTGGACAGTTCGTTCTCTCCGCCTCATCCCTGAAATCTAAACATGCCATAATCACGTCATGGCAGAATGAGCCCGACAGAGATAGTCCGTACTGTGTCTTTCTCAGATCCTCGTCCAGGCCGATCTCGACCAGTTTCACGAGAAAGTAGTATTTCGCAAGTGCGATGAGCTTCGGTTTGGACCATCTGCCGGAAACCTTGAATGCAGAGTGGCATCCAGACACTATCCGGCCGATTCTAGCTGTTTCATACTCTTCATAGTGGTGGCCATGTGCGTCATACGATTTGAAATGGACTGCGACATTACCTCTATACCTAGACGCGGGAATCAAGTGCACCCAGATGTTCCTTGTATCGTTTGTGGCTTTTTCTCGAAGGTAACCGAACAATATTTTGAAGGAGATCCCATCCGGGTCATTACTAACTTCTGTTTTGATCTTGCTTCGTGGGGCATAGTCAAGCAGATGGGCTTGCTCGCCCAGCTCGGCTTTGAGCTGCGCAAGATCTGTAGCGATACACATGCGACTCGGATAGCAGGTCGGCGCAGCGTTTGGGTGATGTGACAGGTTGCGTGTGAGTGGACCCTGGCAGTATAGCGGGAATAGAAGAGATTGCAGGGCGAGGAGAATGCGTTGTGAGGTAGAGTTACGGAAAGATGTGTATATCTAGTAGGATGATTGAAGTTGTCGCGTCTTGTACTTGCAAGTGCATGGCGATATGTAACATGCTGGACGTGTGAGACAAAGATTCCTAGTTGTTTGCGGCGAGAGCAGTTTCCAAAGTCCCATGTTTCCTTCGCAATTGCTCCCCACAAATGGTTGCCATTGCTTAAAGAACGGAAGCGACATGATGAATGTACGTCATTCTGAAAAGTACGCGTCAGCAACCCGTGCATCTTGATCTACCCCTTTTTCTCAACAGCAAATATCTCTTTGAACTAGCATTAAGCAGGAAAACCTAGAACTGACTAGTCTGACAATTTCTCCCTGGTAGGTAGCACACTATCATATGTTTCACTTGGTTAAGTGTTGTGTTGTATTAACAATTACCGAGAGAACCTTCAATGAGTTGGTTGATGGTAAAGTAAGTGTGGTGAACATGATGGACTTATGGGAAGCAACGACAGGAGCATGATGTCACGCGCGAAAAGCTTACTCATCATTCTTAGCGTCTTCTTGACGCGCCGGAGTCGCGACAACTCCACCGCCAAGGTGGCTCGTCGTTGTCATCAGAATCGGACACCTGCAAAAGATAGAACCTCGACAAACAAATATGTTGTTTCATAACAATTAGACAACGCGAGACGCGTCAGCTGCTGTCATGTTGCCATGATTGTCACCTGTTTGTGCAGCCCATACTCCTCAATATGAGCAGCACCAAAGTTTTCTAACGATGGTTGTTTTCCCAGGCTTCATCGTCATGTTTCCATGATTTGATATCTCCAAAAGCTAACAGCGGGTCTTACTTGTCGTCGACTGTCTTTTGTACCAATATCGAGTCCCTCGCAACTCTTTGAGACTGAATGTGTCGTCGTAGAAGAGGGGCGCCCAAATTTCCCGCATTCTGTCGATACGCAAGCGAGATTGGTCAAGGCTTAGGCCATTATTGGATGTCAAGTGAAGATGGTTTAAAACTATGGGGCATGCGTACAGGTGTGAGCTATCTTTTAGTACTTGGACCAGGAGGAAGTGTTTCGGCGCTAGGCCTGGATTATTAAACGAGGCAAGATCCGAGAAATGGGGTGGATTTCGTATGGTATTAACAGATAATCTGTTGGAAAACCTGAGGCACATATTTGATGCTGGTCAATCTCAAAACACGGTGTTACTTTGACACGCGAAAAGCCATCAACAACAACACATGGGGTGAGCATACCTCTGAAGGCGACAGACATTGACTTAGTCAATAGCATCAAAGAAGGCAGCGGGAATATCACCAGGGAAATTGTATCGGCACAAGACATGCTTTCGACGAGGCCACGTGGGAGCGATGGCATGGTTGTATATTTTAATACAATACATGACTTTGTTTTATGTGCTGCTCAGATTATGGAAAGCAGGCACATGTATCGAATCTCCGCGCAGAATCCCCCGCTTCAACGAAATTCGATTTGACGAACTTAGTCTAGAGTCGACGTTAGCAGCAGATACGAGGTAGATATAGGGCCGAGGAATCGTACTGTAGTAGAAGGTGCCGTTGTTGTTCTCGATACGCTCAGCCAAGTTCAGATCGCGTTCTTGGTAGTTGCCCTCAACATCCTGAAGACCAGCTCGCAGGACAGGGACGGAGCCATCACCCTCAATGGAGAAGTGAACGTTTTCAGCGGAGCCGCCGAAGCCTGTGGCGTCCCAGGAGAAGTGGCCTACGATGGTATCAGTAACGCCTATAGAGGTCGTAAGGGTTGGAAGTTATTTGGTACGTACCGTTCTCGTTACCGATGTGGTTGTTCAGGTCAATCTCAGCATCCTGGTAGTTACCGTTGATGTCCTTGAGGCGTGCCTTCAGGATGTGGTTGTCCTCGATGCGAATCGACCCCTCTTCAGCGCTGTAGTGGAAAGGCATGTTTGTTTTGGTGTGTGAGGGGTGAGATGATAATTCAAAGAATGAGAGAGTGTGTAGATGGAGTCGGATTGGAAGTGTGGTAGAGGTGAGGGGGGCAACGGGCTTTATAGGCGGCCCACGCTATACCTAAATGTCATCAGCGATATACTGGCAGCCCCTCCATGACGGTTGTTCGTTGTTCAGAAGATCGCATGCCGATTGTCCGATCAGGCTCCAGCTCGACCAGTAGCACAATTATGGATCTTTACTACAATCAACCCCCGCCTACGCGGTGAGCAAGCCATCAACCAGCCACGTGGCTGTGTTCAAATGGGCTTCACGCAAAGTGGCGTGATTAAATGTGCATTGCCAGTGGGGCTGATGCGTCTTTAGTGATGCAGGGCATTGTGGACATGATATGTGGGGTAATTGCCTCATTGCCACATCGTCTCGCGCCTTGCTGTAAACACGTTTTCGATCACACTCTGAGACGACTTAGTCACTCTGCATTAGAATCAGAGTCAGTTTCTTTGAGAGAACTTTTCCATCAACGAGCATGGAATGTGTTGATGATGATGTTGTTGTGGTTGTCCTCATCAAGCGGGGCAGATGCGGGTCCAGAACGCGCTGGTGATGCCCCACCATAGCTTTCCAGCCATCGCATTACCTTGTCCTCACTGTACAATCTGTCATGAACCGCGCTCCATTCTCAAGTGGCTTCTGCTGCGCCAATGCTGGCTTCCTGAGTTGTCTCCGGATACGAACATACGAACCTCGCACCACCCCATTCGTACTTGGTACACGGGGTTAGATTCAATTCTAACCGCTGAAACATGACAACATCTCGGATCCAACTTGTGAAACCGGCCTGACATTGTGTCTTTAGCGTCATCGTAGTCCAAATAACACAATTGAGGGGATTGTGGCGAAAGTACCTCAAAACAGCCACTTCACATTGGAACACGGGTCTACTCTGACTCGAACGTCTTTTGCAGTGTAAACACACTCTCCCTCTACAATGTTAACATGCACCTAGTGTTTAATAGAAAGATTCACTCCTCACAATAACTTGAAGTCATAAAGAGTTTACAATGTCACAAACTCTGCTGGTCTAGATGTGCGTGTCGATAATCTGCCCTCTGGACTGATTCAAAACTTCGACAGGCAAGACAGAGAAAGGCTCAGTCTGTGGAGTTCACAGTCGAGCGCACAACCATGACCAGTACTCCTCGGCATCAACTTGGCGATTTCGAGGAGATCAAGTCGGTCATCGAGCCGTTCTGGCACGTATGGAATATCCTGCTCCAGGAAGTGCCAGTTGAGTGTATTGATCGTATCGTTAACGCGAACAGACCAGAGGATGGTATGTCTATGTATACATTGTACGTAGAAAAGCCGCTTAGACTCGCGAACGATACATCGGTCTTTCCTCTTACGATCTCGCCGTCTACGGTCCCGGTCTCCTCGCAATTGCAAACGGCGATATTAAAACTCAACTATTGCGACTTTGCCGTTTATGTGTTTCTAAAACACATTGCTAAATCACTACAGACGATCGGTGCCCGCGTGGATTGGCTATTCGTAAAGCCAAATCCTCTCATGCTAATCCACTATAGCGATACAGAGCCTGACACCCCCAATCACTCGGTTTTTATTATCACTTCGCAACAAGGTGAGCGCTTCATCGCGGACTTCACGATTGAACAGTTTGGTTACCCAAGTGATTGGTGGTTCAAGAAACTGGGAGACTATATCGGCAATTGCGCCAAGAATATAAATGGTTGGTGGAGTGCTGCGGACGACGATGATTTACGCAATGGAGGCAAGATTGCGAATCCTGGCACGGTTCAGTGGGACCTGAAAATGATCATTGAGGATATATGCAAGGATCCTGAGTGGAACATGGTAGGGGAAGTAACTCATGAGCAGACGGAGTGGATACAAACTCATGTGGAAGCTTACTACGATCGGGAGTGCGATAAACTAGCCAGTGAAGACAAAAGCTCGACGAACTAGGTATCGTAATTCCAGACGATATTGCTTCTACACATTTTGACTGTTTGGGTTAGAGGCGCCAAAAAGCGCCGAAAGTGGTCGTTTCCTCGCTGTCTCGCTCTCCCTGACCTTAACCTGTTTTGACCTCCAGACTGACCTTGCCAAATCATAGATTTATTGTCGGAAAAGCGCATACGTGCAAAGATTTGCCAGCACGTAAAGGATGTACCTGACAAGCAATTTGTCTTTTTTCCATATATCTAGCGGCCTGAACTCCTCCCTGCGCTACGCGTCGGTTGTCTAAGCTTTGGCTGCGGACGCGTGCAATGTCATCTGAATTGGGAACACGGCCGCTCCTTCCAAGGCCTCGCTTAATGCCATCCGCTGATCGCGCCCTTTTCCGTAACTAATTACGGAACCTTACTCCTGACCTCCACCAACGTCCCACACCAACGTGTGCGCTGTGTGACGGTCTGAACACCTCTAACTCAAGCGAGTCGCACAGATGGTGCGTAGAGTTGTCTGAGAGGTCTCAGGTAAAAAGTTATAACCCTCGCAGTCATTTACCGTCAGGCACTACATTTGACGTACGACCTGTGTCACGCTTGTAGTATCGCTTTTCACCGACAATCAAGTGTTGAGACTCATGCACACCAGTTTTGGAGGAAAGATGATCGCAAAAGCGCTGAGATTGGTTGTCGCGTACTCATTTTTTGCATACCCGGGCCTGGGCTATGCAAGAGTTACTCCTGGCGCCACGCCCTTTGCACTGTGGACGTGGTCACGTTTTCTGGAGCTGCAACCGTTTGCGTCCCTCTGAGATCTTCTCTGCTGGTGCTCCCTAGACCTATATTGTGTTTCCTGATTATCATCCTGCAGCCGCGTTTTGCGCCGTCAATGCCGAAGCCAACGAAGCAATCTTGAACGCATGGATGCTCGATATCGTTTTCAGTTCCATCGGGGACTACCAAATTAGCGCAGGCAAGATCGATATGACTAAGTTCCCCGGGAAAGACTCAAGCTTCAGGCTTATATCGTATTCCATGCCCAGGAATCGCAATAGAAAATTACCTCATCCCTTCAGCTACTGGGCACTTTTGGTCAAACCATACATGAGTATGCGATTGACAAAGGCCGGAGACCGTCTAGTGACACTTGCTGGCATGATAGCACTTCTCAACCCCCATCTTAGCACCTACCTGGCCGGACTGTTGCGCGTATTCCTTCTTCTCTATATTGGAGGAAACGGAATTGGTCATCTTGTAAGGCTTTAGTTCCATGGTACATGTTTGGCAACATATTGTCTACTTATTCCATCAATCTCAGTTCACTAGACTGCGTTGTTGCTCAGTTATTTGAACACAGAAGATGAATAGAACGTTGTTGAAGCTAGCCCAGATATGCCCCAAGGTATCGTGCACATTCAACTACGAAATGACTTTTGACAAACAAAACCCATCAACCCAGAAATCCACAGAACATGGAAGCAAACATCGAAAGCCCTCGCAACACCTCCATGGTCTATCTACCTCCACGTATCGTTGATCGTCGAGCTGCTTCCACACCCACCAGCAGTAGTGTACCTGCGGTTCGGGTCGCTCTCCCAAGTCACGACTCCACTCGACGACTTACGGATGTACTTGTACTCGAAAACAGTCGCAGCAGGCATATCGATAGTGGCGGTCCAGAGTGGGTCGCTGCTAGTGTACTTGCTAGCACTCAGTGGCGCCGCATCAGCAGGAGCCCAGTTACCCAGCTGCGTAGCCTGGCCGGCGATGAAGATGTTCTCGCCCAGGACTGTCGTGGCGCGGACGTTGAAGGTGATGCGCGAGTTGCAGCTCGGCGCCGCAGTGCAAGATGCGGGCGCGACGTTGTTAGAGGGCTCGCCCCAGGTGGGGCCTACGATGTTGTCGCGACGTTCTGCTGCGGTGAGGAAGGCGGCGTAGGACCAGGTGAGGTCGACGGCGGAGAGGGGCGCGCCGGTGGCTTTGTTGAATTGCTCGGCTAGGCCGCCGTTGGCGGGAGTGTACTTCTGCACCATTGCGATGTAGCCGTCGCCGTAGGTGCGGACGGCGGAGATGATGGTCGCGTAGGTGCTTGAGGTCTTGTTGTAGGTTCCGACTGCGACGGAGGGCATCAGGTCGCGGAAGAAGGGGAGGGAAACGGAGTCGATGGTGATGGATCCGGTTTGGTTCCACTGGTAAGCGGCGGAGTACATTTGTTCCGCGGCAGCGAGTGTTGCCAAATACCAAGGATTGCCGTTGTAGTACACATCCTCCGAGTATCGTCCAACAGCAACAGCTTGGCCCTGAGGAATACCCTTGTTGATCGCGTACACGGAGCGGAAAGAATCGGTGACGGCCTTGTGGTTCGCCAGAGCGTGAGATGAGCAGGGCTGGAAGGTGGCGTCAGTGCACTTCGCTGAGGGGTCAAAAGTGTGGATGGACGACAAGATAGAATTGACATCTTTCCCAACACGTCCATCGTTGACGTTGATGTTTGAGTCGATGTAACCGTTCGCCCAGAAGCTCTTCAAGAAGCACAGAACCTGAGGAGCCGCGGTGGCGCACCCATCACACGTCTGACCAAGCTTGGTTGCAAGAGCTGCGCCCTCGACTAGCGCGCGGTGCGTAGCAGACAAAGTGAAGAATGAAGAGCCGTTGATCTCTTCCCAAAGGTCGAAACCGGTCTGGTTCCAGTAGCGGACCGTGTACACCAGATCCTTCGCAATGACGGGCCAAACGGTGTTGAGCGCCTGGGTCCTGCCGCCGTTGTCGATCAGCCAGTTGGCATAGATGGTAAGAGCAGTGGCACGGAGAGGCGGTCCATCACGCTGGGGACGTCCCCACGAGCCGGTGAAGGCAGTCCTGTTGACGTTGAACTTTGGCTCGCCGAGTCCGCCGGCATCTGGACTACCTGACGGATTCGATACGGTCTGGAGATAGGCCTGGGCGGAGACATAGTCGTCAATCTTCTGGCGAAGGGACTTGTCGGTGGTGACGAAGCGTTCGATGAGTGCCTTGTAGGTCAACGCGGCATCTCGGGTCCAGGTGTAGTAGTCTACGCAAAATTAGCGTCGGTAGTATTGTCTTTAAATTTGACCAACTCACAGTCAGGATCAGAGCGCGAAGGGCTCGCCAGCACGATGCCCGCGGGTACGCCCTGGGCTTTGGATCCGTCGGTGCCAATATTCGCAAGCACGCCGTTAATGGAAACAGTCGTCTGAGTCTTGACAAACTGATCAATAGTTGCCAAAGCACGTGCTTGGCTCTCAACAGGCGATGCGTTGGCGCTGGACAGGAGAAAGGCCGCCGGAATGGCACGAAGAACCGAAGAGAAGAGCATCTTGCCGATGATGACCTGGAAGCAAAGGACTGGTTGGATACCGACTTCCCTGTGGAATCTCCCACTCTTTATACCAAAAAAGCAATTACCCCAGATTTACGTACTCCCAATCCCATCTCGCACCTGTGCGCATAGAGTGAACTCCAAGTAGGTAAGCAACGGAGCCACCAAAATAGCGCGCAACCTCATCGGAGACGGGAAAAAAGCATGGCAGCTGCGCGGACCGACGCTCAGCGAATCAAGTCCGGCGAAACCCAATCCCTCATCTAACACGCCAACTAATAACAAAGACTGGGGTTGTGCAAACAACGCATGTGATGCAGCACAACGTGAAATTGGTTGTCTGCCCCGGATTTGACCCTTGCCAATCATCGCGTGGCGTTTTGCGGAGCGCACGCCGCCTTCCTGTTTGGGAATGGCTCTCCCGCGTCTATGACATATTCGTGAATTACCGGTCCGACATCGTCGTTTCCAAATTCTCACGATGTGGTCGGGACGAAACTTTCTATCAGCACAGCCCGTTGCGGACAGAAGTGGAGTGACATGTCGTCCACGCGACCGGAGTATTCGTCTTTGTGGGGTTGCTCCGTAATATCGAGGTGCCAACCAGGATTGTGGGATCACAAGACGAGCAGAATTTGGGTCGATGGAGGTCGCATCCTCGGAAGTATCTTGAAGGCCAGCAATGTCATGCCGTTTGATTGAGGGGATCCAAGTCCGGACTTTCAGCGTCACTACCAGGACTGGGACGATCTTTTCTTGTCTCAGGAGAGATGGGGATTGGAGCTAATTACAGTCTTGAAAACTACCGATAAACCACACCGTTCAGGAGCATACATGCCATATCTCGGTCATGGATGAAAGAGTGGATTGACGACAAGATCTATCCACTTGTCATTGGCCATTATCGGAGGTACATCACAAGCAATGCCTCGACAAAGATGGTACATCCTCCAGCGTTACAATGTTACGATGCTTTTATCATATTGAGGCTTGGAATAGGGTAAATGCTATGGCAACTTTTCTGTGTGTCATATATCAGCTACCTCTGGTGAAACATCACACACTCGCAGGGATATGCATGAAAACGCAAATCGATTTTCGATTAATACAATCCGTACTTCAGACCCCCAAATCTTGCACTCCACTCACCAAAGACCAAACGGCAACCTGTTCCTTGAGGCAAAGCCGTGTAGCAGCGAATCTCAAACAACCTGAGTACGAAAGAACGCGCCATTCAACAGCTAGATAGTATCCCCACTCCAATGTTTCCTACAGAAAAGGCTTGAAACATGACTGGTACTGTTCTCCCCCTGTTCAATAACCACCTAGAATCCAATCATCTCGGCCCGCAATTTGTAATCCATAGTCGACGGTCAAGAAGAATTGGTCTTCTGTGTATCTTGGAGCCATGCCGTTACTGCTATCTCCCGAGTACTTGGGCGAGACGACGATGGGCATGGAACTCCAACGAACACACTTGGTCATAGCGTAATGTGCAAGCCGACTTACCACAAAATAGCAACGTGCTTGCTCTGTAAGATATCGTCTTCGATCGTCGTCCAGCCACGAGGACTGAAATATCCATCGTGGAAATACTTTGATGTCAATATACGGACATCCTGAAGTATATGGAATTTCGATGACCATGTCCATTGGTATCTTGAAGTCAACGCCAAGTGATGCCTTCCAATATTCAATGTGCTTTGCCGCTCGTAAAATGAATGACGAAAAGGCTCTTGTAGCGTCAAGAGAGCTTGTACCCATCGTGCGTTTGATATTGAGGACGGCCCGCAGATCTTCAACGGGAAGACGACCATCTCGATACTGCATTATCAGGTGCCGGAGTGAGTTGGGTGCGAGTCTGACTCCTTGCAGGATCGTGTCCAGAAAGTCGTCTCCTTTGGCCTTGAGTCTGGTCTGCGCATGCATCAGGCGCCACACAGTGCGAATGTCTATGATAATTTTCGGACGTGTAAAATGCAGGCGCAACATCTTTCTTTTCATGATCTCCAACGCTTCAGAATGGACTTGTCGGCATGTTGCGAGAATGCGGACCGGGACTGATGGATTGCAGACACTGATATGACACCTAAAGCCCTCTACGGCGATCGTGTGTTGGGTCCAGGTAGTACCGAGCCGTTCGTAAATCATGAGGCGGAGTTCTGGTGGTAGACCCATGAAGCTGCAGGGTCCCGTCAATCCGGATTGTGCGAGAGAAGGCTTGTTTGACGAGACGATTTTCTTCCATAGGTTCGTGACTTTGAAACGTCGCGCTGGCACTGCCTCAATCTCGCTGCTTGCCCGGGACTGGTCGAACATCGACGAGGATGACATTACTGCTCATAGCTAGAAAGTTTGTTCGCTTTGCGGTCGAGTTGGAGTTGATCTAGTTGGTGGGTACGAGGAAGCGACTGGAGTTCTGGTGGATGTGATGCTTGTAAGCGCCGTTCTTGACGTACACGGATTAGCACAGTAACTCGATCGGGGGGAACATCCCATACCATGTGCTGTAGAGATGAGGTGGTAGAAACGATAGACGCGAGCGTTGTTGTACTCTGAAAGAAAAGCATATGTTAATGGTGAAGCAGTGGAGAAGGTCTGTTGATAATGGTCAAGCGTTTGGCGAGATTCCTTCATCGTAGCTTCCTCTTTTCTGCATGCAGTGAATGCAGTCGCAATCCAACTTGGTTGCGACTTTCTTCACACATTCACGAGGTAACCGGCCTTGCACATCCTTGAAGAACATGCCACAAACTAGCACATGTAAGAGAAAAGGCCATGAGTAATCAAGCTATGTTGAGCCGTACAAGAAGATACTAGGAAACATAACACCCACAATCATCAACTCACACTGTCTAACAGCCATACCGCCTAACCAACGATCTGTGCGTTGTCGATCAAATCCATAGCCATTCCCATCTCTAGTCTAACCTAACCTAATCCAACACCAAACCCACACTCCAAGTCCCCATCTCGCCCCACAAACAATGCAAGCCCCATGTATCCCGAACAAACACACCCAACCAGGCATGATCCGAGACACAAAGAGCAACACGCGAAAAGGAAACAACACTGAGATGACCCGAAGATCAGCTTGCGAGACAAAGTATTTGAATCGGTATCTGGACACGATGGTAAGGACAAGGAGAATGTAATAGCTAGAAAAGAGACGCGAGTCGCAGGTTGCCTGGCTGGAACATGGACTTTTTTGGCGGAGAGGGTTAGGGGTGTAGATAGAGAAGAGGATGTAGAGGATGTACTTCAAAAGGGGGGGTATGATACAATGATAGTACCTCACGCCGCTGCGTTAAGATGCAGATAGAAATTTGTACAGCGTAACAACAGACGACAACATCCTCTTGCCAGACTGAGAATCCTATCTTCTTCACGTACAGAAACCCAAGTTCGATCTCCATTCAATCTCTGTTCCTTACACCACCTCTTCCCTTTCACAGCCTCGCCACCCCCATCTTCCCCTTCCCCTCCCCCAACCCCAATATCCCCACCTCACTAGTCATCAAAATCGCCGTATCCCTCAAACTGGGCACTCTGCACCGCTGATTAACCTCCTGATACGCCTTATCAGTCAGCATATCGCCAAAATGCCTGATACTAGGATAATGCGCGAGGGCGATTTCATCCCAACCCCCCACATCCCCTTCGGCCCTCGCACTCCCATCCATACCCTCACTCCCCGCAACAGCCTTCCCAACGACTTTAGCAACACCGCCATGACCGCTCCCCACCTCCGAGGCAAACGCGCGCCCGTATTCTAGATACGAGTCCTTGAGCCCCGGCTTGAACGCGAGGAGATTGAACATGCTGACCGTGCCGTTTGCTTCCGGCCCGCCCCGCTTAACAAACGCGGCAATCCAACTCTCCAGCTCGGCGCTGAGTTCCAGAGCCTGGCTACTAGGTGCTCTTTTCTCTATCCCGGCGGATTTTCTAAGCGGCGGCACACTTCCCCCCTTGGGCTTTAATAACGTCTCATTCTTCGCGGCGAAGTCGGCGACGAGGGCGCTGGGCACGCCGGCTGCTATGCGCCAGCTGTGCGCGATCAGGGCGGTTAGATTGGGTGGGAGGTCGGCGGTGCCGGGCAGGACGAGCAGGATGTCCCAGTGGATGTTCTGGGCCAGGAGGGATGTAGTGGAGAGGTGTGAAGGGAGGATTATCCAGCGGATTACGCGGGAGATGACGAGGGGGGTTAGGGAGGAGGAGGCTAGAGTTTTGAGGAAAGTTGGTAGGGAGGTGGTGGGGTGGAGGGCGAGCAGGTATAGTGTGCAGAGAGGCATTTTGGAGGTGAGGTTGTTTGATATTGGGGGGAATGGATGGGATGGGATGTGGAGTGAAGGTCATCAAGTGCTAGCTTGGATGACGTAAGGCGGAAATGAATGCCGAGGTGTAGGGTGAGGGGATGTCGGTATGTGTGTTGCTTGCATGAACTAAACTGAGGCCTCGACACTCCTGGGATGGATTGCATTTGTTAGATATAAAGCTCACTCAATCTCCTGTCCTTCGTCCCCGTCCTGCCCCCTCTCAGAAGCAGCCTCATCGTCCATCGGCGCGGTTGCCGGGAAAGAAAGATGCTTCCAGTCCTCAATCTGCACAACACAAATTAGCAAAAATCCCTCGCACTCTATCATGTCCCAACATACCTCCTCCGTGATACTCTTCAGGCGATCCCGGATACTTTCTACAGCATAACTCCCCAGAATCAGCCTCAGCGGCGGATAGCTGCAATGCCCCAGCTGCCACACCAGCTCCGCGCTCTTCACCGCGCTCACAGGCTGCCGGTCGTTAAGCCACTGAACCATCCTCCTCGCGTGCTGTGCGGGGCTCGTCAACGCCGAGTACGGCTCGCTGGGGTTCGGCTTAACGAAGAAGTGCCCGTAGCGCTTGGGTTTGGGGGGTCCTGCTCCGGGCGAAGCGTAGTTGTGTGGGTTGATGTGGTCGTCTGGCTCGTCCAGTCTGACGTGGCCGGGCTCGACGAGGGTGGCTTTGATGTTGAAGATGTCGATTTCGTAGAGCATCGACTCTATAAGACCCTCGACGGCGTACTTGGTCGCGCAATAGGGGCCCAGGCCTGGCACACCGAGGGAGCCGGATGTGGACGAGAAGATGAGATAGCGGCCATGGTTTTGCGCGCGAAAGTACGGGAGGGAGAGCTGTATGATGTGTAGAGTCCCAAGAAAGTTTGTGTTGAACTGGTTGCGCAGGTCGTAGTCGTCTTGGTCTTCGCATGCAGCGATCACGCCGTAGCCGGTGCAGTTCGTGATGACGTCTACGGTGCCCCAGTGCTCGATGCTGCGCTTGATGACGTGTTCGACCGTCTCCCGCACGCGCACGTCGCATAGCAGGCCCAGGCAGTTTTTATCCTGCCACTTCTCTATCTGCTCGGGCGTGTTTTCCTGTGTCCAGCCCACGGCGGTACACTGGTCGCCATGTGCTAGAATCGCTCGAACGAGGGATCGCCCCATGTGGCCCGTCGCCCCGAAGACCTAGCCAGAGTGTGTTAGTTGTGGGAGCATCGTTGTCCGACGGCGCGCCATACAATCCATGCTGCTCTTTTTGGGGGGTTCGTCTCTGACGGCGGATCGCACGTGGCGGGCAGTCTCAGGTTGGGAAGGTGGATAGCCGCGCCTGGCGACAGGCTCTGGCTCGCTGTGTCGAAGTCCATGGGGAATTGAGGGCCATTGTGGGGGGATGATGGACGTGTCTGGTGCTCTCGAGCTGTTCCTGGCGGGGAAGGTCCGCCGTCCAATCGGAGATTGCGGCAGTTGTCAAGTGCCGGCTCCGCATTGCTTGGCCATGTTGGAGAAGTTGGGGATGCGGATACCCAGCTCATAGGCTGATGGTTGTGAATGACTTGGATCCCACAAGGTCAATGCATAAGGAACCTCCTCTCATCCAAGAGAAATCTCGCTCCTTCGACCAGCAAGTGACTCGGGAAGGCCTGGTGCCGGTTCATGAAGTTGCTGACGAGGATGAAGAACATAATGAAGATGTCGAGGTGCATGGGCGAGGTGAGGAAGAAGTGGTAAGCGAGGAACAAGAAAGCCTGTGTCCTGTATCTGCTCTTGATGGAGCGGATGATGCGCGCCGCCCTGACAGCTTTGGCGCCGTTTCGCGGCATCTTGAAGTGGATTGTGTCGGCGAGGAGGGTCATGATGCGGGGGGTTGAACGAGTAAAGGCGGATATTCGACTCGTCAATTTGTTTCTGAGTAGAAAGTATATCCCTGAATACGAGGTAAAGTGAAGATGGGATGGACGTGGAGAAGCTTAGCGATAGCGTCCTGTCAGATGTCAAGCTCCATTACGTCGCTGTCCAAATTTCCAACACACACAGCGACACCATGTCCACAAGCCAGCAATAACATGCCGTACACACCCTACTGGGTCAGCAACGACCCCCAACCAGCCCTCCTCCCGCCAATCCAACCACCATCCTCGTACACGCGCCCACTCCCCATCACACATACATACAACCCCACTAACAGGCACCCAGTCTCTCCTTCACCCAGGGCTTCCTACTCGGCCAGCTCTCCATCGCCCTAATAATCTTCTTCTTCATAAAGTTCTTCATCTTCGGCGACCCGCCCTCCGCCGACGACCGCGCGCTACACCTCTCCTCGCTGCGCCGCGCCCGCACCCTCGCCCACCAACACACGACCCGCAAACGCTCAAACTCCAACTCGACCTCGCTCCTCCGCCACAAAGACTCGCGCAGCATAATCCGCAAGGGAGAGGAATCGCGTGGCGGGCCCAGCATCGCCACCATCCTCGCCAAAACATACTACAATGTCAAGGGCCACCAACCAGAGAGTCTGGACTGGTTCAACGTGCTGATTGCGCAGACAATCGCCCAACTGCGCGCAGATGCCAGGCAGGACAACGCCGTGCTGACGTCGCTGACGGACATCCTGAATGGCGGGGTGAAACCGGATTGGATTGGCGATATCCACGTCACTGAGATCGCGCTGGGGGATGAATTCCCCATCTTCAGCAACTGCCGCGTCATGCCCGCGGAAGACAGCGGCGTCGGGGGTGTAGACGAGACACGGCTCCAGGCGAAGATGGACGTGGATCTCAGCGACGTGATCACGATTGGTATCGAAACGACGCTGAATCTCAACTGGCCGAAGCCCATGAGCGCCGTGCTCCCCGTCGCACTCGCAGTAAGCATCGTCCGCTTCTCCGGCACACTGGCCCTATCCTTCATCCCGTCGAGTTCGCCCGACGCGCAGAAACACCAGGACGCCGAGCACGCCGACGCAAAACCTCCGCCTTCTACACCCACACCGAAATCCCCAAAAACGCCCGCCCCCGCCCCTCCACAAGAACACCCCCACCGCCCAACAACCCTCTCCTTCACCTTCCTGCACGACTACCGCCTAGACCTGTCCGTCCGCTCCCTGGTCGGCTCACGCTCCCGGCTCCAAGACGTGCCCAAGATCGCTCAACTAATCGAGTCCCGCGTGCACGCCTGGTTCGACGAGCGCGCCGTCGAGCCGCGCTTCCAGCAGATTGTCCTTCCCTCCCTCTGGCCGCGGAAACACAATACGCGGGGTGGCGAGGAAGACGTGATTATCGATGATGAGGAGGATGGGGACGGGGTTATGGCATTGGGGGAAGTAATGACGGCAGAGCAGAAGCTCGAGGACGAGGGGCGGAAGATCAGGGATGCGGAGGTCAGGGCGGGCGAGCGCAAGAAAGGCGCTACTAGTTCTGGTTCTATGCCTGTGATGCGGGAGGAAGATGGGAGTGGTGTACGGAGGAGACCGCAGCCAGCGAGCCGGTTTAGTTCTTTTTCGCAGGGCATGACGGGGTTGAGGGGGATGCCGGGCGCGATGCCGTGGTGACGATTATGATTTGATGGTGTGGGAGACGTGTATGATATATGACAATGTTAAATTTGGTATTTCATCTCTCTCTCTCTCTATTCCGTCCAGCACACTTCTATCAAACACACCACATCCTGTCCAACCCAACTGTACATCCAACTACTGCCACGCGGGCGTCGAAACAGGCACAGGCACAGGCAACCCCCCCAACGCCTTCGTATCCGCATTAAAGAACCCCTCAAGCTTAGTCGTCGGCCCACCAAGCGATATATCCCCCGTCCGCTGCTCGAGTTCCGTTTCCGCAGCCGGCGCGAGAACAGGAGGCGGCGCATCATCCGCCATGAGCGAGTCCGGCGCAGGCTTCGGACCAGGCCGACCCTTTCCATACCGTAGTGTAACGACGAGGGTCTGCGGGTCTGTGTCTATGTCTTCCCCCTCGGCGTCGTCATCGACATCAGCATCCTCGTCGCCGTCGAGGTCAACATCCATGCCCTCAGCCTCGGGCTCCACATCGTCGTCGTCTTCGTCCCCGCCGTCCCACGATGTGGCGTCGTCATCTTCTTCCGAGTCAACTACGCGGGCCAGTGGGCGACCGTTCGCAGCAGCGCGCGTGGACCGGCCGTGGGTGGGTTGTGGTTCCTCCGAGGCGTCAGACCGCATGTATTCGCCGGTTGCAGGAGAGCCGTGGTCGGTGACTTGCCCGCTGAGCAGTGTCTCGCCGTAGAGGCCTGTTGCGCGGGATCGGACCTGGCGGCCGCTGGCGGTGACGGTGGGACCTGCGGGGACAGTGGGCGTTTCCCGACCGGAGTTGCGGGCAGAGCGGCGGGTAGAAGTGTTGTCGGAGTCGAAGTCCTCGCCGTCGGAGAAGGTGTATTTGAGGCGCTTGCCGCGGGTACGGCCTTCGTAGAGGGAGAAGCCGGGGTCGGGGCGTGTGAAGGTGGCGTTGCGGTGGACGCGGTACTCGCGGCGTTTGCGCTTCTTCGTGGGGTGTTAGTCGGGATATGATGTGGTTACGCGGGGGTACTCACATTCTCCGATGCTTCGAAACGTGGCACGGCGTTCATCATGCGCTCGCCCAGTGCCTTGGCCTCTTTTGTGCCGTCCTCTTCCTCGAGTGTCTTGGCCAGCGCCTGCAGCTCTTCGATGGAGCCCGCAACACTCCACCACGTCGCCTTCTTCAGGTGTGGGTCGCTCTCGCGGTAGACGCGGAAGTGGGTGTCATTTTGGCCTTCGACCAGCCAGTACCGACGCTTGTCGCCGTCGCGGCCCCATGGCTGTACCGAAAGAGGGATGTTGGTGTCGAGTCTGTCTTTAGTCGTGCGGTGCTTGTATGAGTCTGCAATGATGGCCTTGACCTGCTCGTTTTGGTTGAGAGTCCAGAGCGTGAGGGTGTGAAGGAGGGTGATCTAGCGCATGTGTCAGCACCACCACCGCCAGAGACAGTTCCACTGCTTACGCGCTCGTCTGCCGACATGGTGTTGAAGTTGCGACTGCCGCTGAGCGGGTTCATATAGTTCCACTTGCGTGGCCATTGCGATTTCTGTGTCTGGACGGCTTCTTCGAGCGCGCGGCCGTAGTGACCTTTCCTGTGCAGCGCAGCCAACGTCAGCCGTGAAACATCTCAAGCGTAGCCATGCGACCGCAGACCGAGTATATATGGGAGGATATAGGGCAAGACTGACTCGACAGGCTTCTTGCGATTGAGGACCAGACCCAGCAGGGCGCATAGCAGACCCTCGACATCAGGCGACGGTTTCTCGTCCAGCACGCCCAGCTCGATATCCTGGGGCCCGACGTGGGGAGAGCCGCGCGGGAAGGCATCGTTGAAGCGCGACCGGAACATGACGATAAACTGCAGCACCCAAGTCAGCGGAGGTCCGGCCATCACGTCGCGACGAGACGCGATTGACGCGTCCAACACGTACAGCAACATCTGGGTTATCCGCCGGCACATATTCGTGTGGCGGCGAGGCTGGACGCGTCCTGGGCGGCGGCGAGGGCGACTTCTTCTTGAAGAAGGTCAGGATGGTGCCGTTGGACTTCTTCTTCTTCGTCTTCTTCTGGGGCACTGGTTTGCTGGCTTTGGCAGGCGCCACGTCGACGGCCATTTCGTCGTCAGTCGACGGCGCCGAGGAGAGCGACGAGTCCGAGTCGACCATGGTTGCGGTGCGTGTTGTCGAGACTGGGGTTGTGGTTGTTGAGGCTGCAGGTAGCAACGAACGACAAACGGAGCACGGCTAAGCACGCATGAGGTAATAATCTCTGGATTAGCTCGAGATTGGCGGCTGGCTTGTTTAATTCGCGGACTTTTAATACCATGTGCACTTGCTTTCACATATTGCTTTGTATGGAAGGGACTTTGTGCAGACAAAGCCGTGGAACGCGCTCGATGCAACGAGGTAGAAAGTATGTATGATAGTTCTATCGATCTATGACGTTCACAGAATTCTACTTATTTGTTGTCTCATCGCAACGAAACAGAGACCTACGCTAATCGCATCATGGTCTCGTGAAGACTGCCTGTCCAGAAACATCTATATCCATGCCGATGGCCACCTTTGTACCAGCCTATTGACGAGAATGAGGTAGCGTGTTGTTGATGTTCGTGAAGGTCTTATGATAGTGTCGAATGCAGCCCCTTGAAGTCTCGCAGAACAGCCCACCATCAACGGCGGTGGACATAGCATTGAGACTACAGATCAACTCCGTGAACGACTCAATTTGGCATCGTCGCGCTGGCGGTTGTCGTGGTTCAAATCGCCAGACGTTCAACATCGGTTTCGTACGCGGTCGCGCGCTGGTGTGCAGGCAAACCGTTTCGGGGCCCCAGATCGCTGCTATGCGGGGGAACACGACCAACGAGCGCGCCACTCTCAAGGCAGCCCAACCCCGCCCATCACGAGGGCCATATTGGTGTTGTTGAGCCCAATGTGAAGGGTTGCGGGTATTTCCATCTCTTTTGCTGTGTAAATCGGGTGGGGATCCAGGAAACAGACGTCGCAATACGCGAATGTGATGTCGAGACGCGGGCTGACGTTTCTGGAGTCATTGTGAGGCGCGTCGACGTTTCTTCGGTTGATTGCGAGATGGTTCGTGTCTGTAGCGTTTCGAGATCATCTCACGATCTGCAGAAGCCTTGGTAGTGTTGCAGAACACGCTCCGACATGGTTTTACCTCCAAACGTCTGCATCATCGATGTTTCTGTCAAAACAATGACGAAAGGTGGTAGTATTGTAAATCTAAAGAGAAAAGTGAATGTATGCAGGACAGATGCGGAATGCGGACTTGGATGAGGATAACGTCAGTTGATCATTGAATCAACATACCATCGTCAGGCCATCCAAAGCAAGAGTCGGCGCAGGCGTGTCGTGGATGGCTGTTGAGTTTGCAGCACAGCGTCATGGAGGTGGAGGTGGAGTTGAGGCGACTCACGTGTTCTCCGCTTCATCTACCATCTTGGACCAGACGCCCGCCATCTTGAATTGGCCGTCTGCCCAGCAAACTTACAGTGGTAGTGACAGACTAGGGCTGTTGATTACTTTGGCTATACGAACGTGAAGATATGAGACCCTGCTTGTCCTACGGCTTCCTGCAGATGGGAGTCTGTACAGTCGGTTCTCTAAGCCGGATGGACAGTCGACAGTGAACAGGCAGATCCTGGGCTGCACAATATCGCTCGCATGCATACTACTTTAAAAAGACGGCGATGACATGTTCCTCCACAAGACGCGGTTGGCTGAAGTTTGGCGGTACTGGCGACAGTCCAAAGTCTGGACGTGTGGCGTTGGGTGGGGAGGGGCCGTCTCACACCCTCACCAGACGCGGCTGCAACGAAGGCTGGGAAAGTGACGTCGGGGCTTGTCATTGGAGGGCGTGAACAATCTGGATCAGGACCTGGACTGGACCTCGACGACCGTTGGATTAGAGCGCTGCAACGCCAATCCAGCGAGTTCCGGGGCCCTTCTTTCTGTGCAGGCCCCTCACAGCTACGAAACCCCTTAACCCTCCATCGCTTGTTCCTTTTTCTCTTCTCCTGTGGTGTCTGTTCCTGCTCTGTAGCTCTCTCCTTCCTGTTTTACTCGGCTGCATTGACCATTTGGATAACCGTGGATAACCCCAGCGCTCGCTATCACCACGTTCCCCGCCAGACCTGGCCTCTCCACCGCTTTACCCGCAACCATGAACATCAACAAGAAATTCGATCGCCTGAAGCAATGGACCAACGAAAAAATGGGCGCAGATGCCCGTACTGGGCTGTCAGCCGAGTTCAAGGCGCTCGAGGTGGAAATGAACCTGCGCCATGAGGGTATGCATGCACACCGCAACAATGGCCATTGAGGTGCTAACCATTGCATCCAGGCATGGACAAGATGCAGCGCGCCATGAGCGTCTACGTCAAGTCAATGTCGAAGCGCGCAGAGGGTGATGACAAGGAGAAGCAGCTCCCCGGCGGCCACCTGGGCTCGTCCATGGTCACCCACGGCGAGGACTTTGAGCCCGACTCCGAGTTTGGCAACTGCCTGTCTTGTGCGTGTCCTGCCAGTGTTCGTGATAGAGTCCTGACTGACGATGACCAGCTCTCGGCCGCGCCAACGAGCGCCTGGCCCGCGTGCAGGAGACATACGTTGCAAGTGCCACGACGTCATGGTTGGAGGGTTTGGAACGCTCCCTCGCCCAGATGAAGGAGTACCAGGTGAGAATAACGTCGCCTACAACGCCCATACAATACTAACGTCGCCCAGGCAGCACGCAAGAAGCTCGAAGCTCGCCGCCTCGCCTACGACACGTCCCTCGCCAAGATGCAGAAGTCGAAGAAAGAGGACTTCCGTATGGAGGAGGAGCTGCGCGCTCAAAAGGCGAAATACGAAGAGACCAGCGAGGACGTCTTCAGGCGCATGCAGGATATCAAGGAGTCCGAGGTGGAAATGGTCCAAGACCTGACATCTTTCCTCGAGGCCGAGTTGAGCTACTACGACCGCTGCCGGGAGCTCTTGGTCAACGTCAAGCGCGATTGGCCCGTCAGGTGAGCGATGCCGACGACAAAACTTGGAGAAAGCATACTGACGTCCGACACAGAGATTCTGCCCCTATCCGTCCCGTACGATCTCGATCCAACACTGCCCACGGGTACGCCGACCGCTTCAACCCCGTCGAAGAAGAGCCCGAGCCTGAGCCCGAGCGCATCACCATCCCCAAGCTATCTTCCCGCAGCCGTTCGCCTGCCCCAGAATCGTCACCTGGAGGCTATGCTCTGCGTCCCACAATCAGTCGCACCTCCACCTACGACAGCGGCGCAAACAGCCAGCGTGACGATACCCCCACGCGGCGCATCACGCGCGTTCCAACCGATTCTTCCATCGTCATGGCCAGTCGTGGCAACCTTCGCTCTACCCGACAGGCCAACGCCTTTGCAGACGACTACGAGGATGAGTACTCGGGCTCAAGCAATAACAGGCGCGACCGCTCACCGCCGAGCCCAGACCGATCTTCACAAGCCAGCAGCGTCTTGTCACGAGCGGCGAGCTGGTCACAGGTCGACACTGGCGCCAATGGAAAGAAGGCTCCTCCGCCACCTCCGCCTTCGAGGGCCAAGAAGCCGCCGCCACCCCCACCGCCGATGAAGAGAAGTGCGTTGAGTGCCAATGAAATCGCACGATATTGATATGGCATCTTCCTCTTGTGCTGACGTGGTGGTGAGTACAGAACCCGAATCCGAGTCCAACAGGATCCCCACCTGGTAATCGCCTCGATGGACCTGTACAGTTTGGCGAAGACGACAAGGATCGGGATAAGAGTGTGATTTTGGGCATACGGTGATGATAGCATTTCTTACATCATGTACTACACGGCGTTCTGGGAGGCTTATCAGCAGGCGACAATTTGTCTTGATAAAACGCGGTTTTTTGCATATTTTCTGAATGCAGATGAAAATAGACTTCTTTCCTACTACCTTGTATAACACCAAAAAAACTCTATCGGAAACATTCATGACCCTCTTGACCTGTCTTTCCAATCCAATCCCCAAAATGATGCCCCGGCTACTCGTACATTCCCACACCCAGAAGGAAACATGAAACATTCCCGTAGCACATTGGCACAAAGGCCAGGCCAGACCAGGCCACACTAAACCATGAGAAATAGCTCACTCAATTCTCGTACTTTTGTGGCGCTTGAAAGTTCCAGTTTTCCTGATTATCGTGTTAGCCAGCCAGCCACTCACACCCTCAATACTACAGAAACTGGACAAGAAGTTGAAACTCACCCATTGCTGCAACCCGCCATTCGGGCTCGTAGTGCCGAAATCTTGCACCCCAGTATCAACGGGCACAAATATCGCGCCCGAGTCGTGCGTTTGGGCGTGCACAACGCCTACTCCCGCAGCCTGTGCCTGAGCCTGAACCTGTTTAGTCTGCTGCTCCCAAGCCGAGACTGCAGCAGAAGCAGACGGTTTCGTATCCCAGCCAGTCTGCTTAGCATCCCACGCACCGCCAGCACCACCGCCAACAGAAGACTTGCCTTCCCACCCGCCGCCCCCCATGCCGGAAAATATGTCAAAGTCCTCCGTTGTGCTCCCGCCACCGCCGTTCAAACCGCCCAACAAGCTGTCAAACTCCTGGTTCAGACTATCTAGCCCCACGCCTGTACTCGCGCGGCTGAGCTGGCTGTGTGGCCGCTGTCCGTATCCAGGCGACGAGAAGCTTGGTAAGGGCTGCAGCGTGGGGTGTTGCTGGGGCGCGAGATGGAGTCGCTTTCGATTGAAACCTTTCATGACGTAGAACGCTTCGAGGTTCTCCTTGACCGTGAAGAGTAGATCGGAGCAGCGCTGCGTAATATCGACGCCGTAACAGTGCCCGAAGATGTGGTCGATGATGGTGGTGATGCGCTCGCGGCGGGGGAGGTCGGGTGTGCGGTATAGCTCCGTGAGGAGGAGCAGCACGGCGTGGTATTGCTGGTAAGTTGTTGAATACCAGGACCAGGGGCTGAGCGAGGGGAGGGTGTCGAGTGTTGCGCCGATTTCTAGCGTTGTGAGGGCCGCGGTGAGGAGGACGTCACGAAGGCGGTTTTCGGATTCTGAGCGTGGGTTTAGCGAGGTTTGGGGCAGGTGCCGGTAGAGCAGCATTGAGTCGCAGCGGGCCATGAGCAGAGTGGCGACGAGGCCGGCGTAGCGCTGCAGCGGGGATGAGGCGTCGAGGTGGTGCAGGTATTTTATTTGGATTTGGCGTTTTCGCGCCTCGACGCGGGCGCGCAGGTCGTGGAGTGTGATGTGTTTACGGTCCATTTCTATTCTGCCTCGGAAGATGAGGCGGTGGATTTCGTTGCATTCGTAGCGGATGAGAGAGAGTGTCACATCGGTCCAGGTGTGCGAGGATGTTGGGTTTTGCTGCCACTTCGGACTGCCGAATTCGAAGGCATCGTCGTCAACGTTGAGGGGGAGCGCGATGTCGAAGTCGTCGGATCGGATAGAGGGGTGGGGGCCTTGTGCTTCTGCTGTTTTGAAGTCGAGGAAGCAGATTTGGTACCAAAGGAGAGAGCGGACATGGCGTTGGAGAGGGGTCAGGCTGTTTGCGGAACTATAACTAAGACGGTGGATGCCGATGCATTGTGCTAGACGGACAAGAGCGCCGACCACAACGGACGTTGCTCGGGAAATTTGGGCTCTGCAAAGCGGTATCTGCTAATGTCAGTCAATGCACTGGAGAAAGTCGAAATTTGAAACTACCAGGTAGATGGTCAAGGCCTGAAGAGTTCTGATGTTCGAAGTCTTTGCCCAGTTGGCACGGAGCAGCGCTCGTTCGGTGGCTTTTTGCAGTCTCAAAAACAAATCTTCCTTGGTGATGCCGAACTGCGATTTTGCCTGCAAAGGTGATACCGATGCAGCAGCCGCCATACACACTGCTAAGATCAACGCAGTGCAGGAGTTCTGGTTAGTGTTCCCGATGTCAATGTTCATCCAGAACCGATCAAACAGCCGTTTGAAAGACGGGATATGCAACACGTGTGCAAGAGGGCTGACAGCTTCAAGATATCGATGAAAGAGCGCCTCTACTTCCATTTTCGTCGGAAGCTGAGGCGGCTCAATGTCGCAGTTCTGATGAACAGAAATCGAGCCACCTAGAAGCAGGTTGAGTGAAGGCGCCAATGAAGGCATCTGCTCTGCCGACAGAAGCGCAGAAGACTGCGGTGCCCTCTGACCTGCTACTACTGACGACGAAGCATGACTCTCCGACAGGAGCTTGCCCAACTACACACTGCAATTCAGCTTTCGTCCAAGACAAAGTGCTGTCGGCGCGGAACGTAGACAAGTGGATAGGGCAGAAAGTACCTCTTCGGCATACTGAGGGCGAAAGAATCCAGTCACGTTTTCGCATATAATCATCCTCCCAATGCGAATGGTAAGATCGGTCGCAATCTGATCCTCGTCGTCATTCTCATCTTCATACACATCGTCTTGCGTCTCTTCAGGCTCAGCAGGCAATCTTTCCCATGCGTCTCCATCATCAACCTCGACATCCTGCTGGTAGGCCTCCCACTCGTAATCCCTGGGCGGAGTTCCCGGCGTGTGCGTGTTGGCAGAAGTCGAGTTCGAGTTCTCGTACTTGTCCGGCAGACTGGATGTACTCTGCGTCCGAACTGGAATATTCCGCGTCCAGTCCGGTGCAGTAATTCCAGAACCACTCTTTGAAGCTGCGCGTTCCCTTTGCTCTCGGTCTTTCTTCCGCGCGGCGCTCTCAGGAACAGTGATGAAGATGCATTCCCGGCCGAAGGCGGTGCAATTCTGGCAAGGGTGCGTCTTCGAGCAGCGTGATTTACGTGTGCGACATTCGACGCAGGAATTGATAGGTCGTGGATTCCTCCTTCGCACCACTCGAGACTGCAAGACCTGTCCTGATTCTGGCATATTCCCCTCTCTTCATCTTCACGCCGTTTGTTGAGGTTTCAAGGTGTCGATGTGGCTGAGTAGTGGAGGGAGATCGGGAGTCGGACCGCATGGACCCTTCCAAGGTTGGCCTTTTAACGTTAGCCAGTCGGAACATCTCACGTGCGATGAGGGCTGAGCTAGCGCGACTTGCTGGTGAGAGATCAACAGATCGAAAGATATCTCGATGGCTGATACTGCGAAAATGGGGCGGTCCAGTTTTATCAAATCAACTCGGTTTCATTGGTGACCGTATACTGGCATCAAGGTATGCAACTGCTTCACGCCATGCGAAAGGACCCCAGGACAACAAAAAATATGGTTGAATTGAGAGATTAAGCCAAACCCTGGGCAGCGCGATATTGCGGGTATGCCGAACGTCGCCCATACGACCACGCCGTGTTAAACACGTCACTGGCGTGACCCAGCTGAAGTGCATCATCGCTATCTCCCCACCTCTCGCCTCAATCGAACGGCAGCTGAAGTGGAGGCGGGCTCGGGCCAAGAATCAACGGCTTCTTCCAT
Source organism: Dothidotthia symphoricarpi CBS 119687 (assembly GCF_010015815.1). Taxonomy (NCBI): domain Eukaryota; kingdom Fungi; phylum Ascomycota; class Dothideomycetes; order Pleosporales; family Dothidotthiaceae; genus Dothidotthia; species Dothidotthia symphoricarpi. The sequence goes on along the minus strand of NW_022985019.1, from coordinate 1,167,029 downwards.
CTCCTCCAGAAAAGAGGTACTATTATGCACTGTTGTCCCACCTAGTACGACGCGAATACCCGGCGAGCTTGCATTGACTTGCGCGACCATCTTGGCCTCTTCATAAGTCGTCCCCCCGACCATAAACACGATGATATCCTGAGGCTTGTCCTTTGTCGAACCGCCGCCATCCACAAATGGATATAGTTGCTGGCTCAATCTCCCCTTGATCATGTCCTGCAACGTGGTCTCCAAACGAGGCGAGTGCTGGGTGTATACATTCTCAACACCTTTGAGCCCTTTGAATCGATCTCGCGCGCCGCCGAAAAACGAGCCTGGTTGGAAAAGATCTGGTACACCGCCTGAAGCAGTTGTAGCTTGCAGAGACTCGTGGTAGGTCAGAAGCTTTGTGATGAGGTTGATACGGTGTCGCGACAGACCGCCCGCGACAGCGAGTAAGTCCAGTAGCACAGCAGTCGAGTTCGAAGAGCTCTTCGCGTATCGCAACGCATAGATGGCAACGAGTCGAAGCTTATTGTTGGCGGGTATGCGTGGATCTTGTATTATCTTCTGCAGCGATTTCACGTCGTTGGAGTGGTTGTCCGTACATGCCATACTCTGCTCCAACTCGCTAATGTCCAGGAGGCTTTCCTCTCCCACCCTCCGACTGAGCTCACCGACAAGAGTTACGTGCTTTGTGACGTTGCCAGAGAGCTTGCGGAACTCAGGGAAATCCTCAATAAAGCGCTTCATGTCTGCTATCGAGTCGAGTTTCTGTGATCCCTGCTGTTTGGATGCAAATTGCTCGACGTACTCTTTGGCATTTTGTCCCAGATCGCCAAAGTTCAAGTACATATTCTTTTTGAAAAAAGGATCCTGATCCTGTGACAGAACAATTTCCTTAAGCTCAGGGCGAATCTCGGGAACATCGCGCAAGTCCACTCTTCCATTGTTGATCCCTAGTAGCTCGTGAACCATGGCCTGGTAGGTCCATTGTGTCAGCAGCGGCGTAACTGGGTCGTCTCTACGGTCCACGATGAGGAGAATAGGCGGAGTATCTGTCTTGCGAAAATCAAAGAGTTGATCCTCTTGGGTCATGTGATAGCGCACTTCTGTTGCCAACTTCTTCACCAGGAGACTGTTCTTCTGATACCGAATCAAAGGTTTCTTCTTGAGCGCGAGCAGCAATGCCATGACCGCCTCGGTTGATCTCTGCAGCGCGTCTTGATTCCATGCGTCTGGACTGGTGCTCCATATCCTGTGATTTGGGAAACCAAGATTGAGAGACATGAGATCGGGATTAATAACAAAGAAGTCGGCAAAGTACTCCTGCACAGCGCGAACCACCTCATGGTCGTCGGCTTCTGCGAGTCGCTCCAGCGAGGATTTCTTGATGATGTTACTGAAGTCTGCCTCAAGTCAGCACCCATGCTGTTACCCGGTGCCTAGCATGTTCCGCACAAATGTTGTATTCGCCGTACTTGGGCTCGCGCAGCTCCTCGATCAAACTCTGGATAGACTCGGGCGAAGGCCGCACAAAGCATAGACAACGGAGATGGCGCATCTTCTCTCGCTTCTGGTTATCCAGGCGACTGGCTTGGGTCAGCCATTTGTCTTCGACGCGGCGGGGAGAGTTGGGTACTCGGTGAGGTAGACTTCATGGGTGAGGAGGGCGGATTGCGTCGTCGCAGAGGACACGATCGAAACCTGCGAGGTATGAGGATGGGATCTATCACACTTTCGACGGAGAAGACAAACCCACAGTCTCATTATCGAGCAAGAGTATCTTCATCTTGGCCGCGGAGGTGCCTGTGGCCGCGCTGTCTCCAGCAGTCACCATCTTGGTGATGTAGCCAGAGACCGCCTGTACGATGTCCATGGTGACGTGGTTTAGTGCGATTGAACGTGGTGTGTTTGTTTTTCTGGTGACTCTTATGTTGCCTGCGACCACATGTCGGTGTTGACGATGCACCTCGAGCTGGGATGTGGCTATCGTTCGGAGGTGACAACTAGCGCCCGCATTGACTTGGCAACACTCATCTCTGAACCTCTGCGTCCTTTATCTCAGAAAACCCGCTGTTGTGAAGGATGTCGAGACTCGAGGTCTGCACCTTCGAATAAAACAAAGAAGTCATACTCTTCAGGCTGTGTTAACGATATGAGGACACAAACTACCAATATGACAATAGACCTGAGAGGTGATGGATCTAGTCGATTTCTGCTGCCTATAACAGCCGTACATTCGCTTTACTAAATACTTTGAACCATGTCAAATCATTTCCCAACATTCTCCAGGTCTCCAAATATGGTCTTCTGCCTTGCAATGACTGCAGCATATGTCATCGTTGTGACGTAGGTCAGGTATCTGCTAGCTTAGGCAGCTCAGGTGAGTACAGCTATATGACACTCCTAACACTCCATATCGTGCTCCAAGAACTCTACACTCAAGTTTTCAAACGACACAGTGAAAGACCATCTCTCTTACTGATACCATCCATCTTTGGTCAACAAGAAGCTCACGATGACGAAGCTCTTCATGTAGGGTGCCTCTTTACCTCCAAAGATATGCCTAACACATCACAGAACTGGTGCAACTGGTTACATTGGAGGCGACGCCCTCTACGTTGTAGCAAACGCCTATCCAGACCTTGAAATCACTGCGCTTGTCCGCAACAGCGACAAGGGTGGCAAAGTTGCTGCTCAGTTCGCCAAGATCCGTCTTGCATATGGCGACCTGGATAGCTCTGAACTGCTCACCAAAGAAGCTGCCCAGGCAGACATCGTACTCCACTGCGCAGACGCCGATCATGTAGGCGCTGCCAAGGCTCTGGTCGCTGGTCTCGCTCAGAGACAGACTCCGAGCTACCTCATTCACACCTCTGGTACTGGCATACTGTCCTTTGCCGACTTTGAGCGCAAAACGTACGGCGTCAAGAACGAGAAGGTGTTCGATGACTGGGACGGTATTGATGAAGTGGTGTCTCTGCCTGACACAGCAGTACATCGCGATGTCGACAAGATCATCCTAGGAGCCAGTGGAAGCTCAAGCAATGTCTTCTCGGCCATTGTTTGCCCCCCGTGCATATATGGGTCCGGACGCGGATGTGATAATAAGAAGAGTGTTCAGGTCTATCGCATGGCTCGCGCGACCATACATCGTGGCAAAGGTGTAAGTACTCTCTGGCCCCTTAGACTGAAATCTCAGGCGATACCAGACATACTGACTGAATCGCCGTATCTAGTTTGCTGTCGAGGAGGGCAACAACACATGGACACAAGTTCATGTCCAAGATCTCAGCAATATCTACCTCGCCCTCGTCACAGCCGCTTTATCGCCCTCGGGCGGCAAAGCGACCTGGAACTCCAAGGGCTACTACTTTGCGGAAGGCGGAGATCTCGTTTGGGGTGATGTAGCACGCGCCATCTCAAAGATTGCTCACGAGAAGAAGCTCATCGTCACGGCTGAAATTGACCAAGTGAGCCCCTCGGAAGCAGACAAGCTGACTTTGTCGGGAAGCTACCTCTGGGGTATGAACTCTCGTTGCAAGGCTATTCGAGCGAACAAGTTGTTTGGGTGGACACCGAAGCAGAAGAACGTGTTTGACTTGTTGCCTGAAATTGTGGAGGGTGAAGCGAAGGAGTTGGGTGCTATCAAGGGGCATGCTGCGAAGGCTGCTGGTGATTGCTGAACGGAAAGATGCTGACAAAACACGATGGCTTGCTGGAAGTATGATATGAATATGAATATACATCCTGACACGCGGGATAATGCAGTCCTCGAATATACTCGCATGCTCCAAAATCAGCAACTGTGTGACTACCACTGATGATATAGTGAACAACTACATGCCATGTTCAAAACGCTCAAGTAAATACGTACTACTCATCATATTCTTCGATCCACCCATACAATTAATAAGTAGATATGCTATAGATCACATAAGAATTTTAACCACTGATACCCCTTCCAAACCAGTGCTCACATTAAATCACATTCAGCCCTCTTAGAGCTTCCCACAGCAGTCTTTCTCTTTCTCTTTCTCCACCAGCACCGACGCATTATTTTTGGAACTGGGCATATCAATTGCCGGGTTCCGATTAAAGAAATCACTTGGCTTGAAGTGCACTTGATAGATCTCACAAGGCATGACGGGCCAGTCCTCGACTCTGTTCACCATTAGCATCGACTCTTCACCTCAACCAGCTAACCATCTCTGATAGGATATTACGGGGAGAACTCACCTCGGGTTATGCGTCAAGCCAAAGACATTCCACACAACGAGATCTTCGTCGATAACATCATCTTTCCGCGCAACCATATCATGCACACCGCCCTTCTCCACCTTACTCTGCAACGTATACCGCCCAGCAGCATACAGCTCGTCATCCTGGTACTTTGTCACCCAAACGTGGTGGTTAGTGAACAGCGCGCGTTGCGCCTGGAGGGAGCCGGGCGCAGCGAGCATTTTCTGCGTCGGCAGGGGTGAGAATTTGTAGCCGACGGGGTTTCCGCTATGGGGATTCTTCTTGGCCGGGTTGATGATCTTGAAGACACGGTGATCGGTGGGGTTGGCGTCCAGGCCGGCGGATTGCTCAACAACGGTTTTGCGGATCTCGTAGAAGTTGCCGTTGGGGTTTGTTTTGGGATTTATGGGTACGCCGTGGGACTCTTCGTAGACGACAGTGTTATTGTGGCCGTCGATCGCGGGGTCGATGCCTGTTATATGGGGTTACGAAGTGGCGGAGGTATGGGGGAGATGTGTAACTTACGCGCTGCGAAGATGTGTTGGTGGTTTTGTGCCAGGACGCCGCCCGAGACGACGTTTCCGTAGTCTGATGTCTTGCCGGGGTCGATGTTCACAACAGAAACGATGCCCGTTGCTCTTACCTCAAGTGTAATGCCGCCTGCAGTGTCCAGCTTGTAGGCGAAGACGTATTCGTAATTCGCGAGTGTGATGATGAACTGGACGACCAACTCTCGCATGCGGGTGACAACTGCACGTCCTGTCCTCCAATTGGTGTGTTTCCATCTTTTTGAAGAAGTCAGTGTGCATATACATGCTATTGTCTGCCGGGTACTTACCCAATACCGTTATCCTGCTCATGTAAGCAGATAACATTGGGATGCACTTTTGGAAGGCCGTCGGAGCCGACAATGACAGCGTCAAAGTACTTGATCACACCAAGGCAATCACAGCCGAGGGATAGGTTGTTGGCGCAGTTCCCTGCACCTCCGTCGCCGAAGTCGAAAGCTTGCTTGCGGTGGAAAGGCGCCCGGGCGTCAGCATATGGCACCGTCATCTCACTGATGCTCATGCGGTAGAGAATACTCCTCCCATCGTAGTGGATGTCGTGCAGAACAGCACCCTCACGTGGGTTGAATGAAACGCGGAAGCTCCACTTCTGCCACTCGACCAGCGATTCATCAGTGACAGTGAACGAGGGGCCTTCTGGCTGTGTGATGTTGATAGGCTTCACGTCCTTTCGGACACCGCCCTCGAGCAATTCAGGAACATACTCGGCACTTAGGCAGTGGTCGAGAATCTTCTCAGAATGCGTCTTTCCTGTGAGACTATCCCCTTTCCCACCTGTTGCTAGGCGGTCGACACGAACGATCTCTCGTGTGTGGGAGTCCATAACAGGAATCAGGGGAATCGGATAACCATAAAAGTTAGAGTCAGGGTTCTTGTTCCTGGTATCTTGAGCCATGCATAATCCCTGGAAGTATCTTTGATTGTCCGCGTCGGCATCCATCCCACCGTATGGCCTAACATGGTCAACACAAGGTGACCTTTGAGAAGTCTGAAGATACTGACCATGGCTCAATGACCAGTTCAAATCCTTCTGGTAGGTTGAGCTCTTTGACCGCATCCTGAAATTCCTCACTCCTTTCACACGCTCCAACCAGGTGCTCGAATTCCCACAACGTCAAACTAGCATGTCCGAGGTCCGTGCCCACAACCTCATGCTTGACTCTCTTCTTTTGTTCGATATCAATGATGGACTCATTGTACACTGGTACTTTGTCTGTGCCAATGACATCGTACTGGACTCTGGCTAACCGGGGTGGTCTCTTTGAGGCTGCTGACTGCCCTGGCAGTGCGGCATGTTCGAGCTCGAGATACTGCTTCATGAGCTCTTTCGCCGGTTCCTGGAGAAATATCTCTCGAAAGTCGATGACAACATCTGAATGGAGAGAGAGGATGACATCGCGGGCAACGCGTGTCTCCTCGACATTGAGGATCTTGTACGGATGGGGGGCCATGATAGAGAAAGTGAAGAAACGAAGAAGATGGGAATCGCTCCCATTTTATATGGGGGTTTCAGCGTTAGTATACAGATAGTTGATACTTGGCCACGAAAACCCCAATACAATGTGGGGTGTAGAAACAGCCTGGACCTGCCAAACACGAACTCCTTGGTAACTGCTTGATGCAGGCCTTGCAAATGCCCTTCTCCTTTCAGCAAATTAATCTTGATCAAATGCCGCAAGGTTCCAAGTTCTAGGAATAGAGGTTTGTCTGCGATCGGGTGCGGGGAGATGCACGATGTAACGGTCGCATGGACATTCCGCATTCGGTAAGCGTGCCTCGGCGACGCGATTGTTGTTGCTGAGTACTTCTTATCTTGTAGATATCTTCTTGGTCATTTGGATTACCAGAAACCACGCGGCAAGAGGATCTTGCAGCAGCTTGACAACTGTATACAGAGTTTGTGTAAAACAGATGCGCTGTATGAACTATTAGTATACAGCTAAGATGCTTTACTTGTAGCGAGTACTTTCAAGTCCAGGTTCGATATGGGACTTGCATGAGTTAGCTTGATTGTGGGTATTTCGACTTATCGCGGGATATTATCATGTTAGCTGAGTTTCTTTGCTATCTCGTTGCAGTTCATGTTGATTGTGGACGGGGTGCATATCAACCAGGGCTACCAAATCTTTTTACTCAAGCGGCTTGTTTCTAGACCGAAGACGTAACAAACTCCAAAAACGGATGCTACAGACAGAACAGTTTAGCAAATACCTACAGTAACTGAAATCGACAAGTCTTACTCCAACTTCAATTATAGTTGCCGAGGTGTTGCAAGATCTCACTGTGATTTGCTACCGATATACACTTAACCAAAGACGGGCTCTCAGTGGAGTGCGTGAAAAAGCTTGCGCGTAATAATGAGTTTCCTGTGTTATCGCGGCAATTGGAAGGCCTCGAACATGCCCAAAAATGCGAGTCACATATTAGCTCTACGCGACCAGACGCTCGAGTACTGCTGAAGCCCCGGAACATAGTCATTAGCAATGTGTTTTGGCAAATACGAGTTGGTACTTAGTATGATTGAGGGCCATATATTGCATCATGACATCAGCCTCAACCACATATTCCGATATTCTATGCTGACTTGGTCACTTCAGCGCGCTAAAAATTTCGAATTTTTTATGTATATAGGCGGTAAATCAATGCTTTCTTCCATCAAGTTACAACACTATCGCATCGGTGGTTTAGTGGTAAAATTAGCCGTTGCCATCGGCTAGCCCCGGGTTCGATTCCCGGCCGATGCATTTTATCTTTTTGTGGTTGTAGACTTGAGCTCGCCGCTGTCAACCACTTTTTCGCTGTGGTGTTGTGTGGATCGCGGGTCTTGGCGGCGGGAACATCCATGTGGCTCAGCGCCCTGCCTGCCACGCACCCGCCACGCGACTCCGCCACGTTTTTGGCTCCATCCATTGTATCCTGGTAGCTGGCATTGTGTATTTGTACGCCACTCCTGTCATTCATTCTGAACAAGGTGAAGTCTTGTATTTTGTCATCACAAACCGCTTCACCAGGGGAGTCTGTAAACGCGTTTCCTATCATAGCTCTTTTGTGTTTTGCCATCCAGTCCATTCATTTCCCACTGTCATTTCCAGCCAACTGCGTTCACAATGTCTTTCCAAGGCCGAACCCCAGAATCTCTCATGCCCCGCTCAGACTCGCGGAATCCAGCCACGACGTGCAAAGGCATCACCAAGTCCGGCCGGCCTTGTAGACGTCCCATTGACGCGAAGCCGTCCCAGGACAATGGTGTGATCGCAGTAGCTTCTGTAGCAAATGACAGCGATGAGGAGGACATCGGTGCCGCTGCGTACTTTTGCTGGCAGCACAAAGATCAAGCGGAGAAATTGGCTGCACAGGGTCCGGATACGCAGCTGTATCCCCTAAAGGAAAGGAGCAGTATTGATACGCTGATCCAAAGACTTGGTGTGTTAGATGTTCATGATGAAGAGGAGGTAAACGAGCAGAAGCAGGGCAAGGGCCGGAGAAAAGAGCACGGGAGAATCCATCGACCGCCGACTTGGGACCAGGTTCAAGGCCCGTTGATGTCTGTGCCTAGCGACTTGATGGCGGAGAAGAAGCGAAGAGATCGACCGGCTAAGCCTGCACCACGGAGAAAGAAGCAGAGTTTCTGGGCGTCGTTGTGTTGTGGTGCCGCGGATGAGGATGAGGATGAGCCTGTGCAAGCCGCTCATCATAAGAAAAGGACGAGCGAGATCCCCATGCAGCAAACCCCTCCTCGAAGACGAAACTCGCGTCCCTCGACTTCTTCGCCCGCGAGGAATGACGCGCAAGAAACATCTGTCCAACCATCTGTCAACGAGCCTACCGGTATGGCGAGGTACATACCATCCACGCTTCCACCGCAGCTGGCGTCTACATTGCTCGCCCAGGCCTCGAAACCAATCTCCCCACATGACGAAGAAGGCTACATCTACATTTTCTGGCTCACGCCCGACGCCGTCGGTCCCGCGCCGTCATCCACCGCGTCCACTCTCCTCACTCCGCCCTCACGACCCGACGCAGGCCGGCGAACAAGCGACGTACTACGCCAGTACTCTGTGAAGAACCCACAGCGTGCGCGCCCTGATGCGACGCGCCAAAGATCCGCAGCAGATGCAGACGGGGCGACCAGCAAAGAGACGATCCTTTTGAAGATTGGCCGCGCGAACAACGTTCACCGGAGAATGAACGAGTGGACTCAGCAGTGCGGATATAGTCTGTCGTTGGTGCGCTTCTACCCGTATGTTTCTTCAACATCAGCACCCTCGCCGCAAGCTTCGCCAAACTCACGGCAGACGTCGGATGTCTCTGGGGTGCGCAAAGTTCCGCACGCGCACCGTGTGGAGCGGATGGTGCATCTCGAGCTCGCGGCGCAGCGGGTAGTGAAGAAGTGTGATGCGTGTGGGAAGGAGCACAGGGAGTGGTTCGAGGTGGAGGCTACGAAGGAGGGCGTGAAGAAGGTGGATGAGGTGGTCAGGCGGTGGGTCGAGTGGGACGAGAAGAGCGTTGAATGACGACGGGGAAAGTTGCAGTTTGTGTTTGATAGTATTTAATTCTATAGACAATGTCACTGAACAAGGCATGTATGCTCGATGTAAACAGAACAGCATTGGGGAAGGGGGTATCTTAATGTAGCTCTCGCAGCTCATCAATAAAAAAAAGGCAGACGAATGAACATGCCTCATTGCTGCTTCACGTTCATGATGTCGTCTGGAAATGCTTTTTGCCCGACAAGGCGGGCACTGTACAATGGTGTGTGGTGGGAAAGGGGACTCGAGGCAAGCAAGTGAGAAAGTGTTTCCTGACGCCATAGTGCCAGCGATCCAGTCCAACTCCGGAACTTTTCCAGCTCTTCTGAGTCATTAAATCCAGGCGGTGTTGAACCTCCTCTTATGTACCACGGGTTGGCGGGTGTATATACAATGTCGTCTGCCCACCCTTGCTATGTGGCTCAGAAGAGACCCATGCGCGGCCGCCATATATCGTTCTCGTGTACGGCTTTCGGATTGACGACAATCTGGTAGGGAAACGGGTTCGAGTCGGTGGTGGTGATGGGCGGGATGTGGTCTTTCTCGCGGTTAACAATCGAAATGATCTTGTGTGCCGCCTTCTCGAGAGACTTGGTCATGGCGCGACGGATTTTCGGGACGTCTGGTTGCTCAGTCAGCTGCATGTCACAACACAGTACTCCATGTACGCACCAGTCTCGGTCCGTGGCGTCGCAATGGTGACGTCCAGTGTCCACTGCTCCCAGCAAACATCCTCGTCTGCCTTGCCAAAAGAAAAGTACGTCTTCCTCCGTCGCTTCTCGAAGAACTGGATGGACAGCTGGCCGCGCTTCTGCTGGTGGCCGCTGTCTATTGCGCGTACCAGGGCCAGTGTCCGCTGGTCGATGAGCGTCTCCAAGTCTACATCGTCGATGGCGGGGAGGGTGAGGTCGAGCAGGTCACGGGTGAGGGGGGAGATGGAGGTGAAGTAGCGGTGGAAGAATATCGTGTGCAGTATCGCTATATACAGCATCAGCCATGCTTCGTCGAGAGGCTCGCGGAGAGGTCCGGGCAGGGGAACAGCGGATAGTGGGGGGACGGCGGTGCAGCTGCGTGAGTGCAGTCCGGGAGTAAGGACAACTGACCCTTGACGACGTCCTTGACACAGGCCGGGTCCGCAAAGATCTCGAGGTTGTACTCTGGCCGGCGGCGTTGCTCCATGGTGGCAGTCGCAGGCGCAGTCGCGGTCCGGGTGTCGCAGGATAAGTGTCGGGAACCCCCGCAATGCGCCGCGCGGCGTCTTGGTGTGGCCGTGTCGCAGCAAGCTGGTGGGATTCAGGCGGGAGTAGGCGGTCCTCTGATTGCGGTGTCGAGGCCAAGCGTGCGAGAGAGGCGGTGGTGCAGAGTGTTGAAGATTGCGGGATTTGCGGACGCTGGCTGTGGCGGGGCTGGCTTGAAAGACAAAGGCCCGACGCCGCGAGAAATTGACCAGGGCCGGGCATGCACCTGCAGTGAGATCATAATGCACCACTCTGGCCAACCACAGCGGTCGTGATTCAACCCTGCGTCTATTTGCGACCATCAGCCGCTCCGTGGCACGCCCGCTCTGAGACAGTCTTGCTTGTGACGCTGACCACACCATCATCCGCGTGTCGAGTCCATCACCTTCTGACAAACAGCCGTGGAAAAGCTGCACGTGCGACCGTCATCCGCTTACAGACGGCCCGTGCACAGCCTTGATCATGCGCGGAGACCTTTCAATTCACGCATTCACGCATTCTAGCAAGATTCACACATTCTGGCAAGTCTAGTCGGAGAAATGGTTACCTTGCATGCTAGAAACTCCTCTGCCATGTCTAGGAGTGGCAGCACTGCTGGCGTGTTCTCGCAGAGCTGTTGTCTGCAGAAGTGATTGAATATTGTCTCGTCACCATCCAGGCGTAGAGATAGCTGCCAAGATGTGCTCGACATGTATCAACAGGGTCATGCCTATTGTTTTGCGCGTAACCTGGTTGTACATTGCAAATGATGTGCTGCAAGGATGAAGCCCAAATTAGTATGCTCGGACAAGCCTTTGAGCCGCGCCAAGTCCCCTGAACGCGACGAGACGCGTCTCACCCACACCAACCCACCTCTGCACAACATGGTCGGCACAAAGCGCAGACGGGACGACGACGATGCAGGGGAAACACCGCGAAAACTACGCGCCCAAACTGCAGACCATGTCGACGAGGAGCAGGACACCATCGAGGTGCAGACGCCCTCAAAGCGAGCCAGGGCCCAGCTTGCAGACATTGGCACGCCCAAGTCCATCCTGAAAAAGACAGGCTTTGCAATTGCTGTCAATGGCGGAACTCCCAAATCGACGCGTAAACTCGTCTTCGAGACGCCGACCAAACCTGACAGGGACGACACATCCTACGGCACCCCGACCATCGTTCGCAATGCAGACCGCAGCGCGCGACGAAAGAGCAACAGACAGATGCTGGAGCGAACCCTCAATGGTGTCGACAGTGACGAGGAGGCTTTGGACGAAGAAGAGACCCTGGCGGAGCACATTCTGGCTCTGGAGGACGAGGAGGAGGACGGGGGTGCAGAGCAAGTAATACAAGACGAGGTGCCGGTGCCAGAGACGCCCTCAAAGCGAGGGAGAGGCCGTCCCAAAGGCTCAGGAAATGTGGGACGGCCACGAAAGCAACGCTCCCCTACTCCACCACAAGAGCTGCCTCCGCATGAAGAGTACTTCTGGCAGAATCGCCCTGGTGGCGCCAAAACATCGAACAATACCCTCTCCGCGCAAAGTCTGCTCAACCACGATGAGTACTTTCAGGTCATGCAATCGTACCAGGATCGTCACGAGGTGGAGACGGATCTTTTGTTGGAGCTGCACAGTCGTGCGTACGACCAGTGGATGTTTGAGCTCGACGAGGGCTTCAACATCTGTCTGTACGGATATGGCTCGAAGCGCACCATCACAGAACGATTCACAGCACATCTATATCGTCAAATGTCAGAACGCACCCCGTACAAAGGAACGAAGAAAACACCAAGGATTGTCGTCGTCAATGGATACACCGCTGGAATCACAATAAAGGATGTTCTGACTACAATAGCGTCAACCGTTGTGCCTGCGAACACCAAGATGCCCAATCAGCCGTCCTCACTACTCGAATTTCTTCTCGAGCACCTCACGAGCAACCCACCCGCGCATCCAGTTCCTGTCATTCTGAACTCCATCGACTCGCCGCATCTCCGCAAGTCCACCACACCATCTATGCTCGCTCGCCTTGCAGCGCATCCATCCATCAACCTCACCTGCACAGCAGACACCCCCAATTTCTCTTTGCTGTGGGACGTCGGTCTGAAAACGCAGTACAAGTTTCTATTCCACGACGCAACGACCTTCGCCCCCTACGACGCCGAAATAGACATCGTGGAGAGTGTGAACGAGCTACTTGGACGAAGCGGCCGACGCGTGGGCGGCAGAGATGGTGTAGGCTTTGTCCTGCGCTCTCTGCCTGAGAACGCGCGGTCACTCTTCCGCATTCTGGTTGTCGAGCAGCTGGCTCTACTCCTCATGGAGGGCGGGCTCGAGGATGAAGATGAGGTTACCGCCACTCCCAAAAACAAGAAAGTCGCACATACCAAAAACAATGTCTCAGAGTCTAACCAAGGAGTCGAGTACAGGGTGTTGTATCACAAGGCTGTGGAAGAGTTTGTCTGCTCTAGCGAGGTTGGCTTCAGGACGTTGCTCAAAGAGTTCCACGACCATCAGATGGTGGAGAGTCGGAAGGATGCTATGGGTACCGAGAGGCTTTGGGTGCCCTTCAGACTGGAAGAACTGGAAGGGTTGGCAGAAGATCTGGCCAGCGATGCATTCTGAGCTGGCATATACCGGTATATCAATGCGGTTCTTCTATTGATAATCTTCTCTTGACCTCTCTTGACATGGTCCCCCGGCAACATATCGGCAACATTGGACGGATCGAAAAATTTCGAGTATCCACAACATGATGAGTCACAACTTCGACAACAGTCTGGGGTATTGTCCATCGTCTGCACTTGGAAAATATAAGCCCACCGCTCAGTCCCACGGCAAATACGCATGGCTGCGGAATATATACTTTGCCGTCGCCATTTTCTCCATCAATCAACCATAAGATAACACGGTCGCTTAGCTCAGTTGGTTAGAGCGTGGTGCTAATAACGCCAAGGTCGCGAGTTCGACCCTCGTAGTGACCATCTTTTTGTTGCCGTCGTTGCCGATCTGCTTTGGTGTGTCAAGGGTTGGTAGAAGTTGATCATTGATGTTGTGGCGGATCACGTTCGAGCACAGCTTACGATGGTATACTCTGTCGATGGTGTCATTTTTTGGACATGGATGGGAATGTGTGCTTCTCCTCAAGGAGACGGGTGGGATGATGTCAAGTGATCGAGTTCGATAGTCCCTTAGAGCTTCCATTGTCCTATGCACGTAATACGATTCTTCTTATTGTCACCGGGCTTACTGGTGATGGTCGTGGTAGACTGGTAGGTGTTGCAAACTCAAAGTCGCTACAATGTGTGCGGTTTCGCCGAGCTGGTGTCATCGCCGGCGATGAAGTGATATGAGGCTCTTGTGGTCTTACACATCGTAGTCAAGAACGAGGATACCCACATCGTGTTATGAGCAAGAGACTTCACCAATGCAGAAGAAACACGGTACATTGTTGGCTGGATCGCGTTAAGGCGTGAGATGAGAAGAGAGACTACATAGCCATGAAACCCTCACGCTCTCTTAGTTGATAAACAGTGAGTGCGTTAACTACTAATATGAAGTGATAGAACAGGGTATAGTATATACAATCGATGTGACAGCTTGCAACTAGAGGCTCGTCCAAGCATATTAGCCTTACACCGGCACCCTCTAGGATTTTGTGACTTCAGCTAAAACTGAAGTATTTGCAACACAGTTCAATAAACGTGAGCACACGGCATGTCGATTTGACGTAACGACGAAGTTCACTGGAAGCGAGGAGACTAAATTTATGGACCAATCAAACACCATCTGAAAATCCCCCACTCGTGACTCCACTCCAACCTTCAGATTCGCCATCTCTGAATATCAAATCCACAAAATCACCAGTTCATCAGCAACCATGGCTACTATGACCCTAACAGAGACCCCGTACAAGAGACGACTGCCCAAAAATGTCAAGCTTCCTCCCGAGAACGAGCGCAACATGCGCGCTTGCGCAGATATTGCCTCTGCACTCATCCAGGACTATGAAGCGCAGGTTGACGGCTCCAAGCCGAAAAAGGACTTGAACTTGAATCACTTGAGAAGTCAGATAGCAAAGAAGCATTACTTGAGGAGTCAACCGCCTCTTACAGCGATCATTGCGGCAGTGCCAGAGCATTACAAAAAATACATCTTGCCAAAGCTGATTGCGAAGCCAATCCGTATGTTACTCAAACCTAAACAGTAGAGTACTTGCTAATCTAGTATCCAGGTACATCATCAGGCATTGCAGTAGTAGCTGTTATGTGCAAGCCACATCGCTGCCCACATATCTCTTACACAGGCAACATTTGCGTCTACTGCCCAGGAGGACCAGACTCGGATTTTGAGTACTCAACTCAGTCTTACACAGGTTATGAACCAACATCTATGCGCGCCATCCGAGCGCGATATGATCCGTATGAGCAAGCCCGAGGACGAGTCGATCAGATCAAGTCACTTGGCCACAGTGTCGACAAGGTTGAGTACATCATCATGGGCGGCACATTTATGTCATTGCCAGAATCATATCGGGATGAGTTCATTTCGCAGCTACACAACGCGCTCTCTGGGTATCAAACGAAAGATGTCGACGAAGCTGTTGCCGCGGGTGAGATGAGTAATATCAAGTGCGTTGGCATCACCATTGAGACACGACCGGACTACTGCCTGGACCAGCATCTATCGTCTATGCTGCGATACGGCTGTACACGTCTCGAGATTGGAGTCCAGTCCCTCTACGAAGACGTAGCACGCGACACTAACCGCGGACACACTGTTGCCGCTGTAGCAAAAACATTTTGTCTTTCCAAAGATGCCGGCTTCAAAGTAGTCTCGCATATGATGCCCGATCTCCCCAACGTAGGCATGGAGCGCGACCTTGACCAGTTCGTCGAGTACTTCTCGAACCCCGACTTCCGCACTGATGGACTGAAAATCTACCCTACACTCGTCATCCGCGGCACAGGACTTTACGAACTCTGGCGGACAGGCCGCTACAAGAACTACACACCAAACGCACTTATTGACATCGTGGCACGCATTCTCGCCCTGGTACCGCCATGGACACGAATCTACCGTGTGCAGCGCGATATCCCCATGCCGCTGGTCACATCGGGTGTTGAGAACGGCAACCTACGAGAACTGGCTCTTGCGCGAATGAAAGACTTCGGCACGACATGTCGCGATGTGCGAACTCGAGAAGTCGGCATCAACGAAGTGAAGCACAAGATCCGACCAGACCAGGTTGAACTTGTGCGCCGCGACTACACGGCCAACGGAGGATGGGAAACATTCCTTGCGTATGAGGATCCAAAGCAGGATATCTTGATCGCGCTTCTACGTCTGCGCCAGTGTTCGAAGGAACACACGTTCAGGCCGGAGCTTACGGGACAACCTACTTCGCTGGTGCGCGAGCTGCATGTCTATGGCTCGGCGGTGCCAGTGCATGCCAGAGACCCAAAGAAGTTCCAGCACCAGGGTTTTGGTACGTTGTTGATGGAGGAGGCGGAGCGGATCGCAAGGGAAGAGCACGGAAGTAGCAAGATCAGCGTCATTTCTGGCGTTGGCGTGAGGAGTTACTATGCGAAGCTGGGCTACTGGCTTGACGGGCCGTATATGAGCAAGACGCTTGAGCCTGTTTGGGAGAGGGAGTGGTAGACATGCTTCGAATGATCAAGCCTCGATGGCGTTCAGACACGGAAACGGGCATCATTGCACACTCGAACAGGCATGATAATTCGATAAAATACAATCAATACTAACATATATTTGCAAACCTCAGAAAGTATTCAGTCGTACCCATTAAACGCCATATGCTATGTGTCGAGCTCTAGAGCCCCTCTCCCACGACGAATGACCAACCAACAAGCCGGAACATGCGCCCCGCCACTCTGTACACCCCGTCCGATAAATTTTACAGTGTCGTAGTATGCTACAAATGTGCCTTCTATGATGTCTGTAACTATGACAGGCTTATCGCGCCACGGCGGCTCTCGCGGATATGAAGGAAGGCCTGGAATCCGCAAAAGACAAAGAAGCCCTGAAATGCCGTTAGAAAGTGCCCACGGACCATCTGCGCAGATTTCTACGTACCAAGTATATGGCAACAGCTCCAAAGACTGCTCCTGCAACACCGGCTCCATCCTCAGGGTCTTGATCCGTGCCCATCATCGTGTTGCTGCTTGTCTGTTGTCGCGTTAGTATTTGTGCGCGTTGATGCGTCCGCTGCTCTCCTCGGAAGAAATGCGCGTGGGCGCGTAATCGTGAAGACAGTCGCGGAAGCGCTGGATAGACGTACTTTGAACAGCGATCCGATGACGGAGAGGATAACGATGGCGAACACGGATAGGACGATGCTATATCTCCGTCAGCTGAAGCCGTCCTCGCGACTCCTCTCAGTGTCCTCATACCATGTCCATGCATTCATGGCGGAAACAAGTGGCTTCACCATGATGGCGACTCGGTCGTAGCTTCGAGGGGGGCGGGCAGCTCTGTGGCGACGCTTTGAGCGCGAGCTTTGCGATGATCGGAAAACGGTCGACGAAGATTGCGTGTCGCGGGTGTGTCGTAGATCGATAGACGGGTTCGCGATAGGTTTGCAGGTCGTGTAGCTGTGAGGTGCTTGAATGCGATGCCTGCCGTCTTCGTCATCTCTTGGCGAGATCATGGCTCGTGCATCTACCTAGATCGACACAAGCGTCAAGTACAACATGCGCACATCAATCAACAATGTCGATTTTTATTGCTTACCATACCTGATACCATTAGCCGGAGTAGGCTGTTCGCCGAAACAGTTTTTGCTTTCGATGCCCACAAGGCGGTAATTCCGTCCTTGTATACGACGACTTCTTACCAATACAAGCGCCGATAACTAAACTTTGATTGAATCTTCGTTCATCAGACACACAAATATCTACTACAGTCAATAATCATAGTCCTATGATCTTCACACTCAGAAGCAGTGAATTCCTCGACTCGACGTATATTTTCATTGCAAGTAAGCCTCGAAGCTAGAAACACTCGTTCAAAACACCTGCGCTACATCAGACGCTCTGTCGCCTGCTTCATTTGTCTGACGATATCATGCCGATGTATCTACGGGTACACTTCGAAACGATTCGCTGTTTTGTGATCTAGACAGATATCTAGTCTACGACGTTGACCTTCCTATCGAGAAATACCTCCTATGAGTGTCACGACAGTTTGCACTGAAGCTAAAATCTTGATGGGCATGCAGCGTGATCTAAAGGTTGAAGGCCGGTATTTGCGCCTGGCGTTAGTAAAGACATAAGAGATCAAACCCTTGTTGGGATTGATATCGAGGACGCTGGCCAAGTACAACACGATGTGTATGCAAAGGAGCATGTGAGGCGAGAACCTATTTCTTGAGCTCGGCAGATGGATAATCGAGATGACTTTCCAAATCCTCAAACTCTTTACTAACCAGAGCGTACGAGGACAATGCTAAAGGCAGCTGTCTACCATTTAGAACCGTATCAAGGCAATGATTTTGTTTCGACCTTACAGTTGTGGCTTGGACAAGAAATTGATAATCGAGTCGTGCATCAACAGTCTGCACTGTATCAAGTGACATTATTGATAACCTATAATATGTCTCTCTTTATCACCCAATCTTGTCTCAGGTTAAGGGAGTGATCTATATGTTGAGGATCCAAACAACATGTTGTATGTTATGTTCAAGTTGATACCAATTATTATAGTTTTGAATTTCGAAGTCGGAAGCAATATCGACTCGACCCCTTCACACATGGACAGCGAGACCTTATTTCGAAGATGGCTACAGAGTAAAAGCTCATCATTATGGCGCGATTCCCGACGCTTGTATCTCTGCTGCTAGCTAATGTGGCGGAAACTATCTCGTGATTGTACGTGTGGAGTCACGGTGATGTCCGAACTACAATATGTTCGAGAGAAGATGCAGACATCTTGGTATCCCCAAGACCTTGAATGGACAGCACACGAGCATGTCAATTTCCAGATGAACGAGCCTAGGGCACGCCTGCGACTTCGAGATCCGTAATTTGAATGTCACGTGAACACGCGTCCATCAACCTCTCCCCCTGCCTTGTACTTTAGCGATGGCGATGGCGCTACGATCACCTTTTGACCTGCGCGTCGCTCTCATCGTCATAATCCGCTTGAGAGACTGTTTCACACATCTTGTGTAGTTTCGCGATTCGCCACTTTAAGTGTTCGCGCGTTCAGCCTGGACGCGGGTGGCGACAACGTTTAGCCAGGGGTTGACTTGCCTTCATTCACCACAGCGAGCTAGTCTATTTCATATTCCACTGCCAGCTCCTTTCTTCTGCAACTCTTCTCGCCCCTTCCGCCTTCGGCTTATTCTACGCGCAACTTGATTACAACAGTTGCAACCTAGAAGGCTCAACCTCACAATGGCGCCCCGACGTTCAACCCGCAAATCAACCTTGCACACTGCAGGCGAGGCGACTTTCGCATTACCAGTGCCAACTTCAGGTATGCTTGTCAATCTGGGTTGATCTCACATTCACCGTTCAACACTCACGATGCTATGATCTTGTTTGCTGACTTGGGGCCGCAGTTGCCTTGAACGATTCGTCAATGGCTGAACAGGTAGACCTTCGCCACAGCAAGAAGCGTACGCGCAGTTCTCGCGCCTTCATTGCTAACTCGTCCGACAACGACGACGAGCTGGTAGAAGTCGAAACATCTCAACGTTCCACACAAGGTCGGCGAATTCTGAAAGAAGTTGCAATTCCCGCCATGAGCTCTGCAAAGGCACCCGCTACTCGTGGCAGATCTGCTGCGAGGCAAACACAAGGAGCGGAGCAGGCAAGCTCCAACGAGTCGCCATCACTCGAGGAATCTGATTACGATACACCAGGCACGAGCCTATCAAATACACCCGCGGCCTCAATTCGACGTGGTCGAGCTTCTGCTCGCAAGAGTGCCCTGAGTGCGGCCCTCACTGCTTCTATGAGCACCTCTGCCAACAAGCAGCTGCACAACGCTATCCCGGACAGCGATGAGGATGAGGACGAAATCGACATGGATGCTGAGATTGCCCTACAAATCCAAATGGAGGACGAAGCTGAGGAGCGCCTAACCAAGCGTCAAAAGCTCGAACATGACAGCGAAGAGGACTTGTATCTTCTAGATGAGCCTGTGGCGTCTGGTTCCAGAGCGAAAGGCCCCTCTTACAAATCCAAAGGCAAAGGTAAAGCCAAGGCTGAGCCGGTTGTCATGGATGACGATCTGGATCATGACATGTCGCTCGCGGCGCCAACTTTCACGGGCAAGGGCAAAGGTAAAGCCAAAGTTGTTGATAAGTCCAGTGGTCGGCGTCGACCCGGCCGGCGGGCCAGTGCTAAACAAACGACCATCATCGACGACGATAGGTCTCTGGACCTAGAAGAATCTGAGGAAGACGAGTTTATGCCAGATGACGCGGACTCTCTGGTCGACGACCTTGACAGCCCTATTGCGAGCGGAAGTGACGAAGAGGAATCGACTATGGCGGCAATTGCTCGCTTGAAGGGCAATGCAGCCAAGGAACCAAAGCAGAAGAAAGACAAGAAACGACTCACTTGGGCCGAGAAACTCGAGCAGAAGAAGCGCCTCAGGCGACATGCACACATTGAGGACAGGTGGGAGCGGAAACGTGCCATGAATCGCGAGCGGGCTGAGCAACAACATCCCAAGCTGCGCAGCATGTGGGACGACCTGCAGAAGATTCCCACTCTCGAAGTCCAGAGGGCTGAGCAACCGGAATCCATCTCTCGACGACTAAAGCCTTTCCAGCTTGAAGGTCTTAGCTGGATGATCCGTCAGGAACAGACTCACTACAAGGGTGGCCTGCTTGGAGATGAGATGGGTATGGGCAAGACAATCCAAGCAGTCTCGCTGATCATGTCGGATTACCCAGCAAAATCACCCACGCTTGTCTGTGTTCCGCCAGTCGCCCTTATGCAATGGTCGAATGAGATTCGGGAGTACACAGACAACAAACTCAAGGTTCTGGTATACCACGGCACGAACGCCAAGTGCAAGAAGATGTCCATCAAAGAGCTGAAGTCGTACGATGTTATCATGGTCTCCTACAACAGCCTGGAGTCTCTGTACCGCAAAGAGACGAAGGGTTGGTCCCGCGGGGAGGACATTATCAAAGAGTCATCGCCGCTCCATGCCATCACTTACCACCGGCTCATACTCGACGAAGCACACAGCATCAAATCACGCAACACAGGTGTAGCCAAGGCCTGCTTTGCGCTGAAGGGCTCTTACAAATGGTGTCTGTCTGGTACCCCAGTTCAGAACCGCATTGGAGAGTTCTTCTCACTTCTTCGCTTCCTGGAGGTTCGACCTTTTGCGGACTATTTCTGCCGTTCCTGCGACTGTGAGAAGCTTCACTGGGCTACTGACGACGATCACATGTGCGTTGCTTGTAATCACGGTGCTTCTGAGCACATCTCTGTCTTCAATCAGGAGCTGCTGAATCCAATCACTGGGGACGATGTTGAACTCCGAGAGCAGGCACTGACAAAGCTGCACATGATCACTGCACGCGTCATGCTTCGTCGTATGAAGCGCGACCACACAAACTCTATGGTAAGTCGACCCGACATGAAATTATGCATCTCTTCTAATGCTTGACAGGAACTTCCCATGAAAGATATCATCATTCATCACGAGTTCTTCAGTAACGTGGAACGTGACTTTTCCTCCTCCATCATGACAAACTCAAACCGCAAGTTCGATACGTACGTTGCGGCAGGTGTGATGCTGAACAATTATGCGAACATCTTCGGTCTGATCATGCAAATGCGTCAAGTCGCGAATCACCCGGATTTGCTTCTCAGGAAGAACGCCGCTGAGGGCAGTCAGAACGTCTATGTGTGCAACATTTGTGATGAGCCGGCCGAAGACGCAATTCGCTCTCGCTGCCACCACGAGTTCTGCCGAGCCTGTGTCAAGGATTTCATTGACACGTGTGAAGCATCCGGAACTGACCCGGATTGTCCTCGCTGTCACATCGGCCTCACTATCGATTTCGAGCAGCCCGAGCTCGAGCAGGATGAAGAATCAGTCAAGAAGACGTCCATCATCAACCGCATCAAGATGGAGAACTGGACTTCCTCCACGAAGATTGAGATGTTGGTCTACGACCTCTACAAGCTGCGCAGCAAGAAGCAAACTCTCAAGTCCATTGTGTTCAGTCAGTTTACTTCCATGTTGCAGCTCATTGAGTGGCGTCTGCGTCGCGCTGGTTTCAACACGGTTATGCTTGATGGCAGCATGACGCCGGCACAGCGACAGAAGAGTATCGACCACTTCATGACGAATCCGGATGTGGAAGTCTTCCTCGTTTCTCTGAAGGCTGGCGGTGTAGCTCTCAACTTGACAGAAGCATCAAGGGTTTTCATCGTTGACCCGTAAGTTATCCGCACCTTTCTACATGTATTCGTCGGAGCTAATCATTACTAGATGGTGGAATCCAGCCGCTGAATGGCAGTCTGCGGACCGCGTTCACCGTATCGGACAGAAGCGACCTTGTGTGATCACTCGTCTCTGTATTGAGGATAGCGTTGAGTCCCGTATGGTTGCGCTACAGGAGAAGAAGGCAGCCATGATTGCTGGAACTGTCAACAACGACAAGGTCGCGATGGATCGCTTGACCCCAGAAGACTTGCAGTTCTTGTTCCGGGGTACTTAGAGAAGGGGTTCGTTTTCTTAGAAGGGGGTTCGTTTTCTTAGAAGGGGGTTCGTTTTCTTTATGCGCGGGTATGGGCGTTCAGTCAGATCACAGGTGGTCTACTAGGCATAGTATCGGTCGGCGTACGGTTTCATCTTCGAACGTGGCTCGTATAGGGTATTATGAAGTGACGGTTAAGAACGCAGTAGGGCAAGACGGACTTTCCTGGCGCATAACATGGTTTAGTCATCGAGCAGCATTGCACGTAACAATCGAAGTCGTGGAAGACTTTCGCATAGTTTCAACATCCCAAGACTATTCTTGATACCATGAAAGAGCCTGTTCCTATTATCGCATCGGTCTAAGCCCACTGAACACTAAGCCTGATATGACAAAAGTAACGAGAGCTTTCGTAATTCGATAGTGGAGATGGGAGCTATGTCGCTTTGAGCGTGACGTCGATGGTCATCCCGTTACCCCGGATTTTCATGGACCTCGCTCCCGGTCGCACGTTAGGAGCGCTTGTTGCAGTTCGGCAAAATCTTAAAAGTGCAAACTTTTAGCACAGTGTGATGACGTCCCCAGCATATCAGAAGCGCTTTGTTATGTGCCGAAGTTTCACAGCTCACGGCTGCAACCATGCTGTGAGACCCGCGGCAATCATCGTGTTTGGTCGTGTCCAAGGATGTCCAATTGTTGGCGAAAACACTGGGATTGTACAGTAGAATTGCTTCTGTGTATATAAATTCATTCCCGAAGACCCGAGGAAAAGTCAATTCTCGAGCGTTCAAAGTACGTAATTTTACGTAAAGCGCTGTCTTTTGCTCTGGATCGTCAGGGCTTGGTGCATGTACCCTTTGCGCTCGACACTCATGTGCCCTGGTACGTCAGAAGTCTACGGACGGATGTGATGCCATTGAGTAGTAAATGGTGTCCCATGGTCGGTGTTGTGGAGGAGTATGTATAGCGTAGGGTGCGCCTGCCGTGACTGTATCACTTTCTGCGCAAGCTAAACTGGAAGACTTTCTCTGTCGTATACACATTGAGCGCCTTTGAGTTCTTTCTCGGTGAACCGGTTATAATCGTACGGTCCATCTTATACAATGAGTTTTCTTTCAGGAGCCGGGACATGGCACCTCGATATCGATCGATACATCAATCGCGTCGTCCCTCAGTCGCCGCTTCACAAGCTTCCTACACCAGTATCGAGGTTCTTAGGGTATAGGAAGGAGCAGCGACAGGATGTTGGGAATATATGCGGAGTGCTTTGGTCGTTGTTGGGCGCAATCTGCGGACTTTCGCTTGTGGCGGCGGTGTTCAACAACACCGAGAGTATACAGATGCACCATCCTCCAGCACTTATTGCATCGTTTGTGAGTACTTAAGTGTTAATAGTTGATCAGCAAGAGCTCATGGACATGCAGGGTGCCTCAGCAATACTTGAGTACAATACTATCCGTTCACCTCTTGGACAGCCTCGCAATGCGCTGCTCGGCCACACACTTTCCGCTCTCGTAGGCATCGGCATATCCAAGCTTTTTCAATTCCATAGCGACTACGAGAGTATCAAATGGATGGCTGGTGCGGTTGCTTGCGGCTGCGCCTCAGCCACGATGCTGCTGACTGGAACGGTACATCCACCTGGCGGGGCCTCTGCTGTGCTCGCTGTTACAGAGCCTGCCTTTACAGCTATGGGGTGGTACTTTGCGGGGTTGATATTGTGGGGTACGACGCTCATGTTGGTGGTTGCGCTAATTATCAACAACATACAGCGACAATTTCCTTTGTACTGGTGGACGTCCATGGACCTGAAAAAGGCGAAGGAGCATGACCCAGAGACGTTACCAGACGCAAGGGGTGGACTGGAGAAGAAGAAGACGGTCGAGCAGCAGAGGTATGGTGTGAATGGGGAGAGTATTGAAATTTCTGGAGCAGAAATTGTGATTCCAGATGATCTGAGTCTGAATAAAGAAGAAGTTGAGATACTGGAGAAGCTACGAGAGAGACTGAGGAAGAGAACAGATGGTAGAGCGTTGAATGAAGAAGAACGAGAATCGGACAAGATGGACTCGAACAGCATAAGAAGCAGCGCAGAATTCACGATAGTTGCTAGTCGGAGCCAAGAGGTGCAGAGAAACGGGAGTGGGAGTACTTTGTAGTGGGCGAGTATCATTCTTAAGCTTATCGGCGTGCATACAAATTGATAGATAAGAGCAAACACGTCGTGTGTCACAACTCCGAGGACTGTCGTGTGGTGATGGTCCCTTTTTTCTAAATATGTTATCCAGCAAGGAGGAAATATTTCAGAGGCAGGTTCGATGACTGCTCGGTACTTTGTTCCGTCAACCCAGGTCGCTGGGGTGGATGTGGTAAATTTTGTACAGAAAATGGAGTGTGCGACGTAGTGTTCAACAGACAGGAGCGACAGAAATCAAAGTACCAACAAAACAGGCACAAGCAACCCTCTCTCTTTCAAGCCTCTGATTTTTACAGACGTTGTCGGCTTCTTGCGGCCAAATATGTTGCATTGTGTGCGCCCAAGGCCGTCAGCGCTTTACCTGCCCTGACATGTTCGGGCTCCCATTGGCTGCCCATTCACTTGCCACCAACGAAAAAATCGGGAGTTGAAAGGGCTGTCACTCACGGTTTGGCCTGCTCGACTCTGACATCCTCCTCTCTCTCCTCGCCCTCTTTCCTACCGCCTTCTCCGCACCATACATCACCTACTCCACTCGCTTTCTGTATCGAGTGCAGTGCCTTTTTTTTGTACGCCCGCACCCTTATCGATAAAGTGGATTGTTAGCGGGGTTCCTGACGTTGCTGGACACTTTTAAAATTCTCCCCTCGCCTTCCTCTCCACCACACCCCGTCCACCAAACAGCCAGACGACAACATGGTTTCCGCCAGCAAAGCCGCCCGTGATGCCAAGAAGCTCGCTGCGGGCAAGGAGCCCAAGAAGACGGCCGCCTCCAGGCTCAACTCGAAGAACGCGTCCAAGGCATCGTCGGTCAACGGCGACGAGGACCTCGAGCTGAACGAGGAGGTGCGCAAGCTGACCATGCAGGAGGACAAGCACGGCCTGTCGGACCGTGTGACGACGGGCGTGCTCTCGTCGCTGCAGACGTCGCGCGACGTCAAGATCAACTCGGCCTCGCTCGTCTTCCACGGCCGCGTCCTGTTCAACGACGCGACCATCGAGGTCAACTACGGCCGTCGCTACGGCCTGTTGGGCGAGAACGGCTGCGGAAAGACAACGCTGCTCAAGGCTATTGACAAGCGCGAGTTCCCCTTCCCCGAGACCATCGACATCTACCTGCTGAACCAGGGCGCCCCCAAGACGGAGCTGGGTGCCCTCGAGTGGGTTGTTCGTGAGGCTGAGAACGAGCTGGCTCGTCTGGAGAAGTTGGCTGAGGACATCCTCGAGCGTGACGGCCCAGAGAACCCCATCCTCGACGACATCTACGAGGTTCGTACCCCTGCCCCTCACCTGCACCGTCACCGCTAACTCCCCCGCAGCGTCAAGAGAGCATGGACCCCTCGACCTTCCACACCCGCGCCTCGCTCATTCTCACCGGTCTGGGCTTCGACAAGAAGACCATCAACAAGAAGACAAAGGACATGTCCGGTGGCTGGCGCATGCGTGTCGCCCTCAGCAAGGCCCTTTTCGTCAAGCCCGCCCTGCTCCTGCTCGATGACCCCACTGCCCATTTGGACTTGGAGGCCTGTGTGTGGCTCGAAGAGTACATGAAGAAGTGGGACCGCACCCTCATCATCGTCTCCCACTCCATGGACTTCTTGAACGGTGTGTGCACAAACATGATCGATATGCGCATGAAGAAGCTCCTCTACTACGGAGGTAACTACGACACCTACATCAAGACCCGCACTGAGCAGGAAGTCAACCAGACCAAGGCCTACGAGAAGCAGCAAGACGAGATCAAGCACATCAAGAAGTTCATCGCCTCGGCTGGTACCTACGCCAACTTGGTCAGGCAGGCAAAGTCCCGCCAGAAGATCCTTGACAAGATGGAGGCAGATGGTCTGATTGAGCCTGTTCACCAAGACAGAGTCTTCAGTTTCCGCTTCGCCGATGTGGAGAAGCTCCCCCCACCTGTGCTTGCGCTTGACGATGTCACCTTCTCATACTCTGGCAACGCCGCCGACAACCTGTACGAGAACCTCGACTTTGGTGTCGACATGGACTCCCGAACAGCCCTTGTCGGGCCCAACGGTGTCGGCAAGTCGACTCTGCTCAACATCTTCACTGGAAAGCTCAGCCCCACAAGTGGTGTTGTCTCGCGCCACACTCACTTGAAGCTCGGTGTGTACAGCCAACATTCTGCTGAGCAGCTCGACCTCACCAAGTCTGCTCTCGACTTCGTGCGCGACAGGTTTTCCCACGTCAGCCAAGATTACCAGTACTGGCGCCAACAGCTTGGTCGTTTCGGTATGACGGGTGAGGGACAGACTGCGAAGATGGCTACACTTTCCGACGGCCAGAAGAGTCGTATCGTTTTCGCTCTGTTGGCCATCGAGGGGCCCAACATGTTGCTTCTTGACGAACCTACCAACGGTTTGGATATCCCCACCATTGACAGTTTGGCGGACGCCATCAACCAGTTCAGTGGTGGTGTCGTTGTCGTTTCTCACGACTTCCGGTATGTTTGCCGTGCTCATTGACCACACGAACCAGTTGCTGACAATGAACAGATTGCTCGACAAGATTGCCAAGGACATTATGGTCTGCGAACACAAGACTGTCCGACGCTGGGACGGCACTATCGGCGAGTACAAGGGTCACCTGCGCAAGAAGATGACATCGACTGGTATCCTATAAACGGGATGTCGAGAGTCTGTTTGCAAAAGATATGCGTCTTCTGAGCTGCGGGACGTGGGTACGAAGCAACAGCGACCGCCTTGGAGCAGGGCTTTTGATAGCTCTGCGGTAGGCTGGCAGCTCCGCGGGTCCTGCTTCAGTGTCTGTCTGCGTCGGTGGAGACATCTGGATTTCTGCGTTATGATGCATTGGGTCTTAGAGGAGTTTTTAGAGTTGGCTTACGACCAAAATGATATCACATAGAACATGAATTGAATGACGTGTGTGTATTGGACGATTTGTCTCCGATGTTGTTCCTGATCCTGAAGGTTGAGCACATGGCAAAGGACGAACCGTGAGCAACGTTAGTGACGATCGACACCCCGCAACCTCCGATCATGAGCTTCGACTGCAAACCTCCGTGAAGCTGCCCTGCGAGTCAACAATCATTACTGCTTCTGTCGTTGTCGGTCACATATCACCATACTACAGCACATTCTATAACCTGCCATCACAAGTCACTCGTCTTGCCCGCCATGGCGGAGCTCACAATCACGAAGCTCAACGCGGAGTCGCATCTGCTGCTCGTATGCCTCTTTGCTCTCTCACTTTCACTACAGATATTAACGCATATCTTAGGAGCAACCTCTCCTCCGCATGCCATACGAACTCTCGCGACGAAACTTCAAAAACGCCCAGCGATTGATCGAGCACTCGAGCACCAACATGTCCACCTCGCTGGACGGTGCTAAGAAAGCCGCCGCAAAGTCCTCCTCAACAACGCAGACCCTCGACTCACTCGACTCGATGATCGCCAAAATGCAAGGTCTGAAGCGGAAGCTAGAGGGTCTCCACGAGGAGGAAACGCGTATACATAAATCCGCCAAAGCACGTCTGCAACACCTACAGGACCTCTACGAAGTCAAGTCTCTCGCAGATGTCAAATATGAGGAGTGGAGTCGCACACGGCTTTCGCGCCTGCTGGTGGATTATCTGCTGAGGGAGGGGTACTCGGATTCTGCTGCGCATTTGGCGCAGAGTAAAGGCATCACGGAGTTGGTGGATGTTGATGCTTTTGTGGCGTGTCAGAAGATCGAGAGGAGTTTGAGGGAGGGCAGGACGGGAGAGGCGCTCGACTGGTGTAAAGAGCATGGGAAGGAGCTGAAGAAGGTGGGTGGGGTGTTGGAGTTTGAGTTGAGGTTGCAACAGTATGTCGAGTTGGTGAGGCAGGGACACGAGGCGGGGATGAGTAGCATGGATAGTGACGATATGGATGGGGTCAGTATTGGGGGTGGGGGAGGGGAGACAAAGCTGGTTGAGGCCAGGGCGCATGCGAAGAAATACCTAAGTGGGAGTGGGGATTATGCGTTACTAGGGAGGGCGGCGGGGTTGCTGGCGTACAAGCCGTGGGATGAGGTGGAGCCTTATGCGGTAAGTCTTCTCACTGTTCAGTATATTGATGGTATGCCTGCTAACTAGACCATTCAGTCCCTCTACTCGCCCTCGCGCTGGACCCATCTAGCCTCGCTCTTCGTTAGCACCCACCATGGCCTGTACTCGCTCCCACCGCGACCACTACTCCACATCGCCCTCAGCGCTGGTCTGTCTGCTCTCAAAACACCCGCGTGCCATTCCGCCTTCACGCCTTCGTCTACCAACGCCTCCCCTTCAACCACAACCGTCTGCCCAATCTGCAGTACCGAGCTCAACGAATTGGCACGCAATGTGCCCTATGCATTGCACACTACCAGCCTTGTTGAAAATGACCCCGTGGTTTTGCCAAACGGGCGAATATACGGGAGCGAGCGTCTGAGGCTGTTCAATGAGAAGGCCGGGACCGAGAAGGGGTGGATTTACGATCCAGTTGAAGGGACTGCGGGGGAGAAGTGGAAAGAGAGCGAAGTGCGGAAGGTGTATATCATGTAATGTTTGCCCTCGTTGGATTTTGTACGGCATAGCGAGGCGTTGTAGGGTGGAGTTTCCAAGAGTGGTGCTCTTCTGGTTTAGCATGCACATGACTTGCTTAGTCCGAGTATCTTCAAAGTAACATGTCTTCCCACTTTTCGTATGGAATCGACAGGTCGGCATATTGGGCAACCATGGCTAACGCTCGTCTCCATCGCTGTCTGCATCTCTTACCCTCTTGTTGCTCTTGAATGGCTGCTTCTTGCCGCCCTCCTTCTTACGCTTCTGTATCTCCCTCTCCTCGTCCGTGTCCGGCTGCAATGGTATCTTCTCAAACACGTACATCCTCGCATCCCGGTCCTCGCCCTTCCATGCCCCACCCCCCTCAATCGTTCCCAAGGTCCTCACATGCTTATACCCAGGATACATATCCCAGTCGAACCTTGAACTCTCGACGACCTTGAGTCCGGCGTGCCGTGCTAGATCGCGCACATTCCACAGCGTATACGGCTCTCCCTCAAACAGCGTGACGACGATCCTACCGCCCATCTTCAAATAGCACGGTATCCGTTTTTGCACCAAATTCTTATTCCGCTGCGCTTGCCGGATCTGCAGTCTCTTCTTCGGGTCCGTAATCTCGAGACAAGATTTGAAGAAGTCAACCAGTAAGGCCTGGTTGGCGCGCACTTGCCGATTGACATCCGTGGACAGGCCGCCAGTATGTGGGAACTGGAAACATATTGTGTCCCAGCCCTGTTCTCCGTCCTCGTCGTCTCGTTCACAGCGTAGGGGCTTGTAGGTGGAGAGTTTTGTCGCGTCGATGCCGTGGTGCAATGGCACGGGAGGCGCAAGGGCGCTGAGTTCAGCGTGAATTACCTTGAAATTTGGGTACTTTTGCTGCACTTCTTCCTCGCTGTCGAGGCTGGTGGCTGTCACGTTTGCGCAGCCGTGTTCGTGCACGAGGGAGCGCGCGAAGCTGAAATCGCCTTCGCCGACCAGCAGGATGTGGTCGTATTCACTAAAGGGGGGTTCGTGTTTTTGCGATGCTTGAACGGGCGGCTTGGGCGCGGGCTGGGGTTTCGCGTCTGGTGTGTTCATCTTCTGCTTCTTTGCGCCTGGTTTGAGCGTCGAGGCGGGGACGGGGGCATCCTTTGCGGCTTTGCGGTGGAAGGCGGCGATTTTTCGATTCCCGTCGCGTTTGAGTTCGCGACGCGCGCGCTTTGTTTTGGTTTTACTCATGGTGGATGCGTGGGAGTGGTGTTGCGACGGTTTTGCGGGGAAGGAACATTTTGGAAAATCTGGGCGCTTTGACCCTATGATATCGATAGTCTCCACAGAAATTTGAAGGGCTGGAGAGATTGATGAAGATGTGATATGAACGACTAAATGTACAATAGACACAACTTGGTATGAATCATCCCTTGGTGCAGAGGCATCCGTCTGTGAAAGCGGGCACTCGCTTCAGATACAGACTAAACCAACAACCCTCCCTGTCTTGGAAAACCTATATCAGGTCGCGCTTCACAAACTGGTCGTACAAAGTCTTGCCAAGCGCAGCGGGCGAGCGCTCGACAACGACGCCAGCAGCCTCGAGAGCCTTGATCTTGGAGTTGGCGTCACCCTTTCCACCGCTGACAATAGCACCAGCGTGACCCATTCTCCTGCCCGGCGGCGCCGAGATACCGGCGATGAAGCTGACAACGGGCTTGTTGGCTGTGTTGTACTGCTTGAGGAAGTCTGCGGCGTCCTCCTCGGCGGAGCCACCAATCTCTCCAATCATGATGATGCCGTCCGTCTCCTCGTCCTCGAGGAAGACCTTGAGGCAGTCGATGAAGTTGGTACCAGAGAAGGGGTCACCGCCAATGCCGACGACGAGCGACTGGCCAAGGCCGGCTTGGGTGGTCTGGTTCACGGCTTCGTAGGTGAGGGTGCCAGAGCGCGAGACAATACCAACGCGGCCACGCTTGTGGATGAAGCCGGGCATGATGCCGATCTTGCACAGGCCCTGCAGGTACGGTCAGTCATGTGGGAGCGTGGGGGTGGCCTTGGAGGAGAGCGTACAGGTGCGATGATACCGGGGCAGTTGGGGCCGACCATGCGCGACTTGTTCTGCGACTTGAGCATGTCGGTGATGCGGACCATGTCTGGCGTTGTTAGTGGGTGCGTCCCTTGATACTGCAGTCGGGCGGCGCATACCATGTTGCGGGATGCCTTCTGTGATGCTGCGCCATGTTAGCTTCTGCATGTGGCAGCATGAACGGGCAGCACGTACGTCACAATCAGCGGCACCTCTGCCTTGATGGCCTCCTCGATACTGGCGGCGGCGACCGGGGGACTGCGTGAGGGTCAGCGTGCATGTCGCTGTACGACGGCGCAGGCGGTGCGTACGGGACGAAGATGGCCGAGGCCGTGGCGCCCGTCTGCTTGATGGCCTCCTCGACGTTGGCGAAGACGGGCCTGCCGAGATGCTCAGAGCCGGCCTTCTTGGGGTTGGTGCCGCCGACGACCTTTGTGCCTGCAGTCCGCGTCAATTCCCCTCTTCACCACGTCGACTCTGGTGCTCGCCCGCGTCGCATACCGTACTCGATGGCCTGCTGGGCGTGGAAGCTGCACCTGCGTTAGCCTCGCCGTCGAGCCGCAGCTGGGCGGCGCCCACTCACCTTCCCTGCTTGCCCGTGAAGCCCTGGAAGAGCACTTTGGTGTCGCCGTTGATGCGCAGGTTCTTGATCGTCTCGGCGTACTGCGACGAGCCCGTCGCATAGTGCCGGGTCGCGGACTGGGAGAGCGCAGAGCGCAGCGGTTGTCGGAGGGCCTGCATGGTGACTGTTGCGGCGGTCGAGGCGGTCGGGGAGGGAGGAGGGTTCCAAGGTAGCGGATATGGGGTGCAAGCAGGAAGCTGCACCACACTGGGACTTGGCTGGACTAAAATCTCGAGCCAGGGTCCGTCTTGTCCGCGCCCGAAACCCCATTTTCGTCGCATCCTCGTGCGTATCCGAGTGTTAGTCCTCACACATGCAGCCATCCTGTGTGTCACATCTTCTCGTCTCTAGACATCAGACCAGCAGTCGCAACCTCTCCCTTTTCTGTGTGATTTGCCCTCGTCTTTGACTTGCATGGTTTTGGTAGTCACACATACACGATTCACGCAAACACGATATTCGACTCAAGACCCCTACTGATATATTCCCCACAGCTTGAATGGCAAGACGCATGTTGAGATAAACGCATGTGCGCGGGAAGATGACATGAATATATCGCTTTGTTGCAACAAACATCACACAGGCAAGACATAGATGCAGGTCGTGAGAGTGGTTACAAGTTTTGTACATGGTGGAAACGAGGATCCACTTTAATCGTTGAGCTTGCCGTAGAATGGAATGCCAATGGCCTGGAGAAGCAGACGAGCATCCTTGTTGCTCGTGGCATCTGTGCAGATGGTGATGTGGCAGCCAGGAATCATCTTTGGGGGGTAGCTGCCACAAGTCAGCGTCACAGAATCTTTGCTGGGACAGGATCACTACTCACGCATCGTAGTTGACTTCAATCTCCGGGAAGAGAGCAAGTTGGTCGGGAGTAAGACCAAAGGTCATGTTGCCGTGTCCATCTCCCGACGAGCCGGGCACACCCTTCCACTCCTTGATCTTGGGCAGCACGACGTCAATGAGCTTGGCCAGGAAGTGGTCGGCGTCTTCACGCTCCAGGGTCGAGGTGACGGAGACATATCTGCCCTCGCGCAGGTTCCATCCGACAACATTGTGCCTGGCCTTGTGCGGGACCACACGCACGTTGCTGATGGCCTGGAGCGTCATGCCGGCGACGTGCAGGACAGCGCTGCTCTCCTGGGCTTCGGGGACCATGGAGTGGACCACGACCTTTGTGATCTTCGGGATGTTGCGGAATGTGCGCGGCGCGTTGAGCAAGCGCAGCACCTCACCCTTACCCCGCGGCCCTCGCAGCGGACGGCCCTTGTAGTATGGCGAGTCGCCCGTCCATTCGCGCAGTCGCTGCTCCGTCTTGGGGGCGCGGTAGCCGGGCGGATAGTGCTGGTAGGTGAGGGCGAGGATGTCCGAGGCGATGGTGCTCTGGTACGTCTGCTCGAGGCGGGGCAGGGTAAAGGGCCCCGGCTGGAAGAGTCGCGACGAGGGGTCCGAGGCTGGCGGGGGCTGGTGGGGGTGGAGGGGCCCGCGGTAGTACTTGGGCGAGCGGTACTGGTATCTGCAGCGTGTGAGCGCCCGGGCTGATGGCTGGCATTGCCCACGGCCTACCTGCTTGGCGGCAGTTCCTTCTTGCCCCGTCGCCTCAGCCGGCTGCGCGCCATTGGGTCATAGTCCTTGACCAGCTCCTCGGCGAGCGGTGGTGCCTCAAACGACGACGCGGATTCCACCTCTTGGGCTGCATCAGACGAGGCGTTGCGACGGCACAGCGGCTGGGTCGCGCGCACAGCGGGGCGGGCGTCTCTGCACAGGGCCGTCAGCGTGCGGGAGGGCAGCTCGCGCAGGGCCATGGTGGAGGAAGGATAAGAGGCAGTCGTCGTGCTCGCCCGCGGTCAAGCTGTGCCGGTGCTGCGGGAGTCGTGTTTTCTGAGCGCGGGCGTCCGAGCGCCGGTCGAGGTACCCCAACGCTCGAAAAATCCCACCCATGTGCCAGAGGGATCCAAGCAGGGATCAGGGATTAGGCGCATTTCCGCCCTCGCTCCCCCAGAAGGCAGCACTGCTCCCCAGCTTTTTCGCGGCTGGAGCAACCACTTCCCCCTGGTTGGTGTGCCCCTCGACACGCCCACCGTCATCCGTCGTCCCTTCCCTTTGCGCACGCCGGCTGCCTCCCTCTCCCTCTCTCCTTCTAGACCCCACCTAGCGCGCGCCGCATCGTCCACGCCGTCCCTCACCACCAGACCTGTGGTACCCCGCCGTCCACGGGGCCGTCTACTGCACTCTCGCGGCCGCAATTTCTTCCTGGATGGGTCGCAGCACCGCCCACTCTCACAATGAACGGCGTCTCGCGATTTCTCAGCCGTCGCGACAAGTACAATGAGAAGCGCTCCTCCAAGAATGCCCGCAACAAGGTATGCCTGCGCCTGGCCATATCCCCTGCTCCTTCGACTGCCCGCTTCTCTTCATGGTGCCATGCACTGTTCGGCGAGTTGCAGACCTCTGCCATGCCCACGCAGCATCACTCCATGTCGCGCATTGCTTACGCCTGCCATCATTCAAGCCTCCACAGCCGTCCTGTCTGACCACCTGATTGTACAGTCTCAGCCTTCGCAACAGGCATCGTCCGACCTCTACACCATCTTCACACACGATGAGTCAAAGGCCGCAGCGGATAACGACGTTGATAAGAAGGTGCGAGGCCCGCCGACCAAGTCATTCGTAGGGCAAGATTGACAATACACAGGTCAAGATGCTCTTGGCGCGACTTCAAGGTGCTGGAATATCGCGCTTGCAAGACGAACAAGCCCGGTACGCCTTGTCGTGGTACCCCGAGGATCTGGACAAAGCCTATGACATTCTCGTGCTAGCAAACGAGTCCATCGAGGGAGAGCTAAAGGACTACAACCCAGACGTACCCATGTTGGGAGCCATCAACCGAAACATGGTGACCTGCTACCTGGATGCCCTGCTCTTCGCCATGTTTGCCAGGCTAGACAGTTTCGAAGCCATGCTGTATGATAATTTTCAGGATGAGCCGCGGAAGAAGCTTGCAGCCGTTCTGCGACTTTGGGTGAACCTACTGAGGACGGGCCAGCTCATCAAAGTTGAGCTTGTAAGTATTCCGTGTTGCCGTGCGCGCGCTTGGCTAATACCCACCTAGACAAAGCACCTGCAAGACTCTCTCGCAAAGTGCGGATGGGAGGAAGCCGCCCTAGTGTGCCAGCAAGATGCCTCCGAAGCCTTCACCTTTATCACAGGCGCTCTCGAGCTGCCCTTGCTCACGTTGAAAATGGACATTTATCACACTGGCCGAGAAGACAAGGAAGACGACCACAAATTTGTCAATGAACGGCTGCTAGAAGTTGCCATTCCCGAACAGCAAGGAGACGACATCATCACGCTCGAAGACTGTCTGGAAACGTACTTCAACAACCGAATAGAGGTAAAGCGCTACCTGCAACGACAGAATACCATAGGTTCCGTCAGGCCGCCGCATTTGGAAGCCGTCGAAAATGCGCCCGAGAAGAATGAAACTCTTCATGTGGAGACGGTCGAAATCTTGGATGCAGACTCTCCCATGGTCTCGACTCCAACTTCACTAGACCCGACGACGCCTGTGAGTCCAACAACGCCTCTGGTATACGGTCGTCCTCTCGAAGGTCGCCGGCGTGCCGACAGCATCTTCAGTCAGCGACTCGCGCGAAAGGCGCCGGAAGCATGGAAATTCGACGAGAAGAAGCATCTGGACGATATGCTGAGTAACGGTTCAGGCGGACGGCCTCGCTCAGCATCATTTTTAAGAAAAGAGGTCTTGATGCCGGCTTGGCAGTTCTTCAGTTTGATTCGTAGGTACTTGTTCCAATCCGTAGCGCGAGCGTGTCTGACATGGCTACAGCCTGGTACACTGACAACGTTCCCAAGTCGGACGCCCAGGTAGCGGCACATTTCTCTGCAAAGCGTCCAGTACTCGGTATTTGCTTGAAACGATATACAATGCTTCCCAACGGTGCCCCAAAGCGTCTAGACACTTACATCGACATACCGTTGGAAATAGGCTTGCCGCACTTCATCTCGGACGACAGAATGCGGGAGGAAGGCCCACTGTTTGGCAACTTCAAACTTGTCCTACAATCCGTCGTTTGTCATCGTGGAGTATCCGTTGATTCAGGCCACTATGTCTCACTCGTCCGTGGTGACTGCCACGAGCGACCCGGTACCTCTGATTCCGAAGATAGCTCTGATCAGGCTCCCTGGCTGCGATTTGACGATCTGTCTAACCCGCGCGTCATGGAAGTTGATGTGAAGAAGGCCTTGCGCGAAGAATCGCCCTACCTACTCTTTTATCAAGTTCAGCCAATCGACGAAGTGTTGGCAACGCGAGGTGATCCTCCGTCGTACGCCGAGACGCAATCTAGGCTTCCTTCTCTCGATCCGTCAAGGGAAACACTGGTATCTACAGCAACTACAGACTTCGAAACAGGCGGAGAGTGGGGGCAGACCACCTCGGCTGACCCACAACCCGAGTCAATTCACCTTGATGAAACCATTGGTCGCAGCAGCATGTCCAGTAATCGACGTAGCAGTGTGGTATTTGACGACATCGAAGGGACACTTCAAAGCGCATCGCGCGGCCGTACAGAGCCCCCTACCCCGGAAGAGCAGAAAACGGGGTTTCTGTCGGCCTCGCGTCGCAATTCTCGGACGTGGATGCCTGGAATGCCAGGGAGCAAGAGTCGGGCTAACAGTCAGACTGGCGAGAATCGACTATCCTTTTCCATCTCAAGATTGACTGGCCGCGCCAGTAAGGACAAGTTGCACATCACAGAGGCTGCTTTCGCGGAAGACCCAGTGATCGTGATCAACGAGGTCCAGAACGCGGAGAACGCCCAGCTCAAGCAGAGTCCTGTCAAAGAGAAAAAAGACTCTTCAATCTCGCGCAGCAAAAGCAAGGGCAAGAAGGACAAGAAGGATCGGTTCAGGAGCAAGAGCCAGGATGTCAACGAAAGCATGGACAAGGCCAAACACAAAGACAAGAGTCGACCAGATCGGGAGTGTATTGTTATGTGACGAGCATGCGGGTTATTCGCTTGTTTGCCTGGATATTGGCGTTCGGAAAACTGGCTGGTCATGAATTGAATTATTAGCGAGGCGTTTTGAGTATTAGCTGGGAGGCTTCTTGGTGCAGTGGGTTGCTGTCGAGAGATGATGGGTTCGACTTGCATGGCAGCTTTCGGATAGATGAGATACCCCCAAACTCTAACGAGGTAGAATACAGAATGGGTGTTTCCAAGCCTGTAACATATCATTTCGATCTGGTTCCTACCATGATGAAGTTCAATCTCATTGAAGTGCGCTACAACCAATGTGCTTGCTCACAGAAGGCGTTGGATGCCCGTAGAACAGTGAAGGTCGTTTTGGGGCTAGGCCTTCCCCCGGAACCGAAGGTGGCCTTTCGGTGTTTGCCAAGGCACTCCCACCACAAAAGTTGGGCCCCCTCGCCTTCCACCTTGCGCCCGCATATCAGCATCTCTCAATACCGACTGACAGTCGCCCTCGCGCAACCTTCGCATCAACCACGTAGCCGTCGCAACCGATATTCACAATGGCCATCAGTCCGCAGATGTCCGTTACCGCGTCGCGTATGTTCAGGAAAGCTTGCTAACGGCTGCCTCACAGTACCAACCTGGTCATCATTCTGGGGTTCATGCAGATCTCCAAGAAGATACCATTCGATGATCCAAACGTCTTGATGGGCGTGCGTGCACTTTACATCATCTCCAACCTCATCATCGCCGGTATCTCCCTCTACGTCCAGCAACAGATCAACAAGAAGAATGGTGCGTCATACTCCGTGGCACTGTGCGGCTGGGAAGCCCAGTGCCTTTTCGTGGCGCCGCAATGCTGACAGCCACCAGACATGACCATTGTCAAATACGTCGAGCCCGCGCCCATGGGATCTGGCGAGGAGCCCAAGTTTGTCGCGACCACGGTCAAGGCCTACGATGTGTCCAAGCTACGCGAGCTCTTCAAGGCCCAGATGATGGGTGTTGGAATGATGTGCGTCATGCACATCTACTTCAAGTACACCAACCCACTGCTCATTCAGTCCATCATCCCGCTCAAGGGTGCCTTTGAGGGCAACCTGGTCAAGGTCCACCTTCTCGGCCAACCTGCCACTGGCGATCTCCAGCGTCCGTGGAAGGCGGCTGGCGGCATGATGGGCGCCATGCAGGGTGGTGAGATCAAGACGGACAAGAAGAGCATTGAGGCTGCTGAGCGTGCCGGCCGCGGTGGTGTCAAGGACGAATAGAAGGGGGGACTGGACGATTTGTTATTAGTGTTGCGGCCGAGTCATATCTGTAGAGGGGAAAAATTCACTGCGTGCCTTCAAAGGGCAAAGTGAGCATGCATGTTGAAAGCTTGCTGATTGTATAGTAATGGCACGTCACGCATTATCACACCAACACTAAGGTGCAGTAGTAAACGCTCACGATGTACACCACATTGCAACACAAGTCTGAGTTATGACAGGAGCTGTCTACCTTGGCTCGTTACTACCTATAAGAGTGCTCGTCTTGTTACCCATAGTATCGCGAAGACCCATGCGCCTAGTGATCTGCGGATGCTTTCGACACAGCAAGACAGAGCACGACCACGCAATATACAGTGCGGTTTCCCATTGAAGATTTCCTAATTTGGCTCCCTACTAACTTGTTCGAACCTGTTTTGGTACCACTCTCCTCAAGCCATTCGTCCCCGTCCACCGCGCTAAAGATTAAGCTGTAACCTTTACCTACAACAAATTCCATCCCGCTTTACCTCAATCCTGTTCACCTGGTCAGGAATGAGTCCGCCGTTATAACCTTGATCTTCGGCAACGCTGCTCCGTGCACCACCCAACACGCCAATGCCGCCATTTTCGGATATAGCGGTTTCCTGCAATTGGTGTGCGCAGCACCAGGCTGGAGGAAACTTGTCACAGAATTGGCAAGATTCGACGTAGCCGATCCAAAATTCCGTCATAACTTCAGTCAAGAATCTGCGTATTGAAGGAACAAACAAGTGACACTTAGCGTAACAGAAAGAGCCCAGGAATACATCAGGATTTAGCAGACATATATCTAGGCTTCAACTCTGTCAACCGACCTTTGTGAGGATTATGTCTACCACGCAACGACACGGGTTGCGAACAAGGCTGCCATCGCGAGGGTTAGGATAGCAATGACTGAAGGCCAAAACCAATTAACTTCTGAAAGCGGCAAAACAATTACCGTCAGAGGTAGAAAGCCTAATCTCTGGTTATGGCACAGCGATAGGTGCATCACGAAAACAGAGATTCCGTTATGTAGACGCCCAAATGTAGACAAAGCTCTACAAGCAAATTAAGTCCAGCACATCGCATCAGGCACCCCAAGTCCCGCATAGCAAATCTTCATTTAATGCCACTAAACTACTACTCATATATATGCACGACAAGAGACTTCGTGCTGAGTATCAATACCTTGGACACGACCCGAAGGAGAGCGAGGGCGAAACCCCAACACCCAACGAGCAGGTGTCGTCGAATATCCCTAACGTCTTCTCCGACTCCGATAAGGCTGGCTCCAACATCGAGGACACGATGAATACAGGACTAGATGGGGCTCCAGACCCATCGTCTCAGCCATCCAAGCCCATCAAATCGCTAACCCTCGTTTACTTAGCTATGGCTTCGGAAGAGAACTAGGCAGCCAAGCTGGAGACTACAACGATACAGAACAAACTTTTAGCGCCTTTGATTCCATCTCTAGGTCAACATGGAAGATGATATCGAAGCTGGGATACGGCACTATCAAGAGCTGTATAGTCACTCGCAGTCAATCTCAATACAACAAACCACCAGTTAATGGGCATTTGCGAAGGTGAGCTGGATAGAAATGATGGATATGGCGATAGTAACAGTGACAGGAGGTGTATATAACATTAGGAGTCAGGGCAACATCGTCATCTCTACTTATGATACTAGCCTCTCCGCTTCATATATCTATATATCATCGGTGCATTGCTTTGTCCGCGTGTTGATTCGTCATGTCAGCTTGATTGGTGAAGGATATCATCTTAGCTGGGAGGAGTCTGAACATGTGTTGACGTGAATATCGAATAGGCTCTAAGTCATTTGACGATGCTTCTCCAAGTCGAAGTATATCTGGTTAGAGCGACACAGATGTTCAGTATGGATTTACTCTCTTGGTTAGATGTCAGAGTATTACTTATAAAAGTGCTATGATGTTGGTTGACCCTTCTGTAACACAGCCACATCGTCATGTCTCGAACATCAACTGCCAGCATTGTTGATCGTGTCTTGAACTGTGCTCGGCTTCACTTCGGTATGGTGAGTCCTGAGTTGCAATCCTGTACTAAACTCTACATATTCATTCACTCGTTTTTTATACAGTTCAATATGACTATATGTGCAAGCAATACGCGTCAAACTTTGAAATACTACTGAATTTCGATTTGATCCTTCCCCAACAAACGTGAACGCTATTTGTATATAGTAATGCCACGACCGACAGCAGCTCTCGATAGCATCTAACAGGTGGAGAAGGATGTAATCATGTAATCCCTCTTATCAAGATATTTTGACCGAACAATAAGATCAACGCACTAAAAGAGTTAAAATGACAAATGGTTTGCGAACTATCAAGAAAGAGCTTCGGAGAACGCCGGGAATAACAAGACTAACTGGGCACCGCCGTACCAATTGGCTGGCGAGTTCAATCCTGGGCGCATGCACGAAAGTAGTGGAATGCTGCAAGCACACCAACCTAATCGTATCCCACCAAGGTGTAAGCGCACAAATTCAAACCAATCTTTGCATGTAGCTATCGCGCTGGCAAGATCTCTCTCTATCTTGGATCCCGGTACTTCGGCTAACCGAGAGGCTGGCTGCGACCACGTCCCGGACCAATCCTATGACCAAGATGAAGCTCAGACACACTATACCCACGCGTTTGTATCAATGCTAGCAAGGACGGTGTGAGACTGAAGAGAGATCAAGTCAACGCAACTAGCCAAGTTGACAATAGTTTGCGGGAAAAGAAAATCAAAATCGTGACGTCAAGTTGTGCGAAGTCACGTACTCGTGTTGAGCCTCAACTTTCTTCTGCTAGCGTTGCTCCAAAAAGCTTAGTCAATTGCACGATAATTGTGGATAGGCATTTCACTACTCATGGAAAAGCTGTTATCAAAGAACTCGCCTATCTCACTGAGCCACGTCCGTCCGCGAATCTATCGATTGGTTTGACGCTGATCGGGTCGTTATCTCATTTGACGCGATGTCTTTGACATTGGCTTTGCTAACCTAGTCGCATGTTCACCGTGGGTTACATGACGTGGAGTTCTGCCCAATGAATCGCGTGAAAGTCTTAGCGGAAGGCTTCTACTGTTCAAGCTTACGGCGAAATTGCATAGGTTATAAAGCTTTAGGTCTTGTCTCCCGCCTCTCTGCTATTGAGGACGTTGCTAATTCCTTTCTTCACTCAACATCTCAAGTCCGCAATTGAGTCAGAAGAAATGCATTTCATATCTGCAGTACAGCTCATTGGAGCTTTGCTTCTGCCAACTGTATCATCGCTGCCACTCTTGGCAAGTTCCGGATCAGTAACGTTGAGAGCAAGAAATTACAATCTCACGACACCTTCCTGTCCACTGAAACCAAAGGTGCTCATAATCAGTTTAGTGAGTAGTCCTTGCCTTGGGAAGAACCAAAGGGCATCTACAAGCCAAGATCGAAGTTAATATCATTTCAGTTTCAACCCGAAGCTGAAGTCTGGTGGAATATACCTGAATTTGACATCCTGGCGCAAAATATCAGTATTCCTGGACTTTCTCCAAGATTCCCAGAAGCCCATTGTACCGCAGATGGCGAGATTTGCCAGGTAGTAACGGGCGAAGGCGGTAAGATGACTCCATTTCTTGAGCAAACAACAAGTTTGTAGTGTATACTGACTTGTGACTAGAAATCAATGCTGCTACGACCATCCAATCCCTCACGTTATATGCTGGCTTTGATCTTACTGAGACGTACTTTTTGTCCGCTGGCATCGCAGGTGTCAACCCTAACATTGCTACTCTCGGTTCAGTGACGTACGCGAGATTCGCTATCCAAGTAGCTCAACAGTACGAGTTCGATATCCGAGACATCGGCGACAACTTCACAACTGGTTATATTCCTTACGGAACAACGGCACCGGCACCTGCTATGTATCCGCAAAATGTCTATGGCACTGAGGTTTTTGAGCTTAACGTTGCTCTGAGAGATAGGGTCAGTACAGCGTCTTCTGATAAATGGTACAAAAATCGTTGCTAACGTTCATAGGCCGTCATGCTCTCTTCCAAAGCCAAACTCAATGACTCAGACACCGCGATAGCGTACCGCGCCACCTACGAACAGAAAGCCGCCAGGGAACCGCCTGTGGTTATTGGCTGCGACGTAGCTACCAGCGATAACTATTTCTCTGGCCCAATTCTCACCGAGGCTGCCAACAACTTCACGCTACTGATGACGAACGGCACGGGTGTGTACTGCACTACTGCACAGGAAGACAACGCCACCCTCGAAGCGTTGATGAGAGCAGCGCAAGCTAAGAAGGTCGACTACAACCGAATCATGATCATGCGTACGGCCTCGAACTTCGAAAGACCTCACCCGGGCGAGTCGGCTTATCAGCATTTGATCTTCTCCGTTTCTGGAGGATTTCTTCCTAGCGTTGCTAATATTTACATCGCTGGAATTGAGGTTGTGACTGATATCACTACCAACTGGGACACTATATATGCGAAAGGTATCGAGCCGACCAACTATGTCGGTGATATCTTTGGTACGTTGGGAGGAACACCTGACTTTGGACCGTACCCATTCTTTGGAGTGGCGTAATCTATTTGCAAAATCAATCTCTTGGCAGTTTATAGATGACTTTCGATAAGGTATCAAGGAATGCCTATATGTTAATAAAGTAAACTTTATCTACACAATTGTATAATAATGCCAACTAATGTTTATTAGAAGGCT
This sequence comes from Dothidotthia symphoricarpi CBS 119687, assembly GCF_010015815.1. NCBI lineage: Eukaryota > Fungi > Ascomycota > Dothideomycetes > Pleosporales > Dothidotthiaceae > Dothidotthia > Dothidotthia symphoricarpi. Next base: position 1,124,371 of record NW_022985019.1, on the reverse strand, counting down.
TTTATTATTAAGATAATTAGCGCAACCCCACGAAGCTCCTAGACGCACGCCAGGGGAACTCTTGAGCTTAGAGTAACTGTTATTCTGCTCTATACGTACTCGCTCTATACACCTCCTCGCTAGCGCTTATAGGTGCTCCTAAGCTTAACGCAAAAACTAAGCTAAATATTAGTTTAACTAAGCGTTTTTTATAAATAGTATAGACAGCATCGCCTTTATATAAGAAAAAATATTAGATATATATACGCTAGTAAATAGGTTTAGAGTACCTAATAACAGGTTAGAGTTAGGTTAGAGTTGTATAGACTCTAGGTTAGAGTTAAGTTAGAGTAGTCTAAGCTTAGAGTTATTGTTAGGTAGAGGTAGTTAAAGCTTTAGGTTAAAGTTAGGTAGGGGTAGTTAAAGCTTAAGGTTAGGGTTAGGTAGAAGTAGTTAAAGCTTAGGTTAGGGTTAGGTAAAAGGTACCTACGTAGGTTACCTATAAAAATATATATATATATTATATAAAGATATATATATATTATAATAATAATATAGGTTAGTATTATATAGAAAATATAAAAATATTATTTAAACTATTTAATTATAACTATTAATTATAGTAATAGGTAGAGTAGATACGCTTACGCGCTAGACATATTAATAGGCCCTCTATATTCTTCTCTTATTTAATATCCTTCTTTTTAATAATAACTTTATATAGGTTACCTATCTACTCTACTAGAGCTAGAAGATTTAATAGATTATTAGCCTTATTATAAGGAGCCTTATATACGCCTATATTCTTATTTAAAAGGTTTATTAGCTAGTCTACCTTTTAAGAAATTAAATCCTTAAGAATTATAATTTACTAAATTATTTAACTAAATAAGTAATACTTTTAATTACTAATTATATCCTTAGTAATATTAAAAATATACTTAATACTAACTTAGGTAATTAGTATTACTAATATATTCTTTATAACTTAAGCTAGTTAAGGATATATACCTTTATTAGCCTTCTACTACTCTAAAATGTTAAAGGAGCTATTACCTATTATATATATAGTACTAAGGTAGGCTTCTTCTTCTTAAATAGTTTAGCTATTAAGATTATTAGCTTCTTAAGTTTAGAAACTCTAACTTAAGGTAGAAAAACTACTTAGTTATAATAAAGAGGTAGAAGGCTTCTAAAACTATTTACTACCTTATTATTTTTATAAATAAAGAGTTAAGTTTAGTATAGATTTACTTTACTCTTCTTAGTTATAGCAGCTAAGGTAATTAAGAAATTATATATAATATATATATTTATTTTAAGAATCTTATAATTTATCCTACGTACTTAGTTAGTATATAGCTATAATAAGTAACTGTAATAAATAAACCTTATATATTATAAGTTTCTAAGTTAGGTTAAGAATTATTATATAGTTAAATAAGAACCTATACTTTATATTAGTTTTTAAGTAGTACTTACTTAATTTTACCTAACCTCTTCTAGCTATAGCTTATACTACAGCTAGCTAATTAGTATTCTCTTAATTTATAATATCCTTATTAAGGTCTTCTATTATCTAGTTTAAAAAGTTAAATAGTTAATTATATATAAGCTATATATACTAGATCTATAGCTTCTAGTTCTTACTTAGGAAGCTAGTTACGTTCTTAAATTACTTAAGTATCTCTATTATTAGCTTAAAGTAATACTACTAAATAAAAGATAGTTAAAGGTATTTTAAATTATAAAAGTCTACTTTACTAGTATTATTTTTAGCTAAAATACTACTAGTATAAGTACCTACACTAGCCTTAAGGATAATCTCTTACCTTAGCTATTTATTAATATATCTCTGTAGCTTAATTATACGCTTATATATATTATAGGTAAAATTCTATCTTATCTTTATATTATAAATAATAGATAGCTAATCTTTTACTAGAAAGTATAGCTGTATTAATATAAAGTACTTATAATACTGTAGTAAGATATTAATTATAATATAAATAGCTCTAAGCTAGTAGTTAATTAGTATATAATTAATATATATAATAAAAAGATATATTCCTTATAAAGTAAGTTTAGAACTAATATCTACGCTTTAATATCCTAGATATAGCGCCTTTATAGAGTATTAATAACCTTAGTAAAAGTAGCTAGTTTTAAATACTAGATAATATCCTAGATAATAAGGTTAATAATATAGGTAAGGTATAAAATAGTATTTTCTTATAAGCTTTAGGTAATTTTATTATTTTATAAGTTTACTTTAACTGCCTAAGTAAGTATAGTATTATTACTAGTATTATTATAGGTAATAGTAAGAAGCCTATACTTAGTACTAGTTTTAGAAAGCACTTTGCCTACCTCTTCTACTATAGAAATACTAGTATGCCTACTACGTATTAGAATAAAATCTAGTAGCTTCTTTTAAAGTTTCTAATTAGTATTAATATAGTACTCTTTAATAGCTAGGAAACTAAGGTAATTACTTATAAACTACCTATCTAATATAATTAAGATTTTAGTTATTATACTAAGATTATAAAGAATAGATATCTTTACTTTACAGTATTAATTATAGAAGTTATACTAGAATTTATAACAGCTAATTATTACAGCCTCTAGTTATAGGAATTAAATAAAGTAATTAAATAATAGCTATTTAATTATTTAGAAGGATAAATTACTATTAATAACTAGCTATATAAGCTCTTTCTTAAAGTCTAAAGTAGAATATAAAAGAAAAAAATTATAAGTTCTTTTTTTACTAAGTAAAGTAGACTAATTAAGAAGTATTAATAGGTATAAGTATATAAAAATAATAGTAGACTTATAGCTTCTTAAGTTTAGATAGTTAAGTAGGTATTTTATTCTAATAGTCTTTTTAGCTAATAAGTATTAAAGTATAAGGTTGTAGTTAAGGTAGTATATATATAGATAACTATTTATAGAGTCTATAGCCTTACTAAAATATAGCTATACTTAACTATAGTATATAGTAGAGTTCTAATATAAATAACTAGTTATAAAGTTAATAGCCTATTTAGTCTTACTCTACTACTTATTCTAAGTTAAAAGTATATTTTTATTATTATTATTCTACTCTATTACTATAGGTAGGTATTTAATAAGTTCTAAGTTTAATTTTTCTCTACCTTTAATAATCTAGAAAGTAGTTAACTTTAATATATAAAGGCTAAGTAGTAGCTTATAGGATTATTAGACTTCTTAAATAGGCTTAGGTAATAAGTTAATTATATATCTAGTAGTATTAATTAATATAGTATAAAAGAACTATAATAGAAAGCTATAATAAAAACTAAGATAAACTTATAGTAATCTTACTATTAAATATAATCCTTACTTTAACTATAAAACTCTAAGTTTTTACTTTAATAATAACGTACGCTAAAGAAGTTAAACTAATTATTAGAGGTTAGTAAAATACTAAGTTAAATACTTTATAGCTAGTGCTTTATATCTACTTTACTATTAGGTTATTTTATCTAAGTTACTATTTAAAGAATATTATAGGTTTTAAGTTATATTATTATACGTAACTATTAGCTAATATTACTGCTATCTAACCTAAGCTTTTAACCTTAGTATTATTATCTAAAAAGCCTTTAAAATCTGTAAAGCCTTTAAAATTAGTCTTATTATTATACTTATTAACGCTTTTATACTTATTTTTACTCTAGTTATAGTATTTATTAATTTCTAAATTAATATTAACCTTCTCTTTATACTTATTACTATTATTTCCTTAAATATATAGAAGATTACTATATAAAGTAGAGATATTTACGCCTAGAAGTTTATAAATAGGTATAGGTTTAAGTTACCTATTACAATTAGTATATAAATATAATAAAGGTATATATTAAACTTATAACTAATTTTTACTAGTTACTATTACTAATTTTTCTACTATAAATCTAGTAATAAAGGCTTACTACTCTTCTTTTATACTTTTACTCTTAAAAGATTAGCTATTTAACTTTACTAATTCTTCTTTATAAGTATTATATAAAATCTATTTAAAGGCACTACTAGTACTAAATAGGTATAGTTAGGTATAAGATTAAGGTTTAGTACTTATACTGCTTTAGCCTACTTAAGTAACCTTTTATAGAACTTATTAATATTAGTATATATTAACTTTCTAGTATAGATCTTCTTATTTTTTATAAACTCTATTAAGCTTAGCCTCTAACTACTTAGCTAGAGTTTATTAGTAAGATTATATAATAAATAACTATATTAACTTACTACTCTTCTAATTATTAAAGTAATCTTATACTAGTTTCTTAAGTTTTTTCTTAAGATACTTTACTTACTTATTTTTACTTATAGCTATATATTAATTTATCTTTTTAAGTTACTAGTTAAGCTAATACTTTATAATATAATCTATAGCTTTAGTAGTAAGAAGTGCTTTCTTTTCTTTACTAAGTAAAGTAGTTTAGTCTCTCTAAGTAATAGCGTAATTACTATTACTAAGATTACCTATAAATAGTTTTTTAAAATTTATTAGGTAACCTTTTTAAGTATTAGCTTAACTGTATTACGTAAGGATAATTTAGACTTTATACTCCTTATAATTAAACTCCTATATAAGTAAGTATTTACTATAATAAATAAATATATTTAATACCTTAGTTAGATTAAACTACTTCTAATGCTTAAAACCTATTAGAGAGTTATTTTCTAGGGCTAGCAGTAGGCTCTCTAGGATATTATTAGGCTCTTTCTTAATAGTATCTATTGCGTATTATATAATTAATATCTGTAATAACATAGTATAGGTATAGTTATTAAGTTAGAGTAGGTAGTAGGCTTTAGATAGAAAACTTAAGGTAAGAAAGCGTAGGTAGCCTATATATATACGTTGCCTACTTAGCGTAAATAGTAAATTTTTACTTACCTTTACTACTTATTATTCTTAAAACTTTAATAAGCTTATCTTACTATTATTATACTTCTAATAATACTTAATTATTATATACTTTAATTATATTATCTAAAGTTTACTTTACTATAATAGCTAGAATAAGAAAACTTAAGCTAAATGCTGCTGCTACTAAGTAGCTAAAGAAAGATTTAGCTACTAAAGCTATATAAAAGACTACTATAAGGAAAATAACTAGTAGAAAGTAGATACTAGTAAAGAAGAAGCGCTAATTTAAGTAAGATAGTATATTATTATATTCTTTAATTATAAATAGATACTAATAATACTTAGCTATAGCTTTAAGAGATATTAAGAAGTATTAGAAGTCTACTAAGCTCCTTATTTATAAGTTACTATTTTCTTACTTTATTTATAAGATTACTAAAGCCTTACTAAAGAGTATAGGTATATACTATTAGAAAACTGCGCTTAAAGCCTTCTAAGAGGTAACTAAGTTATTCCTTATTAGTTATTTTAAAGGTATAGTTAATTTCTTTCTACTACTACTAGTACTATACTTACTGTAAAAGACTATAATATTAATACTATTTATACTAAACAGGTTACTATTTAGTAGAAGAACTTAGTACTAGTAAGACGTTACTATAGTAGGTTTAGTATAATAGGATTTTAGGTAAATAAATAGGTTTATATAATTAGCTTTCTCTATATAAGAATACTTAGATTTATAGTTTAAATAAAACCTTTTATAAGCTGTAATAAATAACTGTAATAACTGCTGTCCCTAATTTAATACTTACTAAAATACTTACCTATATAATATAAAATTCTAATTACTAGAAATATTTTAGGGTAGATATAATATAACCTAACCCCTACCTAGGGTCTATACAACCCTAACCTAACCCTAACCTAATACTAGCGTTAAAATATTAGGTTAGAGTTAGGTTAGGGTAGACTATACATTAGGTTAGAGTTAGGTAGGAGTTAGGTTATACTTATATAAGACCTAACCTCTACCTAACTCTAACCTATTTACTAGCGTAGATATATATAGGCTTATATAATATTCTTCTAGCTTTTATTAAGTTATACTCTAAGATATATAAAACGTTTTAGTAGTAAGTTAGTTTTCAAAAGCTAATTAAGATTATTAATACTTAAGTATATTATACTAGTAAGTTAATATATTTATATATATAATAGAACTTAATTATTCAGTTATTCTATTTTTATACTAATATAAATAAGAAGATAGACGCTGTATAGAGAAGTTTTAGTATAGTAACTTTAGGTAGAAGGTAATAACTAGCTCTTTTATATATAGTAAGAATTTATAAAAGTATTTTAAAGTATTAATAATACGTATTTTACTATCTTTAAGGTATATAATACTTAATAAATTAGTATAGATATTAAAAAACAGCCTAAACATCTAGTAATTAAAGTTAAGCTAAGTTTTAAAGTCTAGAATATTTTATATACCTTAGATAGATTATTACTTCTCTATAATTACTAGGTAATCTTAGATAAATAATAAGTAACTTTTAAGAATATAAATGTAATAATAGTTTCTATAAGTTAGTTAGTAATAAAAGATCTTCTATACTTTAGGGCTATTAACCTTATTCTTTACTTATTATTTTAACTTATTTTACTATAACTAAGTTTATTTTCTTTAGAATATAATACTATTACTAAAGCTTAGATAGTTTAGTACTATAAACTATTCTTCTTCTATAAGGTATACGTTACTCTGTATAAAATATTAAATTATTATAGTACTTTAAATACTAAAAGTAAGTTTTGTAAAGGCTTAAGTTAGATAGTAAAAGAAGAATAGAAGAATTACTTAGTATAAAAGGTAATATAAATTATATAAGATATCTTATTATTAAGAAGTACTTTATAGTTAGTAAGAGGCTTAAAGTAAATCTTTAGTATTTAAAAATTTAAGATATTCTTATATTTATTTAATATACTTATAAACTGTACTTTAATACTAAATTCTTCTAAGCTAACTAGCTTACTAGTTTATAGCTTAATAGTACTACTTTAACCTTTTATAAGATTAACTTTAAGAAAGCTTTTATATATCTTTTATATAATAATTCGAAGGTAATACTCGTAAAGGTAATAAAGTAAGTATAGAACTTCTATATACTTTTAATTAAATAGGAGCTAGGTACTATTTCACTAATAGTAATAGTAATAGTAGTAGAGGTAATTATAGTAGAAAGTAGAAAGTTATTCCTAAATCTAATATTAGCTACTATAGTTAGATTAAACAAATAATTATAGTATTAAGTTACTAAAATACGTTTATAACAGGAAGTTAACTGTAACAGCAATTATAAATTTTTATAATCTAGAAGTAATAATCTTTTCTAGATCTAAATTAAAATCGTAATATACTAAATATTATTAAGTTATAATACTCTATTATATTTAAGAGAAATTTACATTATTTTTAGTAATTTCGAAATTTCTACCTACTTCTTTTAAGGAACCTATCTACCTAAAAGGCTTAGAATTTAGATATTATACTGAAATTATCTAGATAAGAAAATTATCTTAAGTAAAAAATAAATAAAAAATTAAGCTATTAATCTACTTTTGTTATTGTTTAAAGTTTATAGTATATTAATACTTATAGTATAGGTATATAAACGCAATATCGTAAAAATCTTATTTAGAAACTTACTATAAAAATAAATACCTACCTTTTTTTTTATAGTTAATATTAAGAGAAAGTATATAGTAAATATAATAGAAAGCTAATAAGAATAATATCTCTTTATAGCTAGCTACTTAATATACTAATATAAATATATTATTTAGAACTTAGGTAGTAAATAAAGATTAGTTTAGCATTAACTTAGAAACTATAGTTAAGTTAAGTTAACTTATAAGTTAATTAGTAATTATAAATATATTATATATTATAATTAGCTAATACAAAATAGCTAGTATATAAATATCTTTTATATCCAAAAATTAAAATCTTTATCTATCTAAATATCTACTTTATCTTATCTTTCTATATTACTAAGATTAAATAAAAGAAAAACTATTCTTTTATTAGTATAGTCTAGAAGTTTTACAGTACTTTCTATAATAAACTAAGAATTTAAAGAATAAGTTAAGAGATTAATAGTACTAGTATAGTACTTTAGATATTTCTAGTAAGATCTTCTAATACCTAGTTAGGTAGTAGGAAAAATTAAAAAGAATTACTTAGTATAATAGTAATATATTTTACTTAAGTAATCTAGATATAAAGCAGCGCCTTATACTTAATAAAAGGCCTAAGGTAAAGCTTTATATAGTTAAAGTATAGCTCTCTTTATATAAGTTTATAAGGCTAATAAGGCTTTTTTTAATACCTAGCCTTTTTAACTAAATAGCCTTACTACTTAATAGTTTAATAATACATTTTTAACTAAAAATAAAGAGTACTTAAAATAAGCTTTTATAGACCCTGTAACAGGCTAGGCCTAGTAGAACCTTAGTAAGTAAAGCCTTAGAGCTTAGCTACCCTAACTACTAATACCTACCTATAGCTAGCCTACTAGAAACAGCTAGTACGCTACTAGAAGAACTATAAGTAGAGGAAAACTAGTACTATAGATCCTTAGTAAATTTATCTAATTTATACTAGTAACTACCCTTAGGGTTAGCCCTATATATTTAAATTTACTTATAGAAACCCCTCTAGAAATTAGAAGAGTCTTAAAAAACTACTAGTAGTATATCTATTAAAAAAGATACTATAGTTACTAAGCTAAAAGTAGAAGCTTTATAGCTAGCAGAGATAGGCTTTATATAAAAAGTAATTAAAATACGCCTCTAAACTATAGCTAAATAGAACCTAGATAAATAAAAAGTATAACTAAAACTTTAACTAGTTTCCTAGAGTCTCTAAAAGAATAAATAATAGATAATAAGGTTTATAAATATACTAATCTTATTAGCTAGCCTATTATTAGTAGTAGCTAGTAAATAACTAGTTAATAAACTTAATAAATAATCCTTTCTAGAAGAATTATAAAATATATAATAAATACTAACCTAGGAAATTAATATTCTTAAGAATAGTATACTACTACTACTTACCTTTACTAAATAAAGAGTATAATAATTAGAAGAAAAGGTAAATAAACTAAAAGTAGTCCTAGAACTAGTTTTCTTTATAGTACCTATTAGAACCTATTTAAAAAACTTTAAGATACTAAATTCTAACTACTTTAATAGTAATTAGAAGGACTATTAAAGGTTTTAGACTTAAATAAACTATAAGCTAAAGTATAATATTAAAGAACTAGAATTAAAGCCTAGATATATCTTTAACTAATTAAAAGGCCTTACTGCTAGTATTACCCTATTATAAATAAATTATGCTATAGTTCACGATACAATCTAGGGTTTACGACTAAACTAAACTTTAACTAACAGCTGCCTAGGCTCTTAAATACGCGTCCGCACCGGTACATTAAGTAGCTAGTTATTAAAGAGACGTCTAATTAGCTCTCTGTTACTATTACTGTGTACTTTAACTAATATTTACTGTGTAAAAAGGGGCTGAGTAATAGCTTCTATACTAAGTTACTATATTAGATTCTTACTGTATTACGTCTATCTGCTTGCACTAGAAGCATAAATACGCTATAAACCTAAAAAAAATAATAAATAAATTATAATAAGATAAGTACTATAAAAGGACTATAAATATTCTTAAATAAATAATTTATTAATAACTTATATACTAAAAGAGCTAGATAGAAGCTCTAAACTTTCTAATAAAAGAGGCTCTTATTATAATATTTTAATATAGAGTTTATAAGGCTAGCCTTTAAAGTAAAAGAAGAAGGTAATATAGATAACCTAAAAATAATGTACTTTAGTACCTTACAACCTAACTTATAAGACTAAATAATTTCTATAGATATACTAAGTAACTAGACTATCTAGTTACTAATAACTTAGGTAGTTATAATTAAAGAAAATCTCTTTAAGGCTAAGATTAGGTCTACTTTCTTATAAATAAGGTCTTTATAAAATAACTTTATAAACTAAAAGCTATTAAAAGCCTATTTAGGTAAGTTAATTAAAGAAGTTAATAAATTTTATAGAAAAGTTAAATAGGCTATAAAGAAAAAATGCTTATAATATAAAAAGAAAAATCTATACCTATATTATAAAAAAGCTAGGTACTATACTTATAAGTATTTTTAAGTACTAGTTACTTAACTAATAAAGGCTACTTTTATAATAGCCTATAATTTAGAGAAGTTTTCTAATAAAGGTATAATAGACTTAAAAAACTAGAAACTTCTATATATAGATATAAGCAGAAGTATAAAGAACTAGATTAAGAAGAAAAGAGGTTTTTATTATTTTAGTAGAACTAGCTAGATAGAAAACTACTAATAGTTTATATAATTATAAATAATATAGCTATATTATCTACTTTAATTAATACTAGCTACTTAACTTATTTAATTATCTTCTTTAAGTTTATAAGATAAAATAATTTAGTGTATACTATAATTATATAGAGACTTATTATAAGAATAGAAGGAAACTCTACTTAGAAAAAGTTAGCTATCTAAATATAGATAAATATAGATAGCTATAAAGAAGAAATATAGGCCTATAAGCTAGAAAGTAATAAAGAATATAACCTTATCTTAAAAAGACTTTAGATAAATAGATACTAGGTAACTTTAGCTTCTATAAAGAAATCTATATTTATCTATAGTAGTTAAATAAAAATATAAAGTAAAGAAGGCAGAATACTAGTAAGAATTTCTAAGGCTATTAGTATATATACTTATATAATTTAGATAAAGCACTTTTAGAAAGATAAGTAGATCTAATTATACTTTACTTTTATAGTAGATATTAAAAAAGTACTAAAGAAGAAAAACATAGTTAACCTTTAAAAGAAACTACTAATCTACTTATAAAGTAAGTTTAGGACCTTTCTAAAAGAAGAGGCTAATAAGCTTATACTACTAAAAGAAACTACTATTAATTACTTAATTAAGATTATAGAAAAGGATAGTAAGCTAGTAAAAATTCTATAGAAGCTACTTTATAATATATCTAAGAAGGAATTACTAGTACTATAAAAGAAACTTATATTATACCTAGACTATAGGTTTATTTAGGTAAGTAAATCTAGTGCTACTACTCCTATTCTATTTATAAAGAAACCTAATTAATTATTAGTTTACTGCAAGACGCAGCGTAGAAACTCCTAGGCTGCGCTAATAGGATTGTGTTGTTAGTTAGGTATAATCTTAGTTATAAAGAAAGATAAGATAAGATAGATAAGATAGATAGATAGATAGATAAAGTGTTTAGATCTTAACTCTTAAGGCGCGTAGGATATTTATGTGCTAGCTTGTCTATATAAACTATTATTACCTGCACCCCCTCTAAAGCTGCCCTAGTTATATATTTAGAACTACTAGTTAATTAAAGAGTTTTTACAACCTAGCTATAGTTTATAATCTAATCTAGGGTTTATAACTAAACTAAACTTTAACTAACAGCTACCTAGGCTCTTAAATATATATCTGCACTAGTATATTAAGTAGCTAGTTATTAAAGAGATAATATTCTATATAGCTCTCTATTACTATTACTATATACTTTAACTAATATTTACTATGTAAAAAGGGGCTAGGTAATAGCTTCTATACTAAGTTACTATATTAGATTCTTACTGTGTTACGTCTATCTGCTTACACTAGAAGCATAAATACACTATAAACCTAAAATAAAGAAACCTAAAGGAAGGCTATAATTTAATATAAATTACTAAGTATTAAATACTATTATATATAAAAATAGATATTCTTTTCTACTTATCTATAAGATACTATTTTAAATTACTAAAGTAAAATAGCTTATAAAGGTAGATATTATCTAAGCCTTTTACTAAATATATATAGTAAAGAGAAATAAATAGAAAATAGTATTCTATACCTAATTTAGGCTATATAAATAGCTAGTTACTTTATTTAGCTTAATAATACCTCTAGTATATTCTAATAATATATTAATCAGGTACTTTAGGAAGACTTAGATATATACTGCTTAGCCTACATAGATAATATACTTATCTACTTAAATAGATTATAGAAGGATTATAAATACTAAATTAAGATAATTAATTAAAAACTTAATATAGTAGGCTTATAACTAGATATAGATAAATATAACTATAGTATTAAAAAAACTAAGTACTTAAAGTTTATAATAGAGGTAAGTAATAGTATTTAGATAGATTTAAAGAAGATAGTAGTAATTTATACTTAAGAATAGCTAAAGAGTATTAAAAGTATTTAAAGTTTTATAAAATTTACTAACTTTTATTAATAGTTTATTAGAAGATTCTTAGAAATTATTACCCTACTAACTAAACTTACTAGGAAAGGAATAGTATTTTAATAAAAGGTATTCTAGAAAGTAGTATTTTTTAAGCTTAAAAGTACCTCTATTTCTAAGCTAGTATTAGCTAACTTTAACCTAGAACTAAAAATAGTAATAAAATATAATACCTTTAGGTAAGTAACTAGTAAGGTCCTCTTATAGTTTAAAAAAGATAAGCTACTTTATATAGTAGTATACTACTTAGTAAAGAATATAGCAGCTAAGGTAAACTATATTATATATAATAAGAAGCTATTAGCTATTATAAAGTATATTAATTAGTAAAGTATTAAACTCTAATAAGTTCTAAAGTTTACTACTATTATAAATTATAAAAACTTAAAGTATTTCTATACTATAAGGCTACTATCTAAGAGGTATATATACTAATTAAATATACTTAGCTAATTTAATTCAACCTTTATATACTGCCTAAGGAAGATTAATAGAAAGGCTAATATACTCTTTTAAAAAGAGAAGAATCTACTAATAAGCCTAAATAATAAGTATATAAAGATAAAAGAATTTTAGCTTTTATAACTATATATAAGAAGCTAACCCTAACTTAAAAGAAAAGAAAAAGTAAGTATTTTATTCTACTACTAAATATAAAGTCTATAGCCTTAGAAACCTAATAATATACTTATAATATATAATAACCTTTTACTAAAACTTAATAGTATACTTATAAAAATTACTATTAACTTTACTCTAGCCTATAACAGCTTAAAAGAGCTTAAGAGAATATAGAAAGTTATAGTTAAAAATAACCTAATATATAGAAGAGTAAAGAAGGCTATAAAAATAGGTTAAAGAAAGTTCTCTTTAGACCTAAACTTAAAAGTCTTATTAGTAAAGTATACTATTAATAAAAGAAGGTTTTTATACTACTAAAAGTAAGAATAGGTATTAGATTTAGAAGAACTATATACTAAAATTATTATAAAAACTTATAAATCTTTAGCTATAAGCTATCTAGGCTGTAAAAATACCTATATAATTCTAGCTTATAACTACTTCTTTTTAAAAATATTATTTATAATAAAGTAATTTATTTAAACTATAACATATATAGAAAAACTAAGTCTTAAAGGAAACTAAAAAGGAAACTACTAAAACTACTCTCTTTCTTAGATAAAGTATAGAAGAAAATCTTAATAAACTTTATTATTAATTTACTTATAAGTAATAGGTACTAGTACCTTATAGTAGTTATAGATAGGCTAAGTAAAGATATAATACTTATTTTATTAAAAGACCTAAATACCTAAATAGTAATAAAAGCTTTTATAGAAAGACTTATAGCTTACTATTAGCTCTTAGATACTATTATATTTAACTAAGGTAGTTAGTTTATTAGAGATTTTTAATCAACTTTTTATAAAAAATTAGGTATTACCTACTAGGTATTTACTAGCTACTATCTAGAAACTAATAATACTACTAAAAGAATAAATAGTACTATAAAAGCTTACTTATAGGCCTATATTAATTAGAAATAAAATAACTAAGTACTAATATATTCTACTACTTAAATTACTATTAAGGAAAGGAATATAGTATTTACTAGTATTAGCCTATTCTTTTTATAATATAGATATAATATAGATATAGTATAAGAAGACGTAGAATAAGTAATTTAATAATAATATTAAAGGTCTAATAATCTAAAGAAGTTAGCTAGAGTACTTACTATAAAATTTATAGAAATACTAGATTATATATAAGTAAGGATAGTAGAAGACTAATAACTTTAAAAAATCTAGGCTAACTACTATTAGTAAAAAGTACTATAACTATAAGAAAGAAACTAAGTATAGCTATAGTATAGAAAATACTTCTTTAATAGTAGGCTAAGTAAGAAACTAAACTAGGAAAATATAAAGTTCTAAGTAAAGAAAGTAATCTTTTTTTATACTATAAAATTAAATACTTTTTCTAGTATCTACCTAGTATTTTATATAAATAGGCTATAGCTATACTTTAAAAACTCTTTAGTAGGATAAGATATTTATAATTACTAACTAAAAAGTATATTAGAAAATATTAATAGAAAACTAAAAAACTATTAGAAGATTAAAGAAATTATAGGTAAAAGGTAAGAGTATTATAGTAGAAGGTATAAGAAATAATACCTAGTTAAATAGAAAGGCTATACTATAACTTTATAGGAACTAGTAAAAAACTTTAAAAAAGCTAAAGTACTAAATAGCTAGTTAGCCTTTTTTAAAATAAAATAAAATAATACTAATAAATTACTAAAAGATTTCTAAAAAGGTTCTTTTAATAAACCTTAATAATACTAGGACCTTTAGTAATAGTAAAGTAAAAGTAGAGAAAGTAATATTTTTAGTAATAAGTACTATAAAAAACTATAGGTAGCCTACTAATAGGTACTCTTACTAGGGCTAAGAATATAAATAGTTAAGAAAATTAAAATATTACTAGAAAGAAAAAGAAGAAAATTAGTTAATAAGTATAAAATTAACTACTTATAAGTAGCTAGAATACTACTAAGAAAGCTTTATAGGCCTAAGATACTATACTATACTAGGTATTTACTAGAATATTAAAAGAGAAACTTAAGAAACTACTACTATATTACTTTATTTAGCTACTTATAGTTGTATTATTTTTAAAAGTATTTTAATTACTAGTACTACTATTATTTTTATAAATAGGCAGCTCTTAAAGCTTAAAAGAAGTTAAGATAAGCTTAGTAATAATATTAATAAGATACTTAGTCTAACTTTTAGTAGTCTTAGCTTAAAAACGTATAAAAATTAACTAAAAAAATAGTAAAACTAAGAAAAAAACTTACTAAAACTAAAATAGCTTTACTTTAATAATAAAGAGTAGCCTAAATATTACTAAGCTTAACTATAATAGTATAGAGAAGTAACTTAGTAATAGTATTACTAAGGTTATTATTCTAATACTTAAGGTAACTAGTAGACCTTTTTTTAGCTTTAGTTTAAGCTTTAATAAGCCTAAAACCTAACTTATTAAAGTATATATTAATAGACTTTATAGTAATTTTACTTAAAGAAATAGAAAGAAGACTATAAAGAAAGGTAACCTTAGCCTTAAGCTAATTAGAGATCTATCTAGGAGTTAACTAATAGTACCTAAGTAAAAATAAATACTACTTACTTTATAATAAGTAGTATACTGCTTTAAAGAATAGTAATTATAAAACTACTTACTTTTTTTAAAGATATAGCCCTCTTTATTAACTAGAAGCTAGTAGGTATAACCTAAGTAGATAGGTAAATTAAGAGGCTTATAGCTTTTAGTAATAAAGATAGAGGTAGAGGTAGAAGTAGTACTAGTAGTAATAGATAAGTAAGTAGTAAAGTATAAGACTAATAATAGTAAAAGTTAGTAAAAGAAGAAGTAAATTAGATAAGCTAGAGTAAACTTATAGGTAAAGGTAAAGTATTATTATTATATTTAGTAGTAGAATAAGCCTACTTCTTTAATAAAGACTTTCTTAAAAACTTAGTAGTAGTAAAGAACTTAGTAAATAACTTAACCTTAGTAGGGCCTACTATTATAGTAGTTAGTAAAGTAGAAGTAGAAGCTAAAGTAGGTAAAGTTAGTATAGCTATAGTAAAAATTATATATAAAGGTAGGTTAACACGTTATATTATAGTAGAGTTAAAATATAAAAATTTTTGCTAAAGAGAGGCTTATGTAATAGGCTAGGCCTAGTAAAACCTTAGTAAGTAAAGCCTTAGAGCTTAGCTACCCTAACTGCTAACACCTACCTACAGCTAGCCTACTAGAAACAGCTAGTATGCTACTAGAAGGACTATAAGTAGAGGAAAACTAGTACTATAGATCCTTAGCAAATTTATCTAATTTATACTAGTAACTACCCTTAGGGTTAGCCCTATACAGACCCTAGGTATACTGCTTAAAACAGGAGACTTATAGAAGTAATTTAAAGGCATAAGACCTTACTATAGAACTATAGATTTAATATAGAATAATAATAAAGCTAGCTAATAGGTAGTAGTAAAGGTAATAGTAACAGTAAGAGTTATAGAAAGTAGAGGGTTATAACTTAGTTAAATCTTAGCTACTATAGTTAGTATAATATTAATAACTAAAAAGTAATTAAAACGCGTGCGTAACTAAAATATAATAGTAATATAATCTATTAATTTCCGTCCTCTAGAGATACCTTAGTAAAACTATAGCTTCTGTAGTTAGTGTAGATAATAAAGAATAATAAATAATTAAAATGTAGATATAAAATTATAATAGTAATACAATCTATTTATCTTTTCTTCTAGAAATAGTTTCGTTATTTAAGTGTTCTAGTTATTTACTTATTAACTTCTATTAAAGGTAAATCCTAGTAATATGTTATAAACTTTATTTAATATATTACTATTAATATTACTTCTATAATAAAAAGTAGTAAACTCTAACAGTAATTACTAGCGTTAATTAGATAATTTTACTTAGACTCTATAGTACTAGCTTTTTTCTCCTTATAGTCTTTTTAGTAGCGTGCTAAGTATTTCTAGTATATAGGTAGTAGCGTAGGTATTAGTATTTAGGCTTTCTAAGCTCTAAGGCATTACTTACTAAACCTTAACTAGGCGTAGCTTATTATACAAGCCTTTATTTAGGTAAAAACCTATATATTTTAACTTTACTATAATATAACGTTTTACTCTAATTATACGCTCTTACTTAAATTAATATTTATTCTTAGTTTTAACTTCTTTATTTTCTTATCTTGTTATAATCTTATTTCTAAACTCTTCTTTAATAATATAGCTACTACTTATATAAGTCCTACTACTAGTAGTAAGTAGTCTACTTTATATAACCTTACACCTCTCTAGTATAAGAAGTATAGAGTTAAAAAAAAGGACTTAATAGTTTCTTTAAATTAAGCTTTAGCTGGGCTTCTCTACTATTACTTCTTTATTATATCTTTATAGTAAGCTAATAAACCTAGATTAAGCTTTCTTTTTTTACTTTACCAGCTATTTAATCTAAATTTTTTTTCTTATCTAGTTAACAAGTTCTGTTTTAGCTTTCTAACTGCTCTACCTATATAGTTAAGAGCTTCCTTATTAAAAAATATCACTCTCTCTATTTAATAAACTATATAATATATTTAGTCAACTTACGCAGAAGTTACTTATTAAAAGATAGTAAAGCTATTTACTAATCCTGAAATACTTAGGTTAATTTTACTTATTATACTAGAAGTTAATTTAAATCGTCTTCTTTTTTTAGTTTATAGCTAATAAAATTTAGAAAATCTATTATAGTAAAGATAATAAATATTTTTTCTTGTTAGCTTTATATAGTAATTTAAATTAACTTATAGTCTTGTAAATAAATTTTGGGCCTACGTTAGAACTTTATTAATAATTTTAGAAAGACTAAGAAAAGGATTATAAATTTATTTTTAGTAAAAGAAGCTACTAAAATAATCTTACTTCTAAATTAGTTACCAAGATTTAACTTTATAAAATTACTTATAAATTAGACTTAATAAGGGCTAGTGTTAGGAAGTAGAGTTTTAGCTTTATTTTGTTAGTAAGTATCTCTTCTATTATTTAAACCCTTTTTTCTAACCTTATTCCTTTATCTAATCTACTATTTTATAAGTTTATACTTTAAATAGTTAGATTAGCTCTATAATTTAAGGTTTATAGCGTATTTGTACTTATAGTACAGGCAAATAGACATAATATAGTAATAATTTAATATAGTAACTTAGTATAGAAGATAATACTAAGCCCCTTTTTATACAGTAAGTATTAGTAGGAGTATTTAGTAAAGGTAATAGAGGGCTAATTAGCTGTCTCTTAATAACTAGTTACTTAATATATTAACATAGACGCGTGTTTAAGAGCTTAGGCAGTAATTAAAGTTATATTAGCTCTATTACCTAAGCTATAAGTACTATTACTAAATCTTTAAAATTTAATTACTTATTAACTAACTTTTCTTCTTGACTATTTCTTACTAATACTATTAGTATCTCTATTTCTATATTTTTTAGTAGTCGTCTCTAGGCTTTGCCTTTAGGCTCTTTTAAGTCTTTTTTTAAATTAAACTACTATAGATTCGTTTTATTATATTAAATAGAATAATATATAAGAACTGTATTCCTACTGGAAAAGTTAAGCTTAATAGCTACTTTACTAGTTTACAAGATAGTCTTTAAGCTTAAGTTTTTAAAAGATTTAAGCTTTTATACTATTATTTTTATTTTATTAGTATTTATAAAATTAATACCTTAGGTGTTTCCTAGCTTTAAGATAGTTAGCTGTTAACTATTCTACTTTTTTTTTATTATTTTGCTTGTGCCGGCACTATCCTACCTAGACTACGCTACTTAACAGTTTAGAAATTAGTTATAGAATTACGAAGAATAGTATAGTAGATATAGCATAATATAAATATAAGTAGTAAATATTATCTTTATTTACCTCTATCTTGATTACTTCTTTACTTTTTTAATTCCTTAGCTTCTTATATTTCTAGCTTAAGTAAAGTTACTTATTAGCATATTACTTCTAGTTTTTAGTAGTATTTAAAATAAAGTTACTACTTTCTCTACTATACTCTACTATTACTAAAGCTCCTTATACTATTATAGCTTAATAGAAAAGCTTTTATAGAACTGTTTTAGTTATATATTGTTTATATCTTTATTTTTTTTAAAAAAAAGCTAACTTGCTTTTTAATACTAGAGCTTTTTTTAAAACTTTTACTTATTAACTTTAAGTTCTAGTTTAGTCTTACTATTAAACTAGGTACTACTTTTTCTATTCTATACTACTCTATTTCTTACTGTTAAGTATAATTTTATTTATATTAGAAAGAGTTTTTAGTTCTTAGATAATCTTTTACAGTATATACTAATAATAGTACTTATTAGTATTCGACCTTACTAATGGATTTCTAGAGTATAGCTAAAGCTTATCCTTCTAGAATACTAGGAAGTTACTTAAGAAAGTTTTTTTTTAATATATAAAAAGAACTTAGTTCTTAAATTTAGAACTTTGTTTTTTTTTAGTATAATATTTTACTTAGCTTACTATTAAAAAAGGGTTTTTTATACTAGAGCTATAAATATCTTTCTTTTTATAATTATGTTCTTGTTTTATAATACTAATTATTTTTAATCTTTAAAGTTATAAAAAGCTCTACTATTTAAACTTTTATATTATATAGTAGTTCTAGAAGCTTCGTAGTAAGTACTTTAGCTAACTATTCTAAAATATCAAGTGTAGAGGAAAATAGAGCAGGAAATTATAGGTTAAAGTAATCTATTATGTAGATTACTACTCTATCAAGAATTATTTTTAGAGTTACTATATATACTACGTAGAGAGCAGCAAAAAAGTTTCTCTTAGTACAAGAATTATATAGTAGGGGTTTAGGAGCACTGTAGTATTGCAATATTAAGCTTTTATAATTATTACTAAATAGCTTATTCTATAGTTTTCTATATTTTATATATATTGTATGTATATAATAAAAGATTAAGCTAATACTAGTATAAGTTATATCTCTTCTTCTATAGTAAATTAAGTTTAAAAGTATATTAGTAACTAGTTATTCTATTCCTAGTTTTTAAACGCTTATAAGTAGGCTATTACTATAATATTAATTCTTTTAGTAGTACTATTTAAGTTTTGTTATTAGCTAATAATTAGTTCTTAAGAAATACTTAATTAGAAATAGAAAGTGTTTAGAAAATCCAAGAAAAATAGCTAATAAACTTAGAAATAACATTCTATAGAATCTTTATATAGGCTAAAACTTTTTTAAATATAAAACACATTACTATCTAAATAGCAATATCTTTAAAGAAAATAAGCCTAGTATTCTTACTTAGCCTACTTATTATTACTAGAAGATATTAGTATTTATTACCTATAAGTAGTTTAAAACTCAATTTTCTAAAGACTATCTTTATACTTTATAAAAATAAATTAAATAACTATAGTAGATCTTTTTATTTAACTTTCTTTAAAGCCTAAGAGTGCTTTATATATTATAGTTTAAGAGAAAATATTGTTATTAAAATTATTTCCAAAAGAAATAGTTTAGGCTAAGTTTCTAGAAGTATCTTTAAAATTAATATAGCTTATAGCTAGAGGTTTAAAAGTATATAAAGGAACTTTAGTTAAAAGCTTTTATAAATCTAATACTTATTCCTACTTTTAGAAGTTTAAAAGTGTTTTCTTAATAGTATACTTTTTGTATAAAACATTAGAGTTTAAGTATAAACAGAACTATTATTAACTAATCTTACCCTGGAGGACAGGGATAAATGTATTACGTCACTATTGTGTTTTTGTGCACGCGTTTTAATTGTTTATTAGTCTTTATTATTTACACTAACTACAGCAGCTAAAGTTTAACCTAGTTGTAAACTTTCTATGTTATTAGCCCTCTACTTCCTATTGCTATTGCTATTGCTATTACTGTTAACGTTGCTATTGCTGCTACTTCTAGCTTTGTCCTTATTCTATATTAATTATCCCTGCAGTAAGGTATTATACCTCCTAGATTGCTACTATAATTCTCTTTTTCTAGGCAGTGTACCTAGGATCTATAAAAGCTTGCTTAAAGCAGCTCTTATCCTTAGTTAGAGTAGCGTTGTTATACTACTTAGTAGTAAGCTTATTAAGTTAGAAGAGCTAGGTATTAAAGAAAGCCCTGTTAGTCTTATAGACTTATATAAGGAGGAGCTAAACTCTAACCTTATAAAGCTATACCCTAAATCTCTTATTAAGCTTAAGGCGCTGTAAGACATCTTTATCTTCTAGGTAGAAGGTATTACTATTATGCTAAGTAATACCCTCTATTTCCTCCTACTACCTAACTAGGTCCTTAGAGATCTTACTAGAGATATCTAGAGTACTGTACTAGTACTAGGGATTACTTACTTTAATTCTTTACTTATTAGCTTACTACAAGACGCAGCGTAGGAATACCTAGGCTATGCTAATAGGGTTATGTTATTAGTTAGCTATAATTATAGTTATAAAGAAAGATAAGATAGATAGATAAAGACTTCTAAGGTATAAAGAATATTTATATACTAGCTTATCTATATAAACTGTTGTTGCCTACACCCTTACTAAAGCTGCCCTAGTTATATGTTTAGAATTACTAGTTAATTAAAGAGTTTTTATAACCTAGCTATAGTTTATAATATAATCTAGGGTTTAAAACTAAACTAAACTTTAACTAACAGCTGCCTAGGCTCTTAAATACGCGTCTACATTAGTATATTAAGCAGCTAGTTGTTAAGAGACAGCTAATTAGCTCTCTATTACCTTTACTATATACTCCTACTAATGTTTACTATGTAAAAAGGGGCTAGGTATTAGCTTCTACACTAAGTTACTATATTAAATTCTTACTATGTTGCGTCTATCTGCCTGTACTACAAGCATAAATACGCTATAAACCTAAAATAATTAACTAATCTTAATACTTCTTATACCCTTCTATATATCTAGTTATAATAAGCTATAACTTACTAAATTATCTTTAGTTTCTTTAAGCTCTTACACTGTACTATAATATTATTACTAGTTTACAGAAGTTTAAAATTATACTCTAATAAAGACTTATAACCTCTTATAAGTATTCTCTTTAGTTATTAAAGTTTTAGGCTTTATTGTTAGTAGCAGAAGTAAATACTTACTTATATCTTAATTTTAGGTTAAGCAGGCTTTTTAATATATAGCTATAAGAGTTAGAAATCTTTTGGCTTTTTATAATTCTGTTTAAGTAATTTATAGATTATACTTTTTCCTAAACAGGTTATTAGCTATATTTTATTTTTATTATATAGTTTATAGAATTTAGATTCGATAAGCTAACTTAAAATTAATACTATCTATACTTTTTATCTTGTAGCTTAATAGTATAGATATATATTAAGTTTATTTAATTTAAAGAAAGAGTAGACTTTAAAACTTACTTATAATTTTAGTTTTACTAAATTTATACTTTAAAATAGCTAATAACCTTTATTTATATATACGAAAATTGTAATTAGTAACTTTATTACATAATGTAGTAGTACTAGTTTAGGTTTATAGCGTTTTTATACTTGTTAAACAAGCAAAGAGACGAAATATAGTAATACTACAGTATAGTAACTTAATATAAAAGCTAACACCTAGCCCTTCTCTATATAGTAAGTACTAGTAAGAGTAAAAAATAATAGTATAAAAAAACAGATTAACTATTTCTTAGTAATATTTTAATTAATTTACAAGTATAAAGATATATTGTTAGAGCCTAAGTAGCTATTAGTTTAAGTTACGTTTAGTTAAGTATCTTAGATTATATTAAAAACTATAGCTAGGTTATAAAAACTCTTTAATCTACTATAATTTTAAATACCTATCTAGAGTAGCTCTTGTTTATATATAGTAAGTTATAGTTTTTATAAATTAGCTGTTATTAAAATATCCTTTATAGTTTTAAAATCTTTCTTAATCTATTTTATATTTTTCTATAATTATAGTTATAGCTAACTAATATTTACCTCTATTAGTAAATCTTAGGTAGTTCTTTGCTAAATCTTATTATAAGCTAATAAATAAAGAAGTAAGGTAAGTAATCTCTAGTACTAGTATAGTCCTTTAGATATATTTAATAAGATCTTTAAGAACCTAGTTTAGTAATAAAAAGAAATAAAAAGTAGTATTTAGTAAAAAAGTATTACTTTATAACTAAAAAATAAAGATGTTATAGAGTACCTTAAATATAGTAAGTAACTTAAAGTATTTCTTTTTAAATATAGAGTCTTACTTCTCTAAATTAAAGTTTAGAAAACTAATAAGGCTTTCTTGATTATCTAGTATTTCTAACTTAATAAGCTTCATACTAGTTAGTATAATAGTACTACTTTAACTTTTAATAGAAGCTACTTTAATAAGCCTTTTTAAATTTTAGGGATACTACTAAAAAATAGAGAATTGTAGAAGTAGTTTAAAAAGAGTAGAAACTTACTATAGAACTATATAATTATTAGAGAAGAAAGATAAAAGTAGCTAATCTTTAAGTTGTAGTAATAGTAAGAGAGATAATAATAAGGAATAGAGAGTTAATAATATAAAAAGTTTAGAACTTACTTAAACTTTAGCTAGATATAACCTAATAAAAAAGAAACGCGTACAAAACTAAAATGAAAGAAATATATAATATATTAACCCTTATTCTTAACAGGATCTAGTAGTATACTACTATATAAGTACTTTACTTTATTTAAAATTTAAAAAGACTATTCTAGTTAGTTTTATATAAGTATTATTTTAGGTTTATAGCGTATTTATGCTTGTAGTGTAGGCAAATAGATAGAAAACAGTATAAATCTAATTTAGTAACTAAGTATATAAGCTAATACTCGGCCCCTTTTATATAGTAAAACCTAGTAAAAGTATATAGGAACAGTAATAGAGAACTAATTAGTATACTCTTTTATACTAACTAGCTACTTAATATTTTAATACAGATAAATATCTTAAGAGCCTAGGTAGCTATTAGTTAAAGTTTAGTTTAGTTATATACTTTCTTTTATATTATAAACTATAGCTAGGCAATAAAAATTCTTACTAATTTACTAGTAATCCTAAATACATAACTAGGGCAGCTTTAGTAAGAGTATAAGGTATAATAGTTTATATAGTTAAGTTAGTATATAAATATTCTTTATACCTTAGAAGTCTTTATCTAACTATCTTATCTTTTCTTATAACTGTAATAATAGCTAACTAATAATATAATTTTATAAGTCTAGCCTAGGTATTTCTATACTATATCTTATAGTAAGCTAATAAGTAAAGGATTAAGGTAAGTAATTCTTAGTACTAGTATAGTACTTTATATATCTTTAGTAAGATCTCTAAAGACCTAGTTAGGTAGTAAAAACAGATAAAGGGTATAATTTAGTATAGTAATATTACTTTTTACTAAAAGACTTAAGATATCTTATAGTACCTTAAGCTTAATAAAAGACTTTTAGTAGAGCTTAATAAAAAAGAAGTTTAGCTTTTTCTTATATTAGTTTAAAAGGCTAATAAAGCTTTCTTTAATTATTATCTTTTTTAACTTAATAAGCTTACTAGTATATAGTATAATACTACTACTTTAACTAAAGATAAGAGCTACTTTAAGTAAGCTTATATAAATTATAAGTATACTACCTAGCAAAAAAAAATAATAGTAGTAAGCTAAGATAAATAATACCCTACTATACGGCTGTACAATTAATATAGAATAACAATAAAGCTAGAAGTAGTAGTAATAGTAAAAGTAATAGTAATAGTAATAGCAACAGTAATAGTAATAAAAAGCAGAGGGCTAATAACCTAGAAAGTTTACAACTAGATTAAACTTTAGCTGCTGTAGTTAGAATAATTAATAAAGACTAATAAATTCTTAAAACACGTGTATAAAAACATAATAGTAACGTAACACATTAATTCTTGTCCTTTAAAGTTCTATAAGTAATATACCTTATTACTATTTCTAGTGTAAAGTAATAATTAGCTAATATAAGCAAAGTAATAAATAAGCTTATATCCTCTTGAAATACTCTATTTTAAGTATCTTTTACTAGAAATTTCTGTTTTTGTAGTAGGATTAGATATTTAAGTAATACTCTATAAGACTTCTTGAATAAACTATTAATAGAACTTTTTTTAAGCTTATTAAACTTTTAATACGCTTAATAGTTTCTTAAATTTTAAGAGTATAGATTACTACTAATTTTTTTAACTCTATTTATATACTATTACCTACTTCTATTATTTAGGGTTAGTATATAGTTTTCTTAACACTAAGTTTTAATATATATATACTTTTTTAAAGCTTACTATGCTAAGCTCCTTATTATTTACTTTAACTTAAAATTTAATAGTTTTTTATAGTTAATTTACATAAATAAGTACTTTATTTATACAGTGGGTTGACATAAATAAAGATTAGAAAAAAAAGGCTATAGTTTTAAAGGTTAATAACTTCTATTCTAGAAGGCCTAAATTTATAAAAAGTAAAATTTTAAAAAGCAAAGAAGCTGTTAATTAATACTAAAGCTTAATATATATTGCTTAGTAAGTAGCCTAAAATACAGTGTGTTACTAAAAAGACCTTCAAAAAAAGAGATAAATAGAAGCCTAAATAACTATTTTATCTAGGTAGAAAAATACCTAAAAATTATATATATTTTACTTCTATATTAGTAAAATAAATACTAAGGTTTTTAGTATTAGTTTACTTACTAAAAATAATTAGATTTTACAAAATAGTAAAAGTAGTTAAAATAGAACAATATAATAAGTAATAGCTAACTAGTACTTAGTATACTAACCTTTAGCGTCTATAACTGCCTTATAACGCCTAGGTATAGATAAAATACAGTTATCTATACTCTGTTGTAGGATTAAATCCTACTCCTTATATATAGCCTTTATAAAGGCCTCTACACTAGCCTTACTAGCTCTTACCCCTAAACTAGTAGCTATTCTGTTATCTAGTCTATCTTTTAATAGACTTTAGACAATTTTAATAGGTGCTAAATTTAGACTATAAGGCAGATAGCTAAAAAGAGAGATTTTGTTTCTCTTAAACTATGCTATTATATTTAGCGTTTTATAGGTTTTAGCGTTATCTTGCTAAAATTTCTAGCCTAAATAGAAGTTATTATAAAGAACTTTTTAAGAATTTTAAAAAAAATAAAAGAGTTAAAATAGAGGTAGAAAATTATAAAATACTAATAAAAGGAGAATAATTAACTTACCTTTTTTAATAGCTAGTTTAACGTAGCGTATTAAAACCTTTCTTAAGTAGTCTTTATTTATATAAGACTTTGTTATAAAAGGCGTTTTAATAACCTCTAATTTAGAGTATCTACCTATCTAAATTGCTCTCTAAACTTAGATAGAAATGTCTTAGGCTGTAAGAATGTTAGTTTTAGAGCTATAAAAAAAATAGTTAAATAAAAATAAAGAGAAAAAGAAGCTCTAAAACTTAGCCTACTAGAGAAAATATTAAACTTACTTATATTAGTTATATTAACTATTTAGTTACTAACTTTGTTATTTCCCTTCTTTCTGTAATATTCTCTCCTAGCACTATGCCTACGCTAGATTGCTAACTAATTAAAAAATATAATCTTATTAAGATTTATATTTTTTATATTCTTATCCTGCTTTTTAGCTTAAATAAGCCTCTTTTTAGCTTTATTCTTATCTAATATAGCCTTTTTAGAAGCTATATTTATAGAATATCTAGTTCTTTTAAAAAATCTTTGTAATGTTCCTTTATATATAGGAAGGTTATTTTTAACTAATATAATCTTATTTTTAACCTTAAAGTTATTTATTATAGCCCTATTAATAACTCTTTCTTCTCTATTAGAGATCTTTAAAATTCTTCCTTGTTTAACACAGTTTAAGGTAGTATTATTAGAATTTTTTTTGTTAATTCTAATAATAGGATTTAAAATACTACTAATAGGCTTTTCTAGTATTATAGCTATAGTAGAAGTAGAAGTTTTAGCATTTAAAAGAAGCTTAACTTAAGATTTAAATTTTAAGAATTTTGGCTCTATTTTAAAAATATTACTAAGGGAATAGAAGTCTAGGATTTTTTTTCTAGAAGATATAGCTTATATACTACTATTTTAGTATATTATTACGTAATTTTAGCTTACTAATTCACTACTACTAGATTTAAAGTTAGATTTAAAAATCTTTTAGTTAATAAATATAATATATAAATTTAGTAACGTAATGCTTATTAAGCCTATATTAAGAATATAAAAAAAAAACTTAACTTTATACGTCTAAAAAATAGTTCTAGCTAACTAAAGTTTCTAGTTTTTTTTTCTCTATTTTTAGACTAATTTATAGACTAGACGCTATAGTAAATAATTTAAATATAGTAATAAAAGATATTAATAGGATAAATCTCTATAGGATTATCTACTTTTTATCTTCTTAGCTATTTTACTTATCTAGATATAAGCCCTTTAAAAAGTAGACTTTTATTTCTAATCTTTATTTGTGTCACCCTACTGTATATACTTAGAAGTAAAGATTCTAGTTATGTTAAAGTATTTAGTTAGTGTATTAATACAATATACTATAAGTGTTAGTAAGTTTCTATAGAATAATTAGTTATTTATATAATTTAAGTAATAGTATAAAATAAGTTTTTTTTTTATTTCCTTATAATTGTATTCAGTAAAACGCTTGAGTAATATCTACTTTCTTACTTTTATACCTTAGTAATTTAGTTAGTATATTATTACTTAGAAAGAAAACCTAACTATTTACAAATCTACTAGTATTAAAAGGTTAGTACTTTATATAGAATTATAGCTCTTTTATAAGCTACTTAATAGATAGAATAATAGTAATAGCACTAAACTTTATTTAATAAACCAAATTTAAATCTTACTACAACCTACTTATTAATTATAAAACTAGATTTCCTTTCTTGAAATATATTTTAGAGAAGTTTTTATAAAATATTTTCAAGCTTACTATTTACTTTAAGTATCTAAATAAGGTAGATAATAGTATCTTTGTTTTCTTGTTAAAGCTTACTACCTTTTTATATTAAAACGATATTTAACTTACTTTATTATTAGCTAAGTAAATTATCTTATAGGTTTTCTCTTTTTTCTTTACTTGTACCTTTTTTATATCTGCTATAAAAATTAAGTATAGATAGACTTCTTTTTAATATTTAAATTTATAAGCTTAAGTTTAATAAGTATTTTAATTAATAGCTTTAAAGAATCCTTTAAGTATCTAACTATTTCAGCCTGAAATATTTAATTAGTAACTATAGATAGATATAAACTTTTTTTTAAGTACTAAAATTATATAATACTTACTAATATACAGTCCTTTTAAGGAAAGTTATTATCTTGTTTTCTTTTAATTCTAGGCTTATAATCTTTTTTTTTTAGCTATTTATCTCTATTTATCCTTAAATAGCTATTCTTTGTAAGTATATTTTTTAATCTAATTTTATCAAAAATACATATATATTATAGTATATTAGGGAATATTCTTTTCTCTAAACTTGGGGAAGATATTAAAATTAATAAGTAGCTAGTATTTAGTCGACTAAATACTATACTTATATTACTTATACTTAATTAGAAAGTTAAGAGCTTTCTAAATAGCTAATTTTACTAAAATAGTAGGAATTACTATATTCTTAGCTAAAGTTTCTTATACGTTTACTTATCTCTATATATTAACGTATTTAGTTTTTAAAATATATTCTTTCTCTAGTAGAGAATTATTAACGAAACAAGTTATTTAAAAGGTGAATTATAAGAAGTAGTTAATAAATACTACAAAGTACTTATTAAGAAAGTACTTTAATCTTTTATTATATAAGATTAGATTCCTTTTCTCTATATTAGAGATACTTTTAAACTTTTTATATAAGTATACTATAAATCTTAAACAAATACTTTAGCTATCTATCTAAGTTAGGCCTATAAAAGTGTTTAGTTATTAAGGTTATTTTAAATAGACCTTATAAATAAGAAATTATACTTAACTTTAATTCTTATAGCATTTTGATTTAAGCTAATAACCTTAGTTATTTGTATCTAGATAGCCTTATTACTAGATAATCCTATAGATATTACTTACTATTATAAGATAAGTTGTATAATACTAAAGTAATTTATTCTAAAAGTATGTATATTTTCTTTAAATTATACTTTAATAGCTAGTCTTAAATACTTTATATTGAAATATATTAAAGAAAGCTTTCTTAACTAAAAGTTTAAAAGCTATTATTAAGCTATACTTATATATAGAGTAACAAAAAATATTAATAAGGATTATAAATAAGCCTTATACAATACTTTTATCTTAAAGACCTTTTTATTAAAATAAACTGTAAGTATTAGAGCTTAGAAATAGGTAAAAGATTTATATAAGATATAATCCTATTGTTTTTATATTATATCTTAAATTGTTAAATTATTTAGTATATAACCTCTTGTTATCTTTGTTATTAGTTATAGCAGGTAGACTTTAGTATTATAAGGGTAATATTATTTTAAGTTTATAGTATAGATGTACTTGTTACATAGGTAGATAAACGTTATATAGTAAGAATTTAATATAGCTATCTAGTATAGAAGCTAGAACCTAGCTTGTTTTTATAAAGTAAACATTATAATAAGTATATAGTAAAAGCTATTAAGATTAATGTATACTATCTTTTAACAACTAGCTACGTAATAAACTAGTATTAATATAAACTTAAGAGTCTAGGTAGCTATTAGTAAAAGTTTAGTAAATTTAGGAACGTTAGATTATTTTATAGACTATAGCTAGATTATAAAAACTCCTTAATTTCAGAATATTTAGAAATATATAACTAAAGTAGATTAGGTAAAAGTAAATATCTTAATAATTTAACTAAGTAAGCTAGTATATACATAGCCTTAATACTTAAAAAGTTAAAGTTTCTTTTTATAACTATTGTTATAGCTAACTTAGAATATAACTTAATTAGTATAGCCTTAAAGTTTATACACTGTATTATATAAGAAGCTTATAAGTAAAGTAGTAAAGTATTTAATTATAGGTACTAGTATAATACTCTAGATATCTTTAGTAATATTTCTAAATATTTAGTTATATAGTAATAGGAAATTTGAAGTAGAGCTTAGTATATTAGTAATACTTTATACTAAGAAGATAGAGATATCTTATAGTACTTTAAGCTTAATAAGAGACTTAAAGTATAGCTTTATAAAATTCTAATCTAGTTCTACTTTAAATAAGTTTATAAGTTTCAAGAAGCTTTTTATAAAACTTGGCTTTTCTAACAAAATAAACTTATAATAAAGTAGTAAAACAAGACTCTTTTAATATTAAATAAAACTACTTTAAGTAAGCTATTATATATCTTAAGTTTACTTCTTAAATAAAAGTGTTTTAGAAGTAGTTTAAAAGGTAGAATACCTTACTATAAAACTCTAAGATTAATACAAATAAAGAACAAAGCTGGAAGTAGTAGTAGTAGTAACAGTAATATTAATATCTATAATACTAAGAAGTATAAGGCGAATAGCCTTTAACTAAGTTTAATATTAGATACTTAAAACTTAATAAAAAACTAAATCGTGGATAAAAAACTTTAATAATGATAAGACTTAATATTAATTTCTGTCTTCTAAAGATATTAAATATATAATAAAGTTTTCTAAAGGATAGGGATTAATATCTTACGTTACTAATGTGTTTTAGTAATACAGACGTTTAAATTACTTATTAGTTTTTATTATCTTAATAAACTAAGTACAGCAGCTAACGTTTAATTTAGTTTTAAGTTATTAGCCCTCTACTTTCTGTTACTATTCCTATTACTATTACTATTCCTATAATTACTATTACTATTACCCTAATTATTACAAGTCCTTATACTGCTAATAGTATATACAAGTTCTATATCTACTTAATTACCTTTACTTATTATATTTTCTAACTAGAATACTCAAAATCTATAAAAGCTTACTAAAAGTAGGACCTATTTTTAAGTTACATTAGTATTATTATACTACTAAGTAGTAAGATAGTTGAGTTTAACAAGCTAGGTATTTAAAAAAGCTCTATTAGCTTTCTAGACTTATATTAGATACAGCTAAAGCTTAACTTTGTATAGCTTTACCTTAAGCCTTTAATTAATAATAAGGTACTACTAGATATCTAGATATTAAATGTAAAATATAATACTATTATACTAAGTAATACCTTTAATTACTTTCTACTACCAAGTTAGGTCCTTGAAAATCTTACTTTAGGTATCTAAAGTACTAGAATAATTTTAAAATTCTATATTTCAATTTATACCTTATTAGTGTACTATAGAATATAGTACTTAAATCTTTATGCTTTAGTAATAGTATTGTTTTAAAGGTATATAATTTTAGTTCTACTAAAGTAAGATGAGAGATAATATAAAAGATAAGTTAAAAACTTAAAAATATAAAAATCTTCTATATACCAGCTTGTTTATCTAAATTATTAGTACCTAGACTCTTTTTAAAGTTACTTATTATATATTTAGTATTACTAGTTTAAAAAAATGTTTCTACGAACTAGTAATAGTTAATAATAAAGACTAGGGTTTATAACTAAACTAAACTTTAACTAATATACTTAAGCTCTTTAATATATCTCTATACTAGTATCTTAAGTAGAATACTACTTTGAGATAGTTTATTTATCTACTTTCTAATAGTATTATTTTATACTCTTTATAATTTTTCCTTTGTAAAAGAGGCTTTGTATTAGCTTTTATACTAAGTTAGTAAATTAGATTCTTAGAACATTACGTCTATCTACTTATACTTTAAGTATAAGAAGGCTATAAGCCTAAAATAATCTAATCTAAGGATTATAACTAGCCTAAACTTAAACTAATAGCTACTTAGGCTTCTAATTATATATCTTTACTAGTATATTAAGTAGCTAGTTATAAAAAAACTGCTAATAAGCTCTATATTAATATTATAATATACTCTAACTAATTTTTGCTATCTAAAAAAGGGCTAGATATTAGCTTTTATACTAAGATACTATAGAAGACTCTTAGTATCTTATATCTGTCTACCTTTATTTTAGGGATTAATATACTATAAACCTAAAATAAAGTAAGTAAAATAATATTACTTAAGTAGCCTAAAAAAAACTATTAGTAATAATAGTTTATATAGGTTAGCTAGTATAGAAATTTTCTTCCTGCCTTAAGAGTTAAGATCTTTGTTTTCTTATTTATTAATCTATCTATTCTTTTCTCTTCTCTTTAAAACTATAATTATAGTTCGTTATTAATATAAGTCTACCCTACAATATAGTAACTAATATATATATTATTATTTTACTTTAGTTATATATGTTTTTTAAACTATTATTATTTGTTATTTATTTAGATAAAGCTTAACCTACTTTCAATTAACTATATTCTATTACTACTAGTTTTACTATAACTTTTACTTTTATCTTTTTATTAGATTAGTTAGGTTTATTTTAATTAGATATTAAAATAAGAGCTCTATTATTTTAGGTTGCTAGTTTCTTTATAGTTATATTCTAAGTAGATTAATGTAATAATTAAGAATTCTAAAAAGTAACTTAGTATAGAAGCCTATATCTGTCCGCTTGTTTTCTAGTATCTATTAGTTAAAGTATATAGTAATAGTAACAGAGATCTTACTAGCTCTCTTTTAATTACTAGTAACTTAATATTCTAGTATAGATATATGTTTAAAAGCTAAAGTAGTAATTAAAGTTTTATTAAGCTATAAGTTAAAAACTAAAGCTAAGTTAAGAGAATTCTTTAGAGAACTAGTAATACTAAATATATAACTAAAGCAGCTTAGAAAGAAGTAAAGGTAATAATAAACTATATAAATAATATAGTATATAAACATTTTTAATACTTTAGAAGTCTTTATCTATCTATTATATTTCTTTATAAGTATAAATTTAACTAAATTATAATTTAACCTTATTAGTATAAATTTATCTTAATTATAATATAACCTTATTAGTATAGCTTAGAAGTTTCTATGCTAAGTTTTATAGTAATCTAGTAAGTAAAGAATTTAAGTAAGTAATTTCTAGTATAAGTATAGCACTCTAAATATTTCTAGTATTATCTTTAAAGACCTTAATAGGTTGTTAAAGTTAATAAAAAGTATAACTTAGTATAATAGTAATACTTTCTACTTAAAAAAAAAAGTATCTTACAGTAGCTTAAGGTTAGAAAAAGACTTAAAGTATAGCTTTAGAAAAAGAGTATTTAGCTTCTTCTTATTTAAGTTTATTAAACTAATAATGCTTTCTTTAATACCTAGGTTTTCTAACTTTATTAGCTTACTACTAAGTAGTAAAATAGTACGACTCTAACTAAGAATAACAGCTGCTTTAAGTAAGCTTTTATAGAACCTAGGTATAGTATCTAGAAAAATAGAGTTATAGTAATAATCTAGAAGGTATAATAACTTACTATAAGGGTTATATATTATTGTAAAATTAGATTAAATCTAGAAGTAGTAGTTAGAGTAATAGTAGTTGTAATAGTAATAGCAATAGTATTAGAAAGCAGAAGGCTAATAAAATAGAAAGTTTGTAACTAGGTTAAACTCTAGCTACTATAGTTAGTATTAATAATAAAGACTAATAATAACGAAACACATTATTTCCTATTTTCTAGGGTAATACTACCTTATATAGATAGACTACTTCTACTTAGTTCTCTATATATAATAAATAGTAACTAAAGAAGTTTATCTAACTTAATTATAGTTTCTAATATAAATCGCAACTTAACTAAATAAACCCCCTAGGTTTCTAATTTTATTTCTAAAATTTAAAAATAAGTAAATGTTTAGAAGAAGATAGCTAGAATAACTCTTTGTTACATTTACTATCTACTAACACTAGTATTAACTATATAAAAGAAAGATAGTAATAAGCTTTAAAACTTAGTTACTATATTAGATTTTAACTATATAACGTTTATCTACTAAAGTAGGCTTTTATATACCTCTAAAAATTAAATACTTAAAGCAGTGTTTAAATTAAATAAGTATATCCTTTTATATATATCTAGATATTGTCTTCTTTGCTCCTCCTCTAGCTTTAACTATACCAAGGCTCTATTAGTAGGTAATCTAAGCCTTTTTCAGCTACTATCCTTAAAATACTCTACTACACTATATATACTAGAAGTATAAATACACTATAAACTTTAACGAAAACAAAATTAATATATAGATTAAGTTGTACAGCGTATTTATATTTATAGTTTAAGCAAATAAGCGTTAAAAAGTAAGAATCTAATCTAGTATTTTAGTATAAAAGCTTATACCTAAGCTGTTCTTAAATAATAAATATTAGTTAAAGTATATAGTAATATAGATAGAGAGCTAAGTACTAACGTTTAGAGGTTTTTCTACTTAATAAACTAATAGAAACATGTGTTTAAAAGCCTAAGTAGTTAATAATATTAATTTTAGTTTTTAATCGTAAACTATAGCTAAGTTACAAAGACCTTTTATTTAATAAGTAATTTATTATATATAAATAGAGCAGCTTTAGTTAAAGTATAAGTATTAATAGTTTCTTAGATTTGCTAGTATTGAAATATTCTGCGTCTTTTAATTATTATTTACGTTTTAAATTTAAGATCTAACTACTTTTTTAAATTGATATTTATCCTTTCGATTTTATTACTTAACAGCTAAATACGCTACTTTATTAATAGTATTATTAACTGAGTATAGCCTTAACGTTTCTACGCTTTTTCTTAGAGTAAGACAGTAGAAAAAAGCTTTAAGCAGGTAACTACTATTACTAGTCTAGTATTTTAGATATCTTTGGCAAGATCTTTAGGATTTAAGTAAAGTAGCAAAAGATAATTAAAACACTATAACTTAGTATAATAGTAATATCCTCTACTTAGTAGACATAAGTACTTTATAGTACTTAAAACTTAAGAAAAGATATATAGTTTAGGTTATTAAAGTTCTACTTTAGCTTAGCTTAATTTAGTTTATAAAACTAATATAGTATTCCTTAATATCTTACTTATTTAACTTAATAGCTTAACTCCTTAGTAACAAAACTACGCTATTTTAACGAAAAAGGAAACAGTAGCTTAAGTTAAAACTTATAGACTCTAGGTATAAATAGTAGAAAGATAGACTTATAATCGTGTATTAGAAGGTATAAAACCTTACAATTATTTTATAGTTAATACGTATTTATACTTAAATTATAATTAAATAGATACAACATAGAAAGAATCTAATATAGTAACTTAGTATAAAAGCTACTACCTAGCCCTTTTTTACATAGTAAAAATTAGTAAGAGTTTGTAATAATTAAAATAAAAAGCTAATTAGTAGTTTCTTAATAGCTAGCTACTTAATATACTAGTATAGACACGTACTTTTGAGCCTAGGTAGCTATTAGTTAAAGTTTAGTTAATTAATAAACCCTAGATTTAATTATAAACTATAGTAAAGTTTGAAAAACTACTTAATTAACTAATAATTAAAAATATAATACTAAAGTAGCTTTAATAGAGGGATTTATAATAATAAATATTAGTAAGCTAGTATATTATTATCCTTTGTACTTTTTAGGTAATAATTTATATACTTTATTTCTAAACCTATATACCTTATTTGTATTATCTTATCCTTCTTTAAAGCTAAAATTATATTTAACTAATAATAAGGTCCTATTAGTGTATCTTAAAATCTAAAAAACTAAATTGTGTAATAATCTAATTATTATAGGATTATAGTTAGTAATTTAGAGTACTAGAAATAGTATTTAAAATTTTAGAAGTATAATCTCTTAAGACCTAATTAAGTAGTAAAAAGAAAAAAAAGAACTTTTTAATTTAATAGCAATATTTTCTACTTAAATAATTTTAATATAAGGTAGTACTTAATACTCTTAATTTAAGGCTTAAAGTTAAGCTTTAGAAAGTTAAAGTTTATTTTCTTTTTATATAGGTCTTTAAATCTAATAGAGCTTTCTTTAATACTTAGCTATTTAAACTTTATTAGCTTACTACTAAGTAGTTTAATAGTAATGTTTTAACATTAAAAAAAAGTAGCTTTAAGAAAGCCTTTATACTTTTCAAGGATAGTTAAAAGAAAAGATTAGTAGAGGTAATAAGGTAAGTCTAAAACTTATATATACTATTAGTATTATAAGTAGTAATAATTAGAGTAATAGTAAAAGTAAAGATAATAGTAATAGTAATAGGAATAGTAATAGTAATAGAAGGAAAAGAGTAATAATTAAGTAAACCTTTAGTAGTTAAAGTAAGTTTAAGAATAAGAACTAATAGATAATTAAAATAAGCAGGTAATAAGAAGCTAATAGAGACGTAATTTATTAATCTCTATTCTCTAGAGAATACTCTACTATAGCACTTTAGAATTAATATAAGACATAAATAAAGCTAGCTGATAAGTAGTAGTTATATAAATAGTAATACTAATAGTCTTAAAAAGTAAAAAGCTATTACTATAACTAATATTAGATAATTTCGATAGTATAGATAATAAATGCTTATTATTAATTTCTACGCGTATATTACTAAAATATCTCTAGAAGACAAGAATAAATATATTACGCTACTATTATATTTTAGTTACAAACGCGTTATAACTACTTATTACTTTTTATTATTTATACTTACTATAGTAGCTAAAGTTTAACTGAGTTTTAACCTTCTATTTCTTATTACTATTGCTATTACTATTACTGTTACTAGTACTCTTATTCTAATAGTTACTAGTCTCTATACTAATAATAGTGTATATAAGTTCTTTACCTACCTAATTACATCTACTAATCTTATCTTCTTATTTTAATACTTTAAATTTTTAAAAGCTTACTTTTAGCTACTTTTATTTAAAGTTCGAGTAGTATTATAATACTACTTAGTAGTAAGCTAGTTAAGTTAGAAATGCTAAGAATTAAAAAAAGCTAGATTAGCCTTATAAAAAGACATAAAAAGGAGCTAAACTTTAAATTTATAGAGATTTACTTTAAGCTTCTTATTAAGTATAAAGTACTACTTAATATTTTAATAACTTAAGCAGGATATATTACTATTATACTAAATAATTTCTTTTTTTTCTTTTTACTACTTAATTAGGTTCTTAGAGATTTAACAGGTCTTATTAACAATATTATACTAGTAGTAGTAATTACTTACTTTAATTATTTAATTCTTTATTTACTTTAAGATATAGTATAGAAACTTGTAGGCTAGAATTATTATTTTAGGTTTATAGTGTATTTATACTTAATATTAAAGCACATAGATATAATATAGTTAGAATATAATATAGTAACTTAGTATAGAAGCTAATACTTAGCATTAAATTATATAGTAAAAACTAGTAAGAGTATATAGTAATAGTAATAGAAAGTTAATTAGTATACTAATTTTAATAAATAGCTACTTAATATACTAGTATAAATATAAATTTAAGAGCTTAAGTAGCTATTAGTTAATGTTTAGTTTAGTTATAAACCCTAAATTATATTATAAACTATAGTTTAGTAATAAAATCTTTTAATTAAGTATTATTTTTACATTTATAACTAAGGTACCTTTAAAGAAAGTATAGGTTGTAATAGTTTATATAGGTAAGTTAGTATATAAATATCCTTTATAATTTAAAAGTTTAGATCTAAATATTTTATCTATCTATTTATCTATCTATCTATCTTTCTTATGTTATCTTTTTTTATAACTAAAATTATACCTTACTTATAATATAATCTTATTAGTATAGGCTTAAAGTTTCTGTACTCTATTTTATAGTAAACTAATAATAAAGATATTAAAGTAAGTAATTACTAGTACTAGTATAGGACTTTTAATGTTTTTAGTATAATTTTTAGAAACCTAGTAAAGTAGTAAGAAGAATTAAAAGGAATTACTTAGTATATTAGTAATATATTCTACTTAAGTAATCTAGATATTAAGTAATACTTTATACTATATAAAAGGCTTAAAGTAAAGCTTTAAAAAGTTAAAGTTTAGCTTCTCTTTATATAAGTTTATAAGGCTAATAGGGCTTATTTAAATACTTAGCTTTTTTAACTTTACAGCCTTACTACTAAGTAGCGTAATAGAGCTATTTTAACTTAAAATAAAAAGTATTTCAAGTAAGCTTTTTTAGACCTAAGGTATACTACCTAGGAATAGAAACTTATAAAAGTAATTTAAAAGGTATAAAACCTTACTATAGAACTATAGAATAATTTTTAAATAAAGATAAAGCTAGCTAATCTTATTAAGAAGTAGTAGTAAGGGTAATAGTAATAGCAATAGTAATAGAAAGTAAAACGTTATAACTAAGTAAAATTTAGCTACTATAGTTAGTATAAATATATAATAAGAACTTATAAGCAATTAAAACGTATATAT
The DNA here is from genome assembly GCF_010015815.1 of Dothidotthia symphoricarpi CBS 119687. Classification (NCBI taxonomy): domain Eukaryota; kingdom Fungi; phylum Ascomycota; class Dothideomycetes; order Pleosporales; family Dothidotthiaceae; genus Dothidotthia; species Dothidotthia symphoricarpi. Next base: position 1,085,994 of record NW_022985019.1, on the reverse strand, counting down.
AACTAAAATATAATAGTAATATAATACATTAATCCCTATCCTCTAGGGACTAGGCTATACTAATAGAATTATAGTATTAGATAGGTATAATCTTAGTAATAAAGAAAGATAAGATAAGATAAATAAAATAGATAAGTAGATAGATAAGGTTTTTGAATTTTAACTTTTAAGGTATAGAAGATATATATATACTAGCTTATCTAAATAAACTATTATTACTTTTTCCTCCTTTAAAGCTACTTTAGTTATATATTTAAAGTTAGTAGTTAATTAAAAAGTTTTTATTACCTAGCTATAATTTAGATTATAATTTAGGGTTTCTAACTAAACTTTATTATAACTAATAGCTACCTAGGTTTCTAAATTTATCTTTATATTAGTATTGTAAATAGCTAGTAATAATAGAGATAGTATTAGAATTAGCTTTCTACTATAATAACTATTATAAGGGCAGTGTAAACAGGTAATTAAGATATAGAATAAATAGGTATTTATTAAGAGATTAGACAAATTCTTAGAGTGTAAGCCTTAGGGATTTATAAGTACTATATACTAGAGCTTTAAAGGCCTTACGCTCTTAGCCTAGAGGTCTATTAAAGGTAGGCTAATAGGAGCTTAGATAAAAATACCTATAATAAAGCTTTCTTCTTTCTTATAGTTTATTTTAAACTGCTAGAATTTTTAGAGTAGATAAATAGGTATTTAATTTATATAATTACTTTAATTAAATATTATAAAAACTTTCTATAAAGAGAAAATAGTTTAAGAGAAATTTAGTACTAAATTATTTAAGTTTTTTCTAGGCTAGTCTTTAGATCTAGCCTAAGGGCCCTTTATACTAGGCCTATATCTTTATTACTAAGTTTTTAAAACTTTAGTAAGTATAGCTTAGTTTATTATAAGTAACTACTAGGCCTTTATAGAGAGTTCTATTTACTATTATCTCTAGATTATAATTTTTAAGGGTAAAGTTATACTTACTATATATTATTATTAGTAACTTTATATTTATAAGTTTTACCTTATTAGGTGCCTATTAATTATATAGATAGTTTATTAGGCTTTATTACTTCCTTAGCTCTATTTTAGAGGCTTTATAATATATAATTATATAAAGTAAGGGCTTAATATAAAGTTTACTTATAATAATTTATTATTTACTTACTTTATTATTATAGTTAGTTTTTATACTAACTTATATAATTATTTATAGGCTAGTATTATCTTTATAAGGTATATTACTAGTAGCCTTCTTAAAGGTTTATTCTATATAAGTAGTACTTACTTTAATATTAGTACCTATTATACTCTTTATAAAGTTTATAACTATAGTTTCTTTATAAAGGTTTATTAGCTCTTTATAAGTAGTCTACTAGGTATAATTCTAGTATTTTAGGCAGTATTTATTATTTATTTATATTATAATAACTTTTTATAGTTTTTAGTATATATAAAGTAGAGTAAAGTAGTATAGTATTATAATAGTCTTAAAGGGCCTATATACGTATACTAGATAATAATAAAATACCTATATATTACCTTATAACTCTAATATTACTATATTAACCTTCTTTTCTTTTACTTACTATACTTCTACTTTTCTATATTAGTAATATACCTTTACCTAAGTAGATCTACTAGCTCCTTACTAGTATAACCCCTTAGCTTACTCTTACTTACTTTTAGTATATAAGCTATATTAACTTCTTTACTACTACTTTCTAAAAGTGCTTTCTTAATAGTACTATTATATTATTTTTTAAGCTATAGTAGAGTAATAAGCTGTACTATAAATATAAAGCTAGTTAAAGTATTTATAGTAGTTATTTAAATACTAAAACTAAAGGTTATACTAAGGTAAGTTTTTTATTTTATTTTATTTATACCTTATCTATTACTAACTTTAATAGATCTTGCCTAAGTTCTATTATACTATTAATATCCTTAACTACTACTTTAAGTATACCTTATATAAGACTTAGGAGTTTATTAGCTTTATATTTACTACTAACCCTAATATACTCTTTATAGATAACTAGGTATAAGCTAACTAAGTAAATACTTAATACTTATACTAAGGCTTATTATAAAAGTTTCTTTAAGTATAATTATACTAAGTACTATACTATTACTAATAGTAGTTTCTTTACTACAGCTTTTAGTTAGGCTTATTAAGTTTCTACTTAGTATAACTTAAAGTACTATAAAGTTAGTTTACTATTATTCTAGTATCTTTTTATTACTAATCTATTCTAGTTAAGTCTTAATACTACTAGCCTATATTATTCTAATAATATTATTATTTATACTTCTATAGAGGCTTACTTTCTATAAAATAGTACTTCTAAAAATATTAATAGGTACTTCTACTACTATAGTACTAATATTCCTAATACTAAGGAAAAAGAGGTTTTATTTTTATTATTACCCTAAAAGTATTATTATTTAGTAGCTTTTTATACTTCTAGTTAGAAAGTAGCTAGTAGTACTTTTAAAAAGGCTTCTACTACTAGCTTCTTTAGTTCTCTAATAGCTAAGTATAACTTTAGTAGTATTAGTTCTAACTTTATAGTATTCTAATAAATAACTATAAAAGTTTTCTTAGTAGATATATATTTTACTTTCTTTAAATAGTATAAGAAATAATAATTATAATTTTCTATCTTTACTAAGGCTTATATTATTTTATACTAGTTTATAATTTTAGTTTTAAAGGTAATTACTATACTATAGTTCTAGCTTTCTTTTTCTTCTTTCTTTTAAATATTCTTTTTAAGATATTCTTATTTCTACCTTAGTAGATTATTAACTTCTAGATTTAGTAAGGCCTTTACTTTCTACTTATATCTCTTAGGTAGCTTATAAGTACCTTAAGATATATTTTATAAGTTTACTAAATAATCTTAAAAGATTTTATTATAGTAATTAGAATTCTTAAGTAGTTCTTAGGTAGTATTTTTATTAGACTAACCTAGCTACTTTACCTTATACTTCTACTTTTAGGTAGCAGTATTATAGTATTTTATAATTCTTTTAACCTTATATTTATCTTTAAGTAAAGTATTTTTTAGAAGTTATATAAGCCCTAGCTAGAAGCTCTTTTTAGTAAGGAGTTTCTGCTATAGTTTAAGTAATAATTTATTATATACTAAATATATATACTCTATAAAGAGTAGTAGTACTAGTTTATAAGCTAGTTTTCTAATATACTTTATAATTATAAAGGGCTTAAGGTACCTAGAATTAAATTTCTTTAAAGGCTACCTAGTAGTAATTTTTTTTACTTAAAAAAGTACTTACTTACCTTTAGTATAGTATTTCTTAGAGTGCTTAGTATTATACTATTTTATTATACCTTTTTAAGTATACTTAAGGCTCTACTTAACTCTTTTTTATATTTCTTACTATTAAGTAAGTCTTTTAGTAACTTACTAATAAAGCTTTAGTATAATAGGCTAGGCCTAGTAGAACCTTAGTAAGTAAAGCCTTAGAGCTTAGTAGGCCTAACTGCTAATACCTACACTACTGCCTACACTTTAGAAACTCTTAGTACACTACTAAAAGAACTATAAGTAGAGGAAAACTAGTACTATAGATCCTTAGTAAATTTATCTAATTTATACTAGTAACTACTCTTAGGGTTAGCTTCTTATATTTAAATTTACTTATAAAAATACTCCTAGGTATTAGAAGTACCTTAGAAACTACTAGCAGTATATCTATTAAAAGAGATACTATAGTTACTAAGCTAAAAGTAGAAGCTTTATAGCTAGTAGAGATAGGCTTTATATAGAAAGTAATTAAAATATACTTATAAACTATAGCAGGATAGAACCTAGATAAATAAGAAGTTCTACTAAAACTTTAGCTATTTTCTTAAAGTCTCTAAGAGGATAAATAATAGATTATAAGGTTTATAAATATACTAATCTTAATAGCTAGCCTATTATTAGTAGTAGCTAAGAAATAACTAATTAAAGAATCTAATAAAGGGTCTTTCTTAGAAGAACTATATAACGTACTATAGATATTAACTAAGGAGATTAACCTCTTTAAAAATAATATACTACTAGTACCTACTTCTTCTAAATAAAGAGTTTAATAATTAAAGAAAGAGGTATATAGACTAAAGGTAGTTCTAGAACTAATCTTTTCTATAGTAACTACTAGGACTTATATAAAAAACTTTAAGATACTAGATCTTAACTACTTTAATAGTAACTAGAAGGACTATTAAAGGTTCTAAACTTAGATAAACTATAAGCTAGAATATAATATTAGAGGACTAGAATTAGGCCCTAAGTATATTTTTAACTAATTAAAGGGGCCTATAACTAGTATTACCCTATTATAGATAAATTATAATAAGATAGGTACTATAGAAGGCCTATAAATATTCTTAGATAAATAATTTATAGATAACCTATATACTAAAAGAGCTAGGTAGAATCTTTAAACCTTTTAGTAAAAGAAGCTTTCTTTATAATACTTTAATATAGAATTTATAAGGCTAGCTTTTAAAGTAAAAGAGAAGAGTAATACTAATAATCTAAAAATAAGGTATTTTAGTACCTTATAGCCTAACCTATAAGACTAAATAATATTTATAAAAGTAGTAAGTAACTAGACTATCTAATTACTAATAACTTAAGTAGTTACTATTAAAGAAAATCTTTTTAGGGCTAAAATTAGGTTTACTTTCTTATATATAAGGTTTCTCTAGAATAACTTTATAAATTAGAAACTCTTAAAAGCTTACTTTAGTTAAGTAATTAAAGTAATAGGTAAAACCTAAAATAGAGCTAAATAGGTCTTTAAAAAAAAGCACTCTCTCTATAGAAAAAAGAACCTATATTTATATTATAAAAAACCTAAGTACTACGCTAATAAGTACTTTTTAGCGCTAGCTAATTATTTAGCTTAAGCTGCTCTTATAGTAACCTATAACCTAGAAGAGTTCTTAGATAAGGAAATAGTAGGTTTAGAAAACTAAAAACCCTTATATATAAATATAAGTAGGAGTATAAGGAACTAGATTAAGAAAAAAAGTAGTTCTTATTATTTTAGTAGAACTAACTAAATAGAAAACTATTAACTATTTATATAATTATAAATAATATAGCTATAGTATCTACCTTAATTAATACTAGCTACTTAACTTATTTAGTTATTTTCTTTAAGTCTATAAGAAATAATAATCTAAAGTATATTATAATTATATAGAAACCTATTATTAAAGTAAAAAAAAAGTTCTTTTAGATAAAAATAGCTATCTAAATATAAATAGATATAAATAGCTATAAGAAAGAAATATAAGCCTATAAGCTAGAAAGAGATAAAGAGTATAACTTTATCTTAAAAAGATCTTAGATAGATAGATACTAGGTAATACTAGTACTAGTAAAAAAATCTATATTTATCTATAGTAGCTAGACTAGAATATAGAGCTAGAAAGGTAGAATACTTATAAGAGTTCTTAAAGCTATTAGTATATAGGTATATTTAGCCTAGGCTAAATAATTTTAGAAAGATAAATAAATTTAACTATATTTTACTTTTATAGTAGATATTATAAAAGTACTAAAAAAAAAGAAAATAGTTAACTCTTAAAAGAAGTTACTAAGCTATTTATAAAGTAAGTTTAAAACTTTTCTAAAAAAGAAAGCTAATAAGCTTATATTACTAAAAGAAGCTACTATTAACTACTTTATTAAGACTATAAAGAAAGATAGTAAGCTAGTAGAAATTTTATAAGAGCTACTATATAATATATTAAGAGAAGAACTACTAGTATTATAAAAGAAACTTATATTATACTTAAATTATAGGTTTATTTAGGTAAGTAAATCTAGTACTACTACCTTTATTTTATTTATAAAGAAACCTAGAAAAGGGCTATAATTTTATATAAACTACTAAGCTTTAAATACTATTATATATAAAAATAGATATCTTCTTCTACTTATTTATAAGATACTATCTTAAATTACTAAAGTAAAATAGTTTATAAAGGTAGATATTATTTAAGCCTTCTACTAGATATACGTAATAGAGAAAGATAAATAAAAAATAGTATTCTATACCTAATTTAGGCTATATAAATAGCTAGTTACTTTATTTAGCTTTACTAATATTTTTAGTATATTTTAATAATATATTAATTAGGTACTTTAGAAAGACTTAGATATATACTACTTAGCCTATATAAATAATATACTTATTTACTTAAATAGATTATAGGAGGATTATAAGTACTAGGTTAAAATAATTATTTAAAAACTTAAGATAGTAGGCCTATAACTAGATATTAATAAATATAACTTTAGTATTAAGAAGACTAAGTACCTAAAGTTTATAATAGAGGTAGGTAGTAGTATTTAAATAGACTTAAAGAAAATAGTAGTAATTTATACTTAAAAATAGCTAAAAAGTATTAAAAGTATTTAGAGTTTTATAAGATTTACTAACTTCTACTAATAGTTTATTAAAGAATTTTTAAAAATTATTACTTTACTAACTAAACTTACTAAGAAAGAAGTAGTATTTTAATAAAAGAAACTTTAAGAAATAGTATTTTTTAAATTTAAAAGTACCTTTATTTTTATACTAGTATTAGCTAACTTTAACCTAAACCTAGAAATAGTAATAAAATATAATACTTCTAAGTAAGTAACTAGTAAAATTCTTTTATAGTTTAGAAAAGATAGGCTACTCTATATAGTAGTATACTACTTAGTAAAGAATATAGTAGCTAAGGTAAATTATACTATATATAATAAAAAGCTATTAGCTATTATAAAGTATATTAATTAATAAGGTACTAAACTCTAATAAGTTCTAAAGTTTACTATTATTATAGATTATAAGAACCTAGAGTATTTTTATACTATAAGGCTACTATCTAAAAGGTATATACGCTAGTTAAATATACTTAGCTAATTTAATTTAACCTTTATATACTACTTAAGAAAGGTTAATAGAAGAGTTAATATTCTTTTCTAAAAAAAAAAGAATCTAATAATAAGCTAAAATAATAAGTATATAAAAATAAGAAAATTCTAGCTTTTATAGCTATATATAAGAAGTTAACCTTAACTTAAAAGAAAAAAAAAAGTAAGTATTTTATTCTACTACTAAATATAAAGTTTATAGCCTTAAAAACCTAATAATATACTTTTAGTAAATAATAACCCTTTACTAAAACCTAATAGTATACTTATAAAAATTACTACTAACTTTACTTTAGCTTATATTAGCTTAAAGAAGCTTAAGAAAATAAAAGAAGTTATAGCTAAAATTAACTTAATATATAAGAAAGTAAAGAAAGCTATAAAAATAAGTTAAAAAAAGTTTTCTTTAAACCTAAACTTAAAAGTCTTATTAATAAAATATATTATTAATAAAAAAAAGTTTCTATACTACTAAAAATAAGAATAAGTACTAGATTTAAAAGAACTATATACTAAAATTATTTTAAAAACCTATAAATTTCTAGCTATAAGCTATCTAGGCTATAAAAATACTTATATAATTCTAGCTTATAGCTACTTCTTTCTAGAAATATTATTTATAATAAAGTAATTTATCTAAAACTATAATATATATAAAAGAACTAAGCCTTAAAGAAAACTAAATAAAAGACTACTAAAACTACTTTCTCTTTTAAATAAAGTATAAAAGAAAATTTTAATAAACTTTATTATTAATTTACTTATAAGTAATAGGTACTAGTACCTTATAGTAGTTATAAATAAGTTAAGTAAAAATATAATACTTATTTTATTAAAAGACCTAGATACTTAAATAGTAATAAAAGCTTTTATAAAAAGAGTTATAGCCTACTATTAGCTTTTAAATACTATTATATCTAACTATAGTAGCTAGTTTATTAGAGATTTTTAAAAAACCTTTTTTAAAAAATTAAGTATTACCTATTAAGTATCTACTAGTTACTATCTAGAAACTAATAGTATTACTAAAAAAATAAATAGTACTATAGAATCTTACTTATAGGCCTATATTAATTAGAAATAAGATAACTAAGTACTAATATATCTTACTACTTAAATTACTATTTAAAAAAAAAATATAGTATCTACTAGTATTAGCCTATTCTTTCTATAATATAAATATAATATAAATATAGTATAAAAAGATATAAAATAAGTAATTTAGTAATAATATTAAAAGCTTAAAAATTTAAAGAAGTTAATTAAAGTACTTACTATAAAATTTATAAAAATACTAAATTATATATAAGTAAGAATAGTAGAAGCCTAATAACTCTAAGAAACCTAGGCTAACTACTATTAATAAAAAGTACTATAACTTATAAAGAGAAACTAAGTATAGCTATAGTATAGTAAATACTTTTTTAATAGTAAGCTAAGTAAGAAACTAAACTAAAAAAATATAAAGTTTTAAGTAAAAAAGGTAATCTTTTTTTATACTATAAAATTAAATACTTTTTTTAGTATTTACCTAGTATTTTATATAAATAGACTATAGCTATACTCTAAAAACCTTCTAGTAAAATAAGATATTAATAATTACTAACCTAAAAGTATATTAGAAAATATTAATAAAAAACTAAAAAACTACTAAAAAATTAAAGAAATTATAAGTAAAAGATAAAAATACTATAATAAAGAATATAAAAAATAATACCTAGTTAAGTAAAAGAATTATACTATAACTTTATAAAAACTTATAAAAAACTTTAAAGAAGCTAAAGTACTAAATAGCTAATTAGCCTTTTTAAAAAATAAATAAAATAAAATAAGTAAATTACTAAAAAGGTTTTATAAAAGTTTCTTTAATAAACTATAATAATACTAAAAGCCCTAATAATAGTAAAGTATAGTAAAAAAAGTAGTAATTTTAGTAATAGTACTACTAAAAACTATAAGTAGTATACTAATAAGTACTCTTACTAAAGCTAAAAATATAAGTAGCTAAAGAAAAATAAAAAATATAAAAGCTATAAAAAAATAAGATAATAAAGATAAAATTAACAACCTATATATAGTAAAAAAAAAAAAGAAATAGTAAAAGGCTAACTAGCTTAAAGCTAGTAAATATTTAAAGTATTTATTTTATAAATACTAAAAAACTTAAGAAAATACTAATAGAACCTATTTTTAATTAGTATTTATAGCCTAGAAACTATTCTTCTACTTATTAATATACTTATTAGGCTTACTTATACTAGTAGCTCTAATTTTCTAAAAGATAGTATACTTAAAAATAATAAAAACTAAACTCTTTTATCTAAACTAAAAAAGATAATTAGAAGAGCTAATAATAAAAGCTTAAAAGCTACTACTAAAAGAACTAAAAGCTAGAATACTAGTACTATAGCTATAAAGTAGTAAAAGATTAAACTTAGTAAGTAAGTAGCTTAACTTCTAAAATTTAATAACTTTATTAAAGGCCTAAGTAATAAAGTAAGTCTAATTATTAATAATAAAAGCCTAAAAAACCTATAAATTAGCTAAAAAAATAGGTAAAAAATAAAGTTTTAAATACTTAAAAAAAGACTTACTAAGTTTATAAAGCCTTAGTTCTACTTTTAAATACTAGTATATATTAAGCCTAACTTATTAGTAATCTTATAAAGTAAACCTTTAGTAACTAAGTTAAAAGTATAATTATTTTAGTACTTCTTTTAGCTAAAAGTAAGCTTTTAAGCCTTATTTTAAGCTTCTTTTAAATTTTAAATAAAGTCCTTATTAATATTTTTAAGTAACTTAAAGAACTATAAGTTTATTTTAATAAGTAGTAAAAGCTTATAAATATAAATAATAGTAAGCTTAAATTTATTAAAGATTTATAGAAATATTAGCTATAAATAAAAAGAAGAAAGTAATTCTAGTATACTTATAGTATAATAAGTAGAATTTACCTTAGTAAAGTAGTAATAGTAAGTAGCTTTACTATTATTAAACTTATAAATTTTACTTTAGGTAGCTAAATATATTATATAGTTAATATAGTAAGAAGGGTTAAGCTTATTAATAAAAAAGATATTAACTATTAAAGTAAAGTAGTTAGTAGGCTATAAGGTAGGTATCTATTTAGATAATAGTAAGAAATAAGTAAAAGAATAAGTTAAACTTAGATAAAAAACTTATACTAGGTTCTTTACTAAATAAGTTAAATATAGATATAAAAGTAGTAGTAAAGAGCTTAGCCTTAGCTTTAGTAAAATTAGCTCTTTAAGTATCTATCTTAGCTTTCTTTCTTTTATACTAGGTAGGTATAAAAGTAGTAAAAATAAACTACTTACTACTAGAAATAGTACTAGTATAAGTATTAACTATATTAATAAAGAAGAATAAGAAAGGTAAAAGTATATATAAGTTAAAGCTAAAAATATATATATAGATATAAGTAAAGGTATTAATAATAAGTTAATATATTATATTATAGTAAAGTTAAAATATAAGAATTTTTACTAGAAGAGAGCTTATATAATAGGCTAGGCCTAGTAGAACCTTAGTAAGTAAAGCCTTAGAGCTTAGTAAACCTAACTACTAATACCTATACTACTACCTATACTTTAGAAACTCTTAGTATACTACTAGAAGAACTAGAAGTAGAGGAAAACTAGTACTATAGATCCTTAGTAAATTTATCTAATTTATACTAGTAACTACTCTTAGGGTTAGCCTCTTATATTTAGTACCTTTATATTCTTATTTTAGACTTTAAAAGGTTACCTTAACTAGTACTTATTTAGAATTCTATTAAAGCCTTTTAAGTTTAACCTAAATACTACCTTAATAAGGTATTTTCTATATATAAAGTATACTTTAAAGTTATATATATATTTAGTATATAATAATAATAAGACTTAGTAATTCTACTTATAGTTTATATAAATATATAGGTATATTTTAAGCTTTTAGTTTAGCCTTTTAGTTTAACTATTAGTTTAGGAGTAGAATATTATACTTAGGTAATATTTAATATTAAAGTAGTAGTATATACTTAACTAGAATTAACTAGTAAATACTAAGCTATAATTTAATAGTAAGGTATCTAAGAGTTCTTATTTTAAGAATACTTATTTAAGAAGTAGTTTAGCTACTTTCTAGAATAAGATTATTTTAGTTATAAAGAGGTAGTAAATATACTTACTAAACCTATCTACTAATACTAGAATTAAATTAAATATATTCTCTAAGTTATCTTTTAACTTAGGTAAGTTAGTAATAAAGTCTAAAAAGTAATATTACTAAGCTATATTAAGTATAAAGAAAGGTACTAGTATTCTTTATAGCTTATACTATTAAATCTTATTTAACTAGTAAGTAGTATACCTTTTTCTATATTTATAGATATTTAGTTTAAGGTATAGCTAGTAATACTTTCTTAGAAAAAGATCTCTAGTTTTTTTAACTTTATAGTAACCTTTTATAAAATTATTATAGTTCCTTATAAGTATATTTTAGTATAAAGTAATATTATTAAGAATTTATACTTTTCTACTTCTATATAGAATACTACTAGAGTTAACTTTTTATAAGGTAGTACTCTTAATTACTTTACTATCTCTCTATATTACTAGTACTTTATTTATAAGATAAGCCTTATTCTATTCTTAAACCTATCTAATAAAATTAAAAAGCTATTCTAGAATTTCTAGTATATAAGGACTTTTCTCTTATATAGCTTTATTTATAAAGTATATAAAGGCTAAGACTTAATTATTAAGCTTATAGTCTAATACTATAGCTATATTAAAGTCTTATTCCTAAGCTTTAAATAATTTAGATTAACTCTAACTTTTATAGCTTATAAAAGAGCTATTAAGAGCTAAAGGTAGTATACTACTAGTAGCTAAACTACTATTAGGAAATTCCTATTTAAAGACTATTTCAAAGAGTTAATAAAGCTATACTAGCCTACTCCTAAAGTAGTCTTCTACTAAAATTACTTAATTAATTAGTTAAGCCTTAAACTTTTAAAGGGTCTATATTTAAAGCTTTTATTAAAGTATAGATAGTATTATATTCTAAAGTACCTATTATTCTTTAACTATAAAGCCTTATATAAAGTTAGGGTATCTTAAAGGACTATTAGCTAAGTTCTTTAGTTCTAGCTTATATTTAACTTTAAAATTAAATTAAGCTAGCTCTTTTACTTAATATTCTTATTTAAGAAAAAGTTCCTTTATAGTTATAAAGTACTAAAGGTTATTATAATTAAAAAAGACTTAGATTATTAATAGTATATATTTAAGGTAGTATCTTTACTACCTAAATAATTCTATAATTATAAAAAGCTCTATATTATATATATACTATTAAATTAATAAGCTAGTAAACTTATAGCTTTAGAATACTACTAGCTTTTAATAAAAGTTAGTTACTAGCTTAGATATTTAAGGCTAAAGTAAGATTACTACTATAGTAAAGTTTATAAGAAGCTAACTCTAAGAGTAGTTACTAGTATAAATTAGATAAATTTACTAAGAATTTATAGTACTAGTTTTTCTTTACTTATAGTTCTTCTAGTAGTATACTAAAAGTTTCTAAAGTATAGGTAGTAGTATAGGTATTAGTAGTTAGGCCTACTAAGCTTTAAGGCTTTACTTACTAAGGTTTTACTAGGCCTAGCTTATTATATAAGCCTCTTTTTAGTAAAAATTCTTATATTTTAACTTTACTATAATATAATATATTAACTTATTACTAATATCTCTACTTATATCTATATATATATTTTTAGCTTTAACTTATATATACTTTTACCTTTCTTACTCTTCTTTATTAATATAGTTAATACTTATACTAGTACTATTTTTAGTAGTAAGTAGGCTATTTTTACTACTCTTATACCTACCTAGTATAAAAGAAAGAAAGCTAAGATAGATACTTAAAGAGCTAATTTTACTAAAGCTAAGGCTAAGCTCTTTACTACTACTTTTATATCTATATTTAACTTATTTAGTAAGGAACCTAGTATAAGTTTTTTATTTAAGTTTTACTTATTTTTTTACTTATTTTTTATTATTATCTAAATAGATACCTACCTTATAGCCTACTAACTACTTTACTTTAATAGTTAATATCTTTTTTATTAATAAGCTTAACCCTTCTTACTATATTAACTATATAATATATCTAGCTACCTAAAGTAAAATTTATAAGTTTAATAATAGTAAAGCTACTTACTATTACTACTTTACTAAAGTAAATTCTACTTATTATACTATAAGTCTACTAGAATTACTTTCTTCTTTTTATTTATAGCTAATATTTTTATAGATCTTTAATAAACTTAAGCTTACTATTATTTATATTTATAAGCTCTTACTACTTATAAAAATAAACTTATAGTTCTTTAAGTTACTTAAGAATATTAATAAGAACTTTATTTAGAATTTAAAAGAAGCTTAGAATAAGGCTTAAAAGCTTACTTTTAGCTAAAAAAAGTACTAAAATAATTATACTTTTAACTTAGTTACTAAAGGTTTACTTTATAAGATTACTAATAAGTTAGGCTTAATATATACTAGTATTTAAAAGTAGAACTAAGGCCTTATAAACTTAGTAAGTCTTTTTTTAAGTATTTAAAACTTTATTTTTTACCTATTTTTTTAGCTAATTTATAAGTTTTTTAAGCTTTTACTATTAATAATTAAACCTACTCTATTACTTAGGCCTTTAATAAGGTTATTAAATCTTAGAAGTTAAGCTACTTACCTACTAAGTTTAATCTTTTACTACTTTATAGCTATAGTACTAGTATTCTAGCTTTTAGTTCTTTTAGTAGTAGCCTTTAAGCTTTTATTATTAGCTCTTCTAATTATCTTTTTTAGTTTAAATAAAAGAGTTTAGTTTTTATTATTTTTAAGTATACTATCTTTTAGAAAATTAGAGCTACTAGTAATAGTAAGTATAATAAGTATATTAATAAGTAGAAGAATAGTTTCTAGGCTATAAATACTAATTAAAAATAGATTCTACTAGTGTTTTCTTAGGTTTTTTAGTATTTATAAAATAAATACTTTAAATATTTACTAGCTTTAAGCTAGTTAGCCTTTTACTATTTCTTTCTTTATTTTACTATATATAGGTAGTTAATTTTATCTTTATTAACTTATTTTTTTATAGCTTTTATATTTTTTATTTTTCTTTAGCTACTTATATTTTTAGCTTTAGTAAAAGTACTTATTAGTATACTACTTATAGTTTTTAGTAATACTATTACTAAAATTATTACTTTCTTTACTATACTTTACTATTATTAAGGCTTTTAGTATTATTATAGTTTATTAAAGAAACTTTTATAAAACTTTTTTAGTAATTTACTTATTTTATTTTATTTATTTTTTAAAAAGGCTAACTAGCTATTTAGTACTTTAGCTTCTTTAAAGTTTTTTATAAGTTTTTATAAAGTTATAGTATAATTCTTTAACTTAACTAGGTATTATTTTTTATATCTTTTACTATAGTATTTTTATCTTTTACTTATAATTTCTTTAATTTTTTAGTAGTTTTTTAGTTTTTTATTAATATTTTTTAATATACTTTTAAGTTAGTAATTATTAATATTTTATTTTACTAGAAGGTTTTTAGAGTATAGCTATAGTCTATCTATATAAAATACTAGGTAAATACTAAAAAGAGTATTTAATTTTATAGTATAAAAGAAGATTACTTTCTTTACTTAAAACTTTATATTTATTTAGTTTAGTTTCTTACTTAGCCTACTATTAAAGAAGTATTTACTATACTATAGCTATACTTAGTTTCTTTTTTAAAGTTATAGTACTTTTTATTAATAGTAGTTAGCTTAGGTTTCTTAGAGTTATTAGGCTTCTACTATTCTTACTTATATATAATTTAGTATTTTTATAAATTTTATAGTAAGTACTTTAGCTAACTTCTCTAAATTTTTAAGCTTTTAATATTATTACTAGATTACTTATTTTATATCTTTTTATACTATATCTATATTATATCTATATTATAGAAAGAATAGGCTAATACTTATAGATACTATATTCTTTTCTTAAATAGTAATTTAAGTAGTAGAATATATTAGTACTTAGTTATTTTATTTCTAATTAATATAGGCTTATAAGTAAGATTTTATAGTACTATTTATCTTTTTAGTAATACTATTAGTTTCTAGATAGTAACTAGTAAATACTTAATAGGTAATACTTAATTTTTTAAAAAAGGTTTTTTAAAAATCTCTAATAAACTAGCTACTATAGTTAAATATAATAGTATTTAAAAGCTAATAGTAGGCTATAACTCTTTTTATAAAAGCTTTTATTACTATTTAAGTATCTAGGTCTTTTAATAAAATAAGTATTATATTTTTACTTAACTTATTTATAACTACTATAAGGTACTAGTACCTATTACTTATAAGTAAATTAATAATAAAGTTTATTAAGATTTTCTTTTATACTTTATTTAAAAGAGAAAGTAGTTTTAGTAGTCTTTTATTTAGTTTTCTTTAAGGCTTAGTTCTTTTATATATATTATAGTTTTAAATAAATTACTTTATTATAAATAATATTCCTAGAAAGAAGTAGCTATAAGCTAGAATTATATAAGTATTTTTATAGCCTAGATAGCCTATAGCTAGAAATTTATAGGTTTTTAAAATAATTTTAGTATATAGTTCTTTTAAATCTAGTACTTATTCTTACTTTTAGTAGTATAGAAACCTTTTTTTATTAATAGTATATTTTATTAATAAGACTTTTAAGTTTAGGTTTAAAAAAAACTTTTTTTAACTTATTTTTATAGCTTTCTTTACTTTCTTATATATTAAGTTAATTTTAGCTATAACTTCTTTTATTTTCTTAAGCTTTTTTAAGCTAATATAAGCTAAAGTAAAGTTAGTAGTAATTTTTATAAGTATACTATTAAGTTCTAGTAAAGAGTTATTATTTACTAAAAGTATATTATTAAGTTTTTAAGGCTATAAACTTTATATTTAGTAGTAGAATAAAATACTTACTTTTTTTTTTCTTTTAAGTTAAGATTAGCTTCTTATATATAGCTATAAGAGCTAGAATTTTCTTATTTTTATATACTTATTATTTTAGCTTATTAGTAGATTCTTTTTTTTTTAGAAAAGAATATTAACTTTTCTATTAACCTTTCTTAAGTAGTATATAAAGGTTAAATTAAATTAGCTAAGTATATTTAACTAGTATATATACCTCTTAGATAGTAGCCTTATAGTATAGAAATACTCTAAGTTTTTATAATTTATAATAATAGTAAACTTTAGAACTTACTAGAGTTTAGTACTTTATTAATTAATATACTTTATAATAGCTAATAGCTTCTTATTATATATAGTATAGTTTACTTTAGTTACTATATTCTTTACTAAGTAGTATACTACTATATAAAGTAGCCTATCTTTTTTAAACTATAAAAGAACTCTACTAGTTACTTACTTAAAAGTATTATATTTTATTATTATTTCTAAGTCTAAGTTAAAGTTAGCTAATACTAGTTTAGAAATAAAGGTACTTTTAAGTTTAAAAAATACTATTTCTTAAGGTTTTCTTTATTAAAATACTACTTCTTTCTTAGTAAATTTAGTTAGTAGAGTAATAATTTTTAAGAATCTTTTAATAAACTATTAGTAAAAGTTAGTAAATCTTATAAAACTTTAAATTACCTTTAATACTTTTTAGCTATTTTTAAGTATAAATTACTACTATTTTCTTTAAGTTTATTTAAATACTACTACCTACCTCTATTATAAACTTTAGGTACTTAGTTTTCTTAATACTAAAGTTATATTTATTAATATTTAATTATAGGCCTACTACTCTAAGTTTTTAAATAATTATTTTAACCTAGTACTTATAATCCTCTTATAATCTATCTAAGTAGATAAGTATATTATTT
Organism: Dothidotthia symphoricarpi CBS 119687; assembly: GCF_010015815.1. Taxonomy (NCBI): domain Eukaryota; kingdom Fungi; phylum Ascomycota; class Dothideomycetes; order Pleosporales; family Dothidotthiaceae; genus Dothidotthia; species Dothidotthia symphoricarpi. The sequence continues at coordinate 1,069,096 of NW_022985019.1, read as the reverse complement.
ATATAGGCTAAGTAGTATATATCTAAGTCTTTCTAAAGTACCTAATTAATATATTATTAAAATATACTAAAAATATTAGTAAGGCTAAATAAAGTAACTAGCTATTTATATAGCCTAAATTAGGTATAGAATACTATTTTCTATTTATTCTCCTCTACTATATATATCTAGTAGAAGGCTTAAATAATATCTACCTTTATAAACTATTTTACTTTAGTAATTTAGAATAGTATTTTATAAATAAGTAAAAGGAAATATTTATTCTTATATATAATAGTATTTAAAGCTTAGTAGTCTATATAGAATTATAGCTCTTCTTTAGGTTTCTTTATAAATAGAATAGAAGTAGTAGTACTAGATTTACTTACTTAAATAAACTTATAGTTTAGGTATAATATAAGTTTCTTTTATAATACTAGTAGTTCTTCTTTTAATATATTATATAGTAGCTCTTATAAAATTTCTACTAGCTTACTATTTTTCTTTATAGTCTTAATAAAGTAGTTAATAGTAGCTTCTCTTAGTAGTATAAGCTTATTAGCCTTCTTTTTTAAAAAGGTTCTAAACTTACTTTATAAATAGCTTAGTAACTTTTTCTAAGAGATAACTATTTTCTTTTTTTTTAGTACTTTTTTAATATTTATTATAAAGGTAAAATATAGTTAGATCTATTTATTTTTCTAAAAATATTTAGCTTAGGCTAAATACACCTATATACTAATAGCTCTAAGAACTTTTATAGGTATTCTACCTTTCTAGCTCTATATTCTAGTCTAGCTACTATAAATAAATATAAATTTCTTTACTAGTACTAGTATTACCTAGTATCTATCTATCTAGAATCTTTTTAAGATAAAGTTATACTCTTTATCTCTTTCTAGCTTATAGGCCTATATTTCTTCCTTATAGCTATCTATATCTATCTATATTTAGATAGTTACTTTTATCTAAAAGAACTTTTCTTTTACTTTAATAATAGGTCTTTATATAATTATAGTATACTTTAGATTATTATTTTTTATAAACTTAAAGGAGATAACTAAATAAGTTAAGTAGCTAGTATTAATTAATATAGATACTATAGCTATATTATTTATAATTATATAAATAATTAATAGTTTTTTATTTAGCTAGTTCTACTAAAATAATAAGAACTACTTTCCTCCTTTATCTAGTTTCTTATACCCCTACTTATATTTATATATAGAGGTTTCTAGTTTTTTAAACCTACTATTTTTTTATCTAAGAACTCTTTTAGGTTATAAGTTACTATAAGAGTAGCTTAAGCTATATAATTAGCTAATACTAGAAAGTACTTATTAGTATAGTATTTAGGTTTTTTATAATATAGATATAGGTTCTTTTTTCTATAGAGAGAGTACTCTTTTTTAAATACCTATTTAGCTTTATTTTAGGTTCTACCTATTACTTTAATTACTTAACTAAAGTAAGCTTTTAAAGGTTTTTAATTTATAAGGTTATTCTAGAAAGACCTTATATATAAGAAGATAGACCTAATCTTAGCCTTAAAAAGATTTTCTTTAATAGTAACTACCTAGGTTATTAGTAACTAGATAGTCTAGTTACTTAGCACTTCTATAGATATTATTTAGTCTTATAGGTTAGGCTGTAGAGCGCTAAGATACCTTATTTTTAGGTTATTATTTTAGGTTTATAGTATATTTATACTTCTAGTGTAAGTAGATAGATATAATATAGTAAGAATCTAATATAGTAACTTAGTATAGAAGCTATTACCTAGTCCCTTTTTATATAGTAAAAACTAGTTAAAGTATATAGTAATAGTAATAGAGAGCTAATTAAAACACTATCTCTTTAATAACTAGCTACTTAATATACTAGTATAGATATATATTTAAGAGCCTAGATAGCTATTAGTTAAAGTTTAGTTTAGTTATAAACCCTAGATTATATTATAAACTATAGCTAGGTTGTTAAAACTACTAATTAATTAGTAATCCTAAATATATAACTAGGGTAGCTTTAGAGAGGGTATAGGTAATAATAGTTTATATAGATAAGCTAGTATATAAATATCCTATATACCTTAAGAGTTATTTAAACACTTTATCTATCTATCTATCTATCTTATCTATCTTATCTTATCTTTCTTTATAACTAAGATTATACCTAACTAATAATATAATTCTATTAGCGTAGCCTAGGAGTTCCTACGCTGCGTCTTATAGTAAACTAATAATTAAAGAATAAAGGTAAGTAATTACTAGTACTAGTATAGTACTCTAGATATCTCTAGTAAGATCTCTAAGGACCTAGTTAGGTAGTAGAAGAAAATAAAGGAAATTACTTAATATAATAGTAATATATTCTGCTTAAGTAATCTAGATATTAAGTAGCGTCTTATACTTAATAAGAGGCTTAAAGGAAAGCTCTATAAGGTTAGAGTTTAGCTTCTTCTTATATAAGTCTATAAGGCTAATAGGGCTTTCTTTAATACCTAGCTCTTTTAACTTAATAGCCTTACTACTAAGTAGCGTAATAATACTATTTTAATTAAGGATAAGAGGTATTTCAAGTAAGCTTTTATAGACCCTAGGTATACTACCTAGAAAAGAAGACTTATAGAAGTAATTTAGAAGGTATAAAACCTTACTACAGGACTATAAGATTAATATAAAACAAGGATAAAGCTAGCTAACTATATTAAAAGGTAGTAGTAAGAGTAATAGTAATAGTAATAGTAATAGAAAGCAGATAGCTACTTATAACTAGGTTAACCTTTAGCTACTATAGTTAGTATAAATATATAATAGGAACTAATAAGTAATTAAAACGTGTATATAACTAAAATATAATAGTAACGTAACACATTAATTCCTATCCTCTAGAGATTTTTAGGTTATTAGTATTACTCTTTTCTTCTACTTTAAAGGCTAGCCTTATAAATTCTATATTAAAGTGTTATAAGGAAAGCTTCCTCTACTAAAAAGTTTAAAGTTTCTACCTAGCCTTTTTAGTATATAAGTTATTTATAAATTATTTATTTAAAAATATTTATAGGCCTTCTATAGTACTTATCTTATTATAATCTATCTATAATAGAGTAATACTAGCTATAGGCCCTTTTAATTAGTTAAAGATATACCTAGGGCCTAATTCTAGTTCTTTAATATTATATTCTAGCTTATAGTTTATCTAGGTTTAGAACCTCTAATAGTCCTTCTAGTTACTATTAAAGTAGTTAAGATCTAGTATCTTAAAGTTTTTTATATAGGTTTTAGTAATTACTATAAAAAAGGTTAATTCTAAAACTACTTTTAGTCTATATACTTCTTTTTCTAATTATTAAACTCTTTATTTAGAAGAAGTAGGTACTAGTAGTATATTATTTTTAAGAAGGTTAATCTTCTAGGTTAGTATCTATAGCGTATTACGTAGTTCTTTTAAGAAGAACCCTTTATTAAATCCTTTAATTAGTTATTTCTTAGCTACTACTAATAATAGGCTAGCTATTAAGATTAGTATATTTATAAACTTTATTATCTATTATATATCCTTTTAGAAACTTTAGGAAACTAGCTAAAGTTTTAGTAGAACTTCCTATTTATCTAGGTTCTATCCTGCTATAATTTATAGGTATATTTTAATTACTTTCTATATAAAGCCTATTTTTACTAGCTGTAAAGCTTCTACTTTTAGCTTAGTAACTATAGTATCTCTTTTAATAGATATACTACTAGTAGTTCTTAAGGTACTTCTAATACCTAGAGGTATTTTTATAAGTAAATTTAAATATAAGAGGCTAACTCTAAAGGTAGTTACTAGTATAAATTAAATAAATTTACTAAAGATCTATAGTACTAGTTTTTCTTTACTTATAGTTCTTTTAGTAGCGTACTAAGAGTTTCTAAAGTGTAGGCAGTAGTGTAGGTATTAGTAGTTAGGCCTACTAAGCTCTAAGGCTTTACTTACTAAGGTTCTACTAGGCCTAGCCTATTATAAAGTTTAATATATTAGTTAAAACTATTACTAGCTTTACTAGATTAAAGTACTAAAGTATAAAGGCTTTTATAAACTTTAATTAAATAAAAAGAAAGGCCTTATAAACCTTATTAGGCTAACTCTATAGTTAATACTATTTTATTAAACCTTTTTAAGTCTTTTTTAAGTTTTTCTTCTCTTTTCTATCTATACTAGCTCTTATAGGAGCTAGTACTAAAAACTAGGTAGCTATTATATAGTCTACTAGTAGGCGTATAATACTAAAGTAGTTATAAATAAATCTTTTATAGAAGTTTATAAAACCTAAAAATACTTAAATATTCTTATATTTCTTAGGCTTTAGCTACTTTTTAATAGTTTATACTTTTACTAGGTCTATAACTATACTACTAGAGGTAATAATAAAGCCTAAAAACTTTATAGATTTTATTAAAAAGATATATTTACTTACCTTATAGTATAAGCCTTACTTAATAAGCCTATTAAGAATCTTCTTTATATAGGTATTATAATCTTCCTTATTTTTAAAGTAGATTAAAATATTATTTAAATATACTATATAGGTATAATTTACTAGGCTACCTAAGGCTCTATACATATAGGATTAGAATATTACTAGTATATTTACTAATCTAAAGGGTATAACTAGGTACTTAAAATAGCTATACCTTATTTTAAAAGCTATCTTCTACTTATTACTTTCTTTAATCTATAGCTTATAATAGGCTTTATAAAGGTTAAGCTTAAAAAAGATAGCTACCTTTAATAATTAATCTAATATCTTACCTATAAGTAAGATAAGGTATTAATTTTTAATTATAGCTTTATTTAGTTTATAATAGTTTATATAAAGTCTTATTATTTTATTAACTTTTAGTATAAAAAGGATTAGAGTACCTATAGGTAATTTACTAAAATAAATCTATTCTCTCTTTTAGGCTATATTAAGGTAGTCTTATAGGATTTCTAGCTTATAGCTAAAGAGGTTATAGATAAAAAGATTTAAAACCTTAGTCTCTAGCTCTAAGTTAATAAAGTAATTATATTTCCTATTAGGCTAAAGTATACCTACTTAATACTTACTAAATATAAGCTATTTATAGTATAGCTTCTCTAGTATAAATTTTAATTTATTTAAATCAAGTATATTATCTTTAACTACTAAATATAGAGTATTTATTTTAATATTATTAGTTAAGATATAGGCTATACCTAGAGGTAGTCTAGTCTAATTAGAGTTCTTATTATATATACTAGTAACTATTTAATAGGCTACTATTTCTAGTAGCTAGGCTAAGTTTAGATAGTTTTATATATAGTAGTAATAGTAATTTATAATCTTTAAAAACTTATTCTTTAGCTAGAGAATTTTCTTTTAGTAATAGTACTTTATATCTTAAACTATATTCTTTTTTAGTTATACTTTACCTATAGGTATAGGTATTCTAGGGTTTCTTTATAGGAGTTTCTTATATAGGGCTTTTTAGCTATTAGGTAGAAGCTTATACGCTAGATTACTAAAGTAAAGAATATATACTCTTTTTTCTAGGCTTATATTATTTAGTAGTTATTTTATAGAGAGTAACTAAATTTTATTAGTATTATTTACTTACTATTTAAACTTACTTATTAAGAAGTAGATCTTTAGATCTGTCTCTTATAGCTAAGAGTACTTTAGTATAAAGTTATAACTTATAAAGTTTACTACCTAGAATATCTAAGAGCCTACTTCTTTAGGAGTTTCTTTTATATTACTGTATAAAAGTATAAGTTTATATAGTTTAAGAATATTTAAATAGTTACTATTAATACAGCTTACTACTAGCTTCTAATAAAATAAATTATAGAAAAGATTTCTCTCTTTAACTATATATTAGTTAATAATATTAATCTCTATACTTAAGTTATATAGTATATAGAGGAGTATTATAGACCTATTAAACTCTTATAGGATTATAGTAACTTTAATATAAGTTTATTTTCCTTTTAACTCTAGCCTTAGCTGTAATTAGAAAAGATTTATAATTAGAGCTTTTCTTTTTTTAGGCCTTAGCTCTTTAAGTCTTAAAGTTAGTTAGTATTAGTTTTTTAATTTAGTTTCTACTAACCTTTTTTCTTATTATTTTAATTATTACTAGTATTTACTACTTACCTACTATTCTAGTTTTAGACCTAGAGTAAAGCACTAGTAAATTAGTTCTAGTACTATTTTAAAGGTTAAAAGTTATATCTTTTTTTATAGTTACCTTAAGTTAGAAAGGTAGCTATTTATTTAGGCTTTATAGAGTCTAATAGTTTTAACTTTATCTTTAAACCTATAGTAGTTTCTATATTATAGAGAGCCTACTTAAACTCTAACTATTTAGTAATAGTCTTTAATACTCTATTATACTAAATCTCTTATTAGTAAGCCTTAGGAGCCTTTACCTATACTAAAGAGATTTTTAACTTATTATTTATACTACTATTTATAAGCTTAAAGAAGCTTTAATAAAGTAAGAATTTTCTATAGTTTAGGTATAATAAGAATATATTAACTAAGTTATTAGTATACTACTTAAAGTTTTAAAACTTTAAGTAGTTTTTATACTATATAAGAACTAAGTTTTATACTAGCTTCTACTCTTCTATATAAATATTAGCCTAGGTATAGATTACTTCTTTATTAATCTTTTATTAAATTAATTCTTAGTATATTTTATATTAGATAGTACTTATTAATTAGTAAGTTCTAGTTATAAAGTCCTTTAGTACCTAGGTATATTTAAATACTGCGTTTATATCTTTAACCTACTAATCTACTTATTAAAGAGTAGAGATATAGAATTTTTTACCTAATTTAGGCTTAGAGTTTACTATATTAAGTACTCTAATTAGCTTTCCTACTGTATTAGATACTAACTAGAAAGGCTTTACTAAAGCAGTAAAGTATTCTAGGCCTAAGTACTATAAAGTAACTTAGAGGTATCTTTTTAGAATTATAATATATTTTAAGCTAGTACTTTAAAGTTATTCTTCTAGAAGCTTATCTAAAATTAATTAAATATACTACTTACTACTTAGTAGAGCTACTTATATATAGACTTTTAGAAGTAATTTATAAAGAGGTTATAAAATACTAAACTAGTAGATTACTTCTAAAACTCTATTAATACTACTTTTTATCTATATTTTAGGAAAAAGTATATAGCTTATTTTTTTAATTAAGAGTTATTTTAAAGAGCTTTTATATATTTCTTTAAGTAGCTAGTTCTTTATTAGAAAGTAAGTTACTTTTTATTTAAAAGTTTCTTCTTCTTTATTTAAGCTCTTTATATCTTTAATATAGGTAGCTAGGCCTTACTTTAAGGCTAAGTTACTTTTAGTCTTAAATAAGAATACTATTAGGTCTTTCTTAGGTATAATATTTTATTCTTTTTAAAAAGGTATTATTTTTTTATTAAAGAGAATAGTTTCTATTTATCTTAAATTAACTACTTTTTTTAAGAAGAAGTATAAAGGATTTAAATTATAAAAGTACTATAAATAAGTAATTAAAATATAGAATAAATAGGTATTTATTAAGAGTACACTAGTAAATAGGTTTAAGGTACCCAATAATAGGTTAGGGTTAGGTTAGGGTCGCACAGACTCTAGGTTAAGGTTAGGTTAGAGTAGTCTAAGCTTAGGGTCGTAGTTAGGTAGAGGTAGTTAAAGCTTTAGGTTAGGGTTAGGTTGGGGTAGTTAAAGCTTAGGGTTAGGGTTAGGTTAGGGTAGTTAAAGCTTAGGGTTAGGGTTAAGTAGGGGTAGTTAAAGCTTAGGTTAGGGTTAGGTAGAAGGTACCTACGTAGGTTGCCTATAAAAATATATGTATATATTATATAAAGATATGTATATATTATAATAATAATATAGGTTAGTATTATATAGAAAATATAAAAATATTATTTAAACTATTTAATTACAGCTATTAATTATAGTAACAGGTAGGGTAGATACGCTTATACGCTAGATATATTAATAGGCCCTCTATATCCTTCTCTTATTTAATATTCTCCTCTTTAATAATAACTTTATATAGGTTACTTATCTACTCTACTAGAGCTAGAAGATCTAATAGATTATTAGCCTTGTTATAAGAAGCTTTATATACGCCTATATCCCTATCTAAAAGGTTTATTAGCTAGTCTACCTCTTAAGAAATTAAATCTTTAAGAATTATAATTTACTAAATTGTTTAACTAGATAAGGAATACCTTTAATTACTAATTATATTCTTAGTAATATTAAAAACGCGCTTAATACTAACTTAGGTAATTAGTATTACTAATATATTCTTTATAACCTAGGCTAATTAAGAATATATACCTTTATTAGCCTTCTACTACTTTAAAACGTTAAAGGAGCTATTACCTATTATATATATAGTACTAAGGTAAGCTTCCCCTTCTTAAATAGTTTAGCTATTAGAATTATTAGCTTCTTAAGTTTAGAAACTCTAACTTAAAGTAGAAAAACTACTTAGTTATAATAAAGGGGCAGAAGGCTTCTAAAACTATTTACTGCCTTATTATTTTTATAAATAAAGGGTTAAGCCTAGTGTAGATTTACTTTACCCCTCTTAGTTATAGCAGCTAAGGTAATTAAGAAATTGTATATAATATATATATTTATTTTAAGAATCCTATAATTTATCCTATACACTTAGTTAGTATATAGCTGTAATAAGTAACTGTAATAAATAAACCTTATATATTATAAGTTTCTAAGTTAGGTTAAGGATTATTATATAGTTAAATAAGAACCTATACTTTATATTAGTTTTTAAGTAGTACTTACTTAATTTTGCCTAACCTCTTCTAGCTGTAGCTTATACTACAGCTAGCTAATTAGTATTCTTTTAATTTATAACATCCTTATTAAGGTCTTCTTCTATCTAGTCTAAAAAGTTAAATAGTTAATTATATATAAGCTATATATACTAGATCTATAGCTTCTAGTTCTTGCTTAGGAAGCTAGTTACGTTCTTAAATTACTTAAGTATCTTTATTATTAGCTTAAGATAATACTACTTAATAGAAGATAGTTAAAGGCGTTTTAGATTATAAAAGTCTACCTTACTAGTATTATTTTTAGCTAAAATACTACTAGTATAAGTACCTATACTAGCCTTAAGGATAATCTCTTACCTTAGCTATTTATTAATATATCTCTGTAGCTTAATTATATACTTATATATATTATAGGTAGAATTCTATCTTGTTTTTACGTTATAAATAATAGATAGCTAATCTTTTACTAGAAGGTATAGCTATATTAATATAAAGTGCTTATAACGCTATAGTAAGATATTAATTATAATATAAATAGCTCTAAGCTAGTAGTTAATTAGTATATAATTAATATATATAATAAAAGGGTATATTCCTTATAAAGTAAGTTTAGAACTAATATCTACGCTTAAATATTCTAGATATAGCGCCTTTATAGAGTACTAATAACCTTAGTAGGAGCAGCTAGTTTTAGATACTAGATAATATCCTAGATAATAAGGTTAATAATATAAGTAAGGTATAGAATAGTATTTTCTTATAAGCTTTAGGTAATTTTATTATCTTATAAGTTTACTTTAACTGCCTAAGTAAGTATAGTATTATTACTAGTATTATTATAGGTAATAGTAAGAAGCCTATGCTTAGTACTAGTTTTAGAAAGTACTTTGCCTACCTCTTCTACTATAGAAATACTAGTATACCTACTATATATTAGAATAAAATCTAGTAGCTTCTCTTAAAGTTTCTAATTAGTATTAATATAGTACCCTTTAATAGCTAGGAAACTAAGGTAATTACTTATAGACTACCTATCTAATATAATTAAGATTTTAGTTATAATACTAAGATTATAGAGAATAGATATCCTTACTTTACAGTATTAATTATAGAAGTTACGCTAGAATTTATAATAGCTAATTATTACAGCCTCTAGTTATAGGAATTAAATAAAGTAATTAAATAATAGCTGTTTAATTATTTAGAAGGATAAATTACTATTAATAACTAGCTATATAAGCTCTTTCTTAAAGTCTAAAGTAGAATATAGAGAAAAAGGATTATAAGTTCTTTTCTTACTAAGTAGGGTAGACTAATTAAGAAGTATTATTAGGTATAAGTATATAAAAATAATAGTAGACTTACAGCTTCTTAAGTTTAGATAGTTAAGTAAGTGTTTTATTTTAATAGTCTTTTTAGCTAATAGGTATTAAAGTATAAGGTTATAGTTAAGGTAGTATATATATAAATAACTATTTATAGAGTCTACAGCCTTACTAAAATATAGCTATACTTAACTATAGTGTATAGTAGAGTTCTAATATAGATAACTAGTTATAGGGTTAACAGCCTATTTAGTCCTACTTTACTACTTATTCTAGGTTAAAAGTATATTTTTATTATTATTATTCTGCTTTGTTGCTATAGGTAGGTATTTAATAAGTTTTAGGTTTAATTTTTCTCTACCTTTAACAATCTAGGGAGTAGTTAACCTTAATATATAAAGGCTAGGTAGTAGCTTATAGAATTGTTAGACTTCTTAAATAGGCTTAGGCAATAGGTTAATTGTATATCTAGTAGTATTAATTAATATAGTAAGAGAGAACTATAATAGAAAGCTATAATAAAAACTAGGATAAACTTATAGTAATCTTACTATTATATATAATCTTTACTTTAACTATAAAACTCTAAGTCTTTACTCTAATAATAACATACGCTAAGGAAGTTAAACTAATTATTAAGGGTTAGTAAAATACTAAGTTAAATACCTTATAGCTAGTGCTTTATATCTACTTTACTATTAGGTTATTTTATCTAAGTTATTATTTAAAGAATATTATAGGTTTTAAGTTATATTATTATACGTAACTATTAGCTAATATTACTACTATCTAACCTAAGCTTTTAACCTTAGTATTATTATCTAAAAAGCCTTTAAAATCTGTAAAGCCTTTAAAATTAGTCTTATTATTATACTTATTAACGCTTTTATACTTATTTTTACTCTAGTTATAGTATTTATTAATTTCTAAATTAATATTAACCTTCTCTTTATACTTATTACTATTATTTCCTTAAATATATAGGAGATTACTATATAAAGTAAAGATATTTATGCTTAGGAGTTTGTAAATAGGCGTAGGTTTAAGTTACCTATTACTATTAGTACGTAAATATAATAAAGGTATATATTAAACTTATAACTAATCTTTACTAGTTACTATTACTAATTCTTTTACTATAAGCCTAGTAATAAAGGCTTACTACTCTTCTTTTATACCTTTACTTTTAAAAGATTAGCTATTTAACTTTACTAATCCTTCTTTATAGGTATTATATAAAATCTATTTAAAGGCACTACTAGTACTAAATAGGCGTAGTTAGGTATAAGATTAAGGTTTAGTACTTATACTACTTTAGCCTACTTAAGTAACCTTTTACAGAACTTATTAATATTAGCGTATATTAACTTTCTAGTGTAGATCTTTCTATTTCTTATAGACCCTATTAAGCTTAGCCTCTAACTACTTAGCTAAAGTTTATTAGTAAGATTATATAATAAATAACTGTATTAACTTACTACTCTTCTAATTATTAAAGTAATTTTATACTAGTTTCTTAAGTTTTCCCTTAAGATACTTCGCCTACTTATTTTTACTTATAGCTATATATTAATCTATCTTTTTAAGTTACTAGTTAAGCTAATACTTTATAGTATAATCTATAGCTTTAGTAGTAAGAAGTGCTTTTCCTTCTTTACTAAGTAGAGTAGTTTAGTTTCTTTAGGTAATAGTGCAATTACTATTACTAAGATTACCTATAAATAGTTTTCTAAAATTTATTAGGTAACCTTTTTAAGTACTAGCTTAACTGCGTTGTATAAGGATATTTTAGACTTTATACTTCTTATAATTAAACCCCTATATAAGTAAGTATTTGCTATAATAAATAAATATATTTAATATCTTAGTTAGATTAAACTACTTCTAATACTTAAAACCTATTAGAGGGTTATTTTTTAAGGCTAGTAGCAGGCTTTCTAGGATATTATTAGGCTCTTCCTTAATAGCGTCTATTGCGTATTATATAATTAACATTTATAATAACATAGTATAGGTGTAGTTATTAAGTTAGGGTAGGTAGTAGGTTTTAGATAGAAAACTTAAAGTAAGAGAGTATAGGTAGCCTATACGTACGCGTTACCTGCTTAGTATAAATAGTAAATTTTTACTTACCTTTACTACTTATTATTCTTAAAACTTTAATAAGCTTATCCTACTATTATTATACTTCTAATAATACTTAATTATTATGTACTTTAATTATATTATCTAAAGTTTACTCTACTATAATAGCTAGAATAAGAAAACCTAAGCTAAATACTACTGCTACTAAGTAGCTAAAGAAAGATTTAGCTACTAAAGCTACGTAAAAGACTACTGCAAGGAAAATAACTAGTAGAAAGTAGATACTAGTAAAGAAGAAGTACTAATTTAAGTAAGGTAGTATATTATTATATTCTTTAATTATAGATAGATACTAATAATACTTAGCTGTAGCCCTAAAAGATATTAAGAAGTATTAGAAGTCTACTAAGCTCCTTATTTATAAGTTACTATTTTCTTACCTTATTTATAAAATTACTAAAGCCTTACTAAGGAGTATAGGTATACGCTATTAGAAAACTATACTTAAAGCCTTCTAAGAGGTAACTAAGTTATTTCTTATTAGTTATTTTAAAGGTATAGTTAATTTCTCTCTACTACTGCTAGCACTATACTTACTGTAAAAGACTATAATATTAACGCTATTTACGCTAAATAGGTTACTATTTAGTAGAAGAACTTAGTACTAGTAAGATATTACTATAGTAGGTTTAGTATAATAGGATTCTAGGTAAATAAATAGGTTTACATAATTAGCTTTCTCTATATAAGAATGCTTAGATTTATAGTTTAAATAAAACCTTTTATAAGCTATAATAAATAACTATAATAACTACTGTCCCTAATCTAATACTTACTAAAATACTTACCTATATAATATAAAATTCTAATTACTAGAAATATTTTAGGGTAGATATAATATAACCTAACCCCTACCTAGGGTCTATACAACCCTAACCTAACCCTAACCTAATACTAGCGTTAAAATATTAGGTTAGGGTTAGGTTAGGGTAGACTGTACGTTAGGTTAGGGTTAGGTAGGGGTTGGGTTATACTTATATAAGACCTAACCCCTACCTAACCCTAACCTATTTACCAGCGTAATTAAGAGATTAAATAAATTCTTAGAGTATAAGCCTTAGAGATTTATAAGTACTATATACTAGAGCTCTAAGGGCCTTATACTCTTAGCCTAGAGGTTTACTAAAGGTAGGCTAATAGGAGCTTAGATAGAAATACCTATAATACTATATACTTTAACTAATTTTTTTAAATAAAAAAGGGCTAGGTAATAGCTTCTATACTAAGATATTATATTAGATTCTTACTATATTATATTTATCTGCTTATACTAGAAGTATAAATTTACTATAAATTTAAAAACAAAAAACTAAAATATAATAGAAATATAGAATATTATTATCTATTTCTAAAGCTCTTATTAGTAGATAGAGCTAATTAAATTAAATTAAATATTAGCCTCTCTTATCTAATCTAGTTACTGCTTAGTATAACGCTAAAAGTACTTTTACTCTAGAAAATCGAAATAATTATAAAAAAACATATAGTCCTAAAGTATTTAACTAGAAAGATAAAATAAAGTTTAAGTTATCTAGTTTTGGAAGACTTAATATATACTTTCTTATTTAGAGAACTTGTTATTTTAGATTAAATAGAAGTATCTTAGTAATTAAGAAAATTAAGAGAGTAATACAAGAGTAGATAAAACAGAATTAGGATTTATAAAAAGCTTAGACTAAGTAAAACCTAGAAGTAGTACTATAGTAATAGGTACTTATAACTATTTAAATATATAAGTAAGAGCTAAAAATAAATTCTATACACAAATATTAATAGTAAAAAGCAGAAATCTAATAGATTAATCTTGATTTTCTTTATAAAATTAATTTTCTCTTAATAAGTTACGTATATATAGATAGATTCTTCTATTCTTATAGAAGTTATAGATAAGAGAAAGCCTTACTGTACCGTATAACTATTTTTAATATAAGTTAGACAACTAAGTAGTAAAAAGAAGAAGATTTTACATTTAATTAAAAGTACCCTATATAGTATTCTATCTTACTAAGATTTACTACTCTAACTAAGAATATAATAAGACTAACTAATAACTTTTAAAACATCTCTAATTTACTTTTAGAAAAGAAAAAAGAAAATAAAGAGTTTCTAGTAATAGTTATATTTATAGGACCTATAAATAGAAATAGTAATAGATATAGAAATATAGTCCAGGTACCTAAAACTAAGTATAATCTTAGGATAAAAGAAAAACTTACTTATTAATATATATCTATAAGATAGGCCTAATAAGCTCTTTTAAAATCTGTAAAAACTAAGATTATAATAAACTATACCTTGCTAAAGACAATACTGTATTATTTATTAGTTCTTATTAGAATAAAGTAAATTCTTTCTATCTTTATTAGGGTAAGCTGAGTATTTTATAACCTTAACAAGATTCTAGTATCTCTCCTAATATAAAAACGAATTAAATAATATATCCAGTATAAAATACTATTAAGAAATTAGAGAATAAAATTAAATTTTAAATTAAGCTAGCTTACTCTATTAAGAAAAACTAATAATATAGTAGTTTAAGTATTTATAGGTACTATAGAAGTGTTTCTATAATTTCTATTAATTTAGTTTATTATTAAAAGAAAATCTTTATAAACTTTTTATTTTAATAAAACGGAATTTAATAAACTTAAATTATTTTATTATCTTACACGTAAATTTATTATTTATTAGTCCTTACTAATTTAGAGTTATAGCGTATTTTTACTTATTATATAAGCAGATAAACGTAATACAGTAAGATTCTAGTCTAGTAACTTAGTAAAGAAGCCATAACCTAGCCTCTTTATATATAGAAAATATTAGTAAGAGTATATATAAAAAGTATTAAGTAGTAAATTACTTTTATATCTTCTAGTTATATTTAACTTAATATACTAGTATAGATATATATTTAGAAGCCTAAGTAGCTAATAGTTTAGGTTTAGTTTAAAACTAAACTTTTATTTATATTAAAAATTATAGCTAAGTTAAAAATTCTTTTAAATAAAACTAGTATTAATAAATTTATAATAGGTAGCTTTTAAATAGGTCTAAGTAATAATAGCTTATATAGGTAAGCTAATATATAAAGATATTTTATACTTAAAAGCTTAGATACTTTTTATCTATCTTCTATTCTATCTTTAATTTTATCTTACTATAACTAAGATTATATGTCTATAATTTAATACTATTACTAAAGCTTAGACGTTTAAGTACTGTATCTTATAGTACTCTAATAAGGTATAAATTACTAAGTATAATTCCTAATACTATTATAGTACTTTAGATATCTTTAGTTAGATTTTTAAGGACCTAACTAGATAGTAAAAGAAGATAAAAGGTATTACTTAGTATAATAGTAATACGTTCTGAAATTATATAGGTATAGAACCTATATACACTGTTAGCAGGATAAAGAGTAACTATTAGGGTAATAGTATTAGTAACAGCAATAATAGTAATAGTAATAGTAATAGTAATAGTAATAGTAATAGAAAGTAGAGGGGACTAAGTCTAACTTTAGTTGCTATAGTTAGTATAAATAATAAGAACTAATAAGTAATTAAAATACGTGTTTAACTAAAATAAAATAGTAACGTAATATATTAATCTCTGCCCTCTAGAGTAACTAGTCTTTATATAGCTAAAGTTTATACTAGTTTAAAGTTATTAGTATCTATTTTTCTATAACTATTACTATTACTATTACTTTAATAGTTACTAGTTCTCGAACTACTAATAGTGTATATAGGTTCTAAATATACTAGAATCCCGCTACTAATCTTATCTATTAAGAAAAATATATATAATTTAAATAGTTTACTTAATTTAGCTTCTATCTAAGGTTAAAATAGTATTATTAAACTACTTTATAGGCAGCTACTTAAGTTAAAAGAGTAAAGTATTAATAAAATCTTTCTTAGCTTTATAAACTTCTATAGAAAAAAGTAAAACTATAATATTATAAAGCTTTACTTTTAGCCCTTTACTAGGTAGAATGTATAGCTAAACATCTAGATTACCTTAGTAGAATATATTACTATTATACTAAGTAATTATTATAGGTATTTCTATCTAAGCTTCTGTTAGCCTACCTTTAGTAAACTTCTAGGCTAAAAGTGTAAGACTCTTAAAGCTCTAGTTTATAGTACTTACAAATCCCTAGAGCTTATACTCTTAGGATTTATCTAATTACTTTATATATACCTATTTATTCTATATCTTAATTACCTATTTATAGTGTACTTATAGTAATTCTTTCTGTTTGTCTTTACTACCTAACTTAGTTTTTAGAAATCTTACTAGAAGTTTAGAGATTACTATAGTAACGCTATAATTACTTATTTTAATTTTTTTAATAAAAGATTAATATAAGACTTAGTGTCTTATCTTCTAGGCTGCGCTAATAGAGTAATATTAATACTTAGGCTTAATTACAGTTATAGAGAAAAATAAGCTGTATTAATATATAGGTAGGTAAATAAATAAATAGATAGATAGAAAGATAGATAAAAAGAGTAAAGAAATTAAAATATATAAGCTAGAAAAGAAATTATAATTTAAGCTTATTAATATAAAGAGGTACTATAGCCGAGCTTTAGTAAATAATAAAAACTAGACTTTATTACTAATATTAATTCTAATTGATAGTAACCCGGGCTATTAAACACTTATCTTTATTAGTATAGTAGGTAGAATCTTACTAACAGATAGTTATTCTACTTTCCTATACTATTACTATATACCTTTTTAAATATAATCTATTATTAAAAAGCTAGGTAATAGCTTCTATATTAGGTTACTATACTATAGTTTTACTCTATTATCTCTATCTAATTATATAATAAGTATATATACGCTATATATCTAAGACTATAAAGACTTTTAACTATAATCGAATTTAGCGTTTATAATAAGTTAATAAACTATAATAGTTCTAAAAAATATAATTTAAGTTTCTGTTACTAAAATTAAATTATAAATAAATTACTACTTTACTTTCTTATATTTTACAAAAAGACCTTAATATATATAGAATTACTAATATAGAGAATTTATACTTCTTTACTATATTTCGAATTTTACTAGGTATTGTTCTAAGAAAATAAATTAAGTCTTACTCTTAGTATATATAGAATACTAACTTATTTCTTATCTTACTTTTTATACCTTTGTCTTAAAAATCTTGTATAATCTTTAAGGTTTATATTCTAAGATTTAATAATAATTCTTTATATTTATTAATATAATATAGACATTCTACGTATTACTCTTTTAGATAAACTTAGCTTTAGGTATATAAACTAATTTAAACTTTTTTTATAACACTAGCTATTTTAGCTTAATTATTCTACTTTATTAAATTCTGTTATTTAAAGATACAAAATTATCCTATAATTAATATTATATAATTTCTTAATAATTACTATATATACTATAGCTGGAATTAACTAGTTGTTAATACTTTATATCTACTTTATCTACTTAGTAACAGAATTAGGTAAATTTACTAAATTAATTAATAGAGTAAGAAACAAAGAATAAAGACTATATTAATAATAACAATATAGTATTAATAGGTTAATATACTTTACATTAAATAGTCTATATATTAAACACTTATTTTAGTTTCTAAGATAAATTAGATATATTAAAAAAAGAAAACACAATCTCTATATAAGTTACTAACTAGCCTATCTAGAGGCTTTATTATTAGCTCTATTATTAGCTTAATTCTAAATTGGAATTTAGCTTAATTCTATTCTAAAGTTTAAGTTTAATAATAATATTAACTCTAGCTTAATTATAATTAAGCTTATAAGTAGGCTTATAGGTAGGCTTTATTATAGATAAACTTATAGGTAGGCTTTATTATAAGTGTTAACATAAGATAATGTTAATAGTTAGGTTTTCAGCTTAGATAGAGCAGGCTTAAGTAAGTTTACTATAATTAATAGTAGTACTAGTAATAGCATATTTAAAGGAAAATTTCTAAGTATATATATACAAAGTCTAGATCTACTTACACGCAGTAGAAAGTGTAAATGTACCTAATTCTGCAGTATAAAATACCTAGTGCTTATGTAAATCACACTAACGCGGTACCTCAGTGTTCTTGAACAACACCTCTGTAATGCGGTACGGCTCAGGCAGGTTGAGACCTTGGTGACACATGACCGGCTCATCCCCGAGGAAATCCTTGGGAAGACCGAGCTTATAAAAACTCTAGATAACGCGAACATCATAGATGACCTTTTTCATCATTCGGTTTTCTGATTCAGCTTTTTTAGTGTCCTCGAAAACATATCTGACGGCTACTGTCAGCATGACATTCTATGGATCGACAACTATCTCTGCTCGTGAGCTGCGTTCGTCCATAAGTGATTAGATAAAAGGGCGAATTTGATGAACATCTTTGATCATCTTTGAGAAAGTGCGATTGGTCTACCTTAGTTGTCTACAGACATATGTTCCTAAAAATTATTCAGTTATTCGAACATGATTTGAGCAAATTAATTTACTCATCTATTCACTCGTTGATGCTGATACTCCGTAAGCTACGTTGCTTCCAGTCTTGTATATTTTGGAGTCTAGTGGGATGACGTCGTGTGCCGATATTCGCGCCATGACATGGGCTACAGATTGGTAAGAGAAATTTAGCTCTCCTCAAACACTGCATGGAGACGTCTACACAGGAGTACAACCGTATAATACACCTCTTGCCCACACAGACCGGTGATCACAGGAACCTATAAACTGGCGCCGACAATCGATAATGCGCCCGCGATTCCCTCACAATCATCACCCGCAATGCCTGGCGCACTTTCCTCGGTAGCGCACGAGAGCAGCGACGATGAGCCACAGAAGGCACGGCGCACGCTCTCCCCATCGATCATCGAAAGCGTGGCGGGGCTTAGCGCAGGTGTCGTGTCGTGCCTCGCTGCCCACCCGCTCGATCTTCTCAAGAATCGGCTCCAGCTCAACACGCAGACGCCGCCGCGACTCGGCGATTCATTTCGCATCCTGCGCAATGTCGTCAGAGATGAGGGCGGCGTCGGGGCACTGTATCGCGGGCTGTGGCCGAATCTCTTGGGCAACAGCTTGGGCTGGGGCTTGTACTTTTTGTTCTACGGGAATCTGAAGGAGCTGCTGCAGCGCCAGAGGAGCGAGGGGGAGCTTCTGGGCAGCGCCGACTTCTTTTCAGCCAGCATCGCCGCCGGCCTCCTCACGGGCGCCTGCACGAATCCTATCTGGGTGGTCAAGACGCGCATGCTCGAACGCGGCGCGAACCACCCCTCGGCCTACAAGACGATGCGAATCGGCCTCCGCCACGTTTACAACACGCGTGGGCTGAAGGGCCTCTGGGCCGGGTTCGTGCCCTCGTCGCTTGGCGTCCTGCATGGTGCGGTGCAGTTCTCTATCTACGAGAACATGAAGAAGCGACGAGGCACGCAGCTCGGCGGCCAGGACAAGCTGACCAACTGGGAGTACGTGTACATGAGCGGCGGGAGCAAATTGCTAGCTGGCGCCATCACCTATCCCTACCAGCCCATCCGTGCCAGGATGCAACAGTTCAATGCTGCCCAACAATACAACGGCCTTTGGGATGTCCTGAGGAAAACGTATCGCAACGAAGGCCTGCTCGCGTTCTACAAGGGCGTCATCCCCAACATACTTCGCGTCATCCCTACAACCGTCGTCACTTTTCTTGTTTACGAAAACACAAAACTATACTTGCCCAAGCTCTTTCCAAACGATGAGGAGCTAGCTCACGATGAAGACTAATCACATAATCTTCTGCATCAGTCTGACAACCTTTTGTTCATGTTGGCCCGGGGAACCCGAAGGGTCGACTTCAAACACCTGATATCGATTCACCATATATGACGGTAGAGCTTGTTTCAAATGAACGCTCTACATGAACACTACTCGATCTATGCACCATAGGCGAACAAGTTCACTTGCAGCACGTATCCTCGGTCTTTGCTTGTGCCTTGTCCCCAAACGCCAATTTGCTAATCTTGTCCACCAGTGTGCTGCCCTGCTTCACACCACTAGGCACACTACAGTAACTCGGAGGGATATCGAGACACGGGTTTCTCGTAAAGAAATTCCTCGGCCTCAGAAGCAGTGTCATCGGCTCGGCAGGCATGATTGGGAAGTCCTCGGGAGATGGGAAGTGGGTAATACCAAACGTGTGCCAGAGAACAACATCGGTGTTTTCGAGGTTGGCAGTGGGATTCGAAGCAATCCAGGCGGGGAGGCCTTGTGAAGGGTCGCCAGAGGTTTGTGGGACATGACGACCGGCTGGATGAATTTGCGCGTCGTCGTCTGATTGCTGTTAGCCTGACACCCTAGAAATGCTCAATGAAGACGGCAATCTTACACTTTGTGACATGCACAGCATGTCTCGCGAATCCAGCCCTCTTCCACACTAATCCGCCCGGCTTTGGCAACAGCTCGGGGACCTCCCGACTCACTAACTTGTAACTAACTGGCTTCTTGCTGTACGGGTTCAGTTTTCCCTCATTGCACATTTCCCATGTCCTGCTCGTGGCCCCATCGTAGTCGGTCGCCGCCTGCTCAGGGTTGCTGAGCTTCGTTTTCTTGGCATAGAATGCGTTCCCGTACTTGTTCTCTGCACTGCCAACTTCCCCGTCGCCGCGCGTGGCATCGACCATGAAGACGGTGTTGTCTGGTCCGTCAATATTGGGGTCCACGCGCAAGCAAAATAGATGCTGGTGGTTGTGTGCGTTCACGCCGGGATAGACCTCAGTGCCCCAGCCGTTCAGATCCTCGCCGGGATTCATGGCGTATGTGTTTAGGATGCCTGTCAGCTTGATCTCGAGTTGAATCGTGCCGTCGAGGTGGAAAATCCAGTACACGCAGTACTCGTAGTTGGCAGCTGTGAAGACGTGTGAGACGATGAGTTTGCGAGCACGTGTTACAGTTACGCTGTCATCACGAAAGTCGGTGTGCTTGAAGAGAATACCTGCGTCTTCTTCGTGGATGCAGATGGCGTTCTTGATCGTTGTCGCAGCACCAGCTCGATTAACAAAGGCAGCGTCCATGTAATGAATCGCACCTTTACAATCACATCCCAGGCTTAGCGAATTAGTCATGTACCCGCCACCGTATTCACCCAAGTCAAAGGCGTGCTTGCGTTGATGAGGGTGTTCAGGGTTTCCGTACGGCACGACCATCTCCGCAAGTGAAAGTCGCCAGAAGGTGTCTCGGATGGTGCCTTTATCATTGAAAGTGATGTTGGAGAGAACCATGCCTTCCTGTGTACATGTCAGCATTCCTTCGCCAATACTGGGAGAATAAACTATACGCGGTAATTGAAGCCGACATGGAATTTCCAGTTGGCCCAACTGATGTATCTGCCATCCACAGAGAATGAGACTCCTTCGGGTTGCGTGATGTTGATTGGCTTCAAATCGGTGCGAAACCCGCCCTCCTTCTCGATTGCGGCCGCATGGTAATTGTTGGGTGATGCGGTATTGAGTGGTCTTCTGACGGGAGGTACGTCAATGTGAACGATTTCCTGCGTGTCGGAGTTGTAAATCGGACAGAAATCAAGTGGATAGGTGTATTGGCTATCATCGACATGTGGGCGATAGTACATGAGGGCTTGCTGTAGGCGGACATTGTTACCGAATCGCTCGTCGTAACCGATCGTCCAAGCTGGTCTGTGTCAATTGAGATGCAATAACGTGGTCATGCACGTACTTACGATCGCAGTACACCTTGTGCATATCTTCTGGCGGAATACCGATGATACCGCATTGTTCGATGACCTTCGGATCTTTTCGCACAATGCTCTCAACAATTTGCAGATCTTCCATAGTAATCTGTCATCGACTTAGTGTTTTGACATCCTCAAGATGCTTCTCGTCGACTGACCAGAGGCTGTACCCCGTCCATTTGTTCCCAACTGACAATCTTCTCCTCATTCAAGTCTACGGTCGCATCATAAACTTTGCTTCCTCTGCCAATGCATACTACATCAGCAACTCGATGTGGTCGAGGCGTATGCTCGACATCCTTCATCCATTGCATCATCTCCACCTTACGCGGTTCCCACAACGTGACTGTGTTGAAGAAGACGTTGTTGTTCTGTTTGCGAACAATCGCAACCGCCTGTTCAATCTCCGACTCGGAAAGCGGGTCAAACGGGTGTGGGAGCTCTCCATGACCAGCCAGGTGGAAAGCTGCTTGCTTGAGACGGTCGAGTGCCATTGCGTAGTTGGAGGTAAATCGTAGAGTGAAGCGGGGTGTTATGTAAAGTCCCGTAGCTACCGACGGTGGATGCGGTGCTTTTTAAATCTACAAAGCCAAGAAGTTTTTGCACGGCAGATATGTTCGAAATCACTCGCGAACTCCCTTGACGTTACTGCAAAACAATTCGTTATGTTAATCGAAGCTCATATCCGGACGATAAGAGCTTGTTCGCGATATAGCACCCTTCCTGGGTTAGCGTTCCCCACTTCATGCATGCACGTTAATATTCTTTTAGACATCCATCATAGCCCGGCGTCAGCATCAAAGCCGTCGCTTTTCTTATGCACGGATCTCACTCCTAGATTACGTATAAGGAGGACAGGGAAACTTTCAACACGGACATACAAATATGGGAGAAACAAGCTGGAGATTTTTTTGACTTCAGTCGCTGAGTTAGGAACGCACACGGCTATTAAGCATGAGTTCCATCATGACAAAGAAAGGCATACGCCGACTTGCACGATCGATAGTGTACCATGCGTGGTTCGAGCCTTTGATATCCCACCGCACTACTATGAGACTGTCCATCTTCACCTAACCTCTAGGAGCCCTGCCATTATAGTTGGAACCAGCCGAAGCAGTATAATTGCCGAAGCAATCGTAGTCGAAATCAATCTCGGCGCTTCGTTTTTGGAGGACCGAGACAACAGTATCGAAAGAGCAAAGCCCATCTGGATCTGTGGGACATCCGGGATGAGACTCATTGATCGGTACAACGGCGTCATTACTGGATATTGAACTTAGAATCGGAAAACGATTGAGGTGTCGAAGAAAAGTAGAATGGAACTTACACGATGAATCTTATCTGCTTAGTTGGAGTGTAGGCTGGGCAGGAAAGAACCTGAGTGGTGAAGTGCGTCGCGAATGGGACAAGCTTGCTAGCCACAAAGGTGTTCTGCATACGGTTCCCACCAGCGCTCAGAGGAGGGCCATCGAACAAAGCTGTTAAATTGAAGGCAACAAGAGCATCCAGTAGAACAACTTCATGTGTTGCATCCGCATAGATAGACTGGCTGAGAGGGAAATAGGTAGATGTGTTGTCAAAGGTTTGGTTCAAAGCAGAATTTGCGGACGGGTAATTCCCAGTGAAACGACCTAGATACTCATCCAGGTAGCCTTTACCTTGGGCAGCCGATACTGGGGAACCAGGTCCGTTGTTGTAGTAGAAACTCAAGTCGTAGTAGTATTCGTAGTTCAAGAAATCCTCCTCTGTGAAGAGGTTGCAAAAGGCCGAATATCCAAGAGCGTGAGTCTCATACGAGCACATTTGGAGCATCGCAATGGCGTCGGTGGAGGTGAAAGTGATACCGCTGGCCTGCGTCTGGAGCCGATTAATCGTGCTGTTGAAGGCATTGGCGGCGAAACGTGAAGCTACAGTGCTTCCGATGCTGCCCCTGCTGGCGATGTTAGAATTCGGGCAAACGTCGTACGAAGCACCCGAATTATTGACTCCTATCGATTCAACGAGTATCTCGATGTTAACCTGGTCCATATATTCCGGCACACCAAAGAAACCAGCCGCAAAATTTTCGGCAGTTTTGACCATACGGTCCTGGGACTCGGTTCGGAACACTGGAATTGTTTTGGCAGCAGTGAAGTTATTCAAAAGATGTCCGTAGAGCTGGCGGTATTCGACCCCCAAGAGGAAGTTCTGGCTACGTCCAAAGGGCGTAAGGAGCTCCGCACCGAGCTTGTAGGTCCAGGTGCTCAGAAACGCAAGCTCGCCTGAGAAGGTAAGTCCAGTCTTGGTAGAGTTTGCAATCTTTTGAGCAAATGTGCTAGGTGCTGCGCCGCTGGTTGGATATCTAGCTCCGTGTCGGTAGAGGAGATGCATCTGGGTGACTTCGCAGCCTTCTGGTGCAAGTGGACTCGCCTGAGATAAGCCGTAGTCGGAAGATCGTAGAGAATACCATGGAGAGAGATTACCCCAGTACTTGCTGATATCAAAGTTGGACCCGGCATCATTGTCATACGGTTGCGGTTGAATCAGAGGAAAATGATTGGCATTGCCGTCATTGTACGGATATGCCTTGGCTGTCTGTATAGCTGCAGGCTCTACTCCCGTGGGCGTTGGTCCAGGGAATCCAACTTTAGATTCTGGAGGAAAGAGTTGAGAGTTGGCCGCAGCTATGGACGCAGATCAGCAACCAGCCGTGACATGCTCTTGCGATACACTGGACAATACTTACTACCCGAAGGTGGAAAAACATCAGCACTGGATGAACCGGCGAAGGGTGCCGCCTGGATTGTTGTGGGCGCTGCTCCAGTCCGGGAAACGAGTGCTAGAAGGGTGGTCGCGGTTGCCCACGCGATCGGAGATGCTTGCACTCTCATGTCGATGTCGGGGAGAATACAAAGTATAGCCAAGCTGCATCAAGCTTTTGCCCAGCAAAGATGGGCGCAAAGGCGCATTTTATACGCTGGCGCGATGAATTTTATCTGTTCGGGAGTGCCATGCAGCTTGCCAGCCCGTTGCAGCCATACATGGGAGCCAGATTGGCCAATCGGATGAGAAGCTGTCCGCATGTGCAGACTGCACACATCAAGATAGGGCAGGGATAGACTATCAAGTAGGGGAGAGGTAATGATACAAGCGGCATCATTACCAGTCTTCTGAATAACAGGATGTCGTCAAGGAATGGGCCCTGGACGGAAGCTTGAAATAGTCCTTGCCCATGCCAATGTAACAGGAGGAAGCTCTTGTTCCCGTGGGAAATCTGGAACCAAGCTCCAATGAAGTCTTCCGGCAGTTTAACAACTACCTACAGAGAGTCACCGAAGAGTTGCGTCACCATCTCTGCAAGTGGGTACCTTCCCCGCTCCACGTGTAGCTGTGATGCCTGTGGGTTTGCTGCATTTTGGAGCTAGGGAGAACGCAGCCTACTTCCGGCTTTCACGTTGAACCGAGAAGAGGGTGCGACCATGGGTCAGGTGATTAGAGATAATCGTCACGTGTGTTTGACAAGTGTCCACATCTCGGGCTTCCACATCGCATCGCATCACCAAGTCCTACACATTCCCTCTAGGCACAGCTCCCGGTTCACGTCCAGACCCCCGCCGTTCCAACATCCGACAAGACTCGCCCGTCATGGAGTCTCCCGACGTCTTCACGCTCCTCCCGCTCGAAATGGACCCTTCCACAAAAGCCGTCGCGGCAACAAGTGACTTAGGCAACGCACTGGTCGCCGAGCTCGACGCCCTAAACACTCTGCACCGCGGCCTCCTGAGCGTCGAAACACCGACGGGCACGCCTCCGCCACCAGTCCCCGTCAACCCCAAGCGCTCCGCCCAGATTGGCAAGCTGCGCGAGTCCGGTAACGCCGAGTTCCGCAAAGGCAGCCCCGCCCAGGCCGTCAAGCTCTACACCCTCGCTATCGACATGGCCCTAGGTCGCCCACACTGGGAACCTTCGGGCCTTGTGAGGGAGGAGCTGTCGAGTCTGCTGAGCAACCGCGCGCAGGCGAGCATGGCACAGCAGCTCTGGGCCGAGGGCGCCGTCGATGCCGAGGCGAGCGTCGAGATGAAGAAGGTGGGTAATGCCAAGGGCTGGTGGAGGAGGGGAAAGTGTCTGCTTGAGATGGGGAGGCTAGACGAAGCGGACCATTGGGTCAAACAGGGCCTGGAGTTTGAGGCTACAGAACAAGACTTGGTACAGTTGAAAGACGAGATTGAAAGGAGGAAGAACGCAGCATGAGCTTTGTACACGCAAGTTTGAGGATAAAGGCTAGTTTATGGGGTATTCATTGAGCGTGTGCATTGCAAGGCGTCTGGCGTATGTAGCATCCTTGGCCATGGACTACATTTTTGGTAGAGGGTATCTTCACCCAGACACATTCCATAGGTTGGTGGACCTAGGGCAGCTCTATTTTCCAAATCTGATCCATAGCACGCTGCCGACTAGCCTGTCTTGGAGCCTTCTTCTCGGTCAATCGAAGTACTAGGAACCAAGGTGCAACGAAATCATACAACAGCTTGACAACTACTACTAAGTCTAGCGTGGGAATCTTGCGCCAACATTCCTTGCAATATGGGTTGTGCGTGCACTGTTGTCTATTTTAATTGTCTAGTTCTCTGGTTTTAAGAGCCGCGGAGGACATAGCTTACGTGCTGCTTTTTCAGTTGTCCGACAGTCTTCTTGAATCTTCGGCTGGCACTTTACTATGAAGCGCGTCGTGATCATTGGATTACAGAGTTTGGTTCACGCTCAGACCACCAGTCACCCGGACATTGCTTTGGTCAAATACTGCGCGTGCGACCGCCTTTCGAACACAACTCTCGACATGACCTCAACCGACTCTGATGTCTGGTCACACAATTCCTCTGCCATCATGCAGTCCTACCAACGTACACGTCCAGGGTTGAATGGCATCTCAACATCAAAAATACTCCGCAAAGACCCACTAGACAAACCGCCTCCGTTCAAATCGTTATCCCCAATTTGGCCCAGGTACAGGAAGCTGGCCGGCGCCTTCATGCCTCCTTCCTCATCCAACAAGCCAAGATCAAGCCCAGCATCCGGGGTGCACATGTACATGCCCGCCTAGATATCATACTCGCTGACCAGTGGTAACATAAACTGGTCTAAATCGTAACTCAGCGTTGAGAGAGTAGTGGCTTTGCCCCTAACCCAACGGCGCGACATCAAGCGAAACAGCGCATGTCAGCAAGCGAGTATGGTCGTCGACGGGTGGTAAGGACGCCAGACAGAAACCCTGCCTTCAGCGCTGCTTTCGCTGTGGGGGTGGAGGTGTTTCTGTGCGTCTTACATACGAATGTGAAGATGATAGCGGATGTTGGTGTGGTGCACAACATCTCCTCTACTGGCTTTCGAAGACACGGCGCTCCCGGCGACCCAGAGTGCCGGCGATGATAGGAACCACGCGTCACACCTGAGAGCAAACATCAAACGCCTGGAGGCCGAGATCGAGGCTAGCACTTTAGAATACATGGCTATCGTATATCAAACTGTTTCCCCCGTTAGTTTCATTCACCTCCTATCGCTATCTCGACATGCGAGTCTTGTCTTGTTGACTGCTCACTGACGAAATGATTTGAGAAAGCTGTGTTACAATGGAAAGCCACCTCGTTCTCGCCGAGACGGCTCGGGCAAGATAACAGTTATACGCGCGGTAAGAACCCTTACCCCCAACTTGGCGATCCCTTGCCAATCAGCCCTAGGCTTCCACGCGGCGGCAATACCTCGCCGCATTGCATGTAACAATTTTCCGCGCCGTATACGGATAATTGGTACGATCTATTCCTGTTCCGGCAAGCCCTCGAAAAGCATGTGCTCGCTCTTGCCTGCATGTCTACAACCTAGTCTTACATCATACATAGGCATATGGTGTTGTCTGAGCTTGTGTATTCTAACCTCCATGCAGCAAATCTGGTCGACCCGAACGATTCCAGAAACTGCATAGGAGATTCAACCATAGACATGAAGAATGTTTTAACCATACTTCTATCCATGACCTTCGGCTTGAAGCAACACCACCGGTTGTGGGTCTAGGTTGGCTTGGATAATGCAATGATAGATCAACTTTTCTCGTGTTCTTGGCTTTCTTTTTACCGCCGGGGAGGCATACTCGACATCCCAAACAATCCAATGGGTCACTCACGACGGTGGTGGCTTCATGGAAATCCGAGGAAGTGTTCTCGCTGTGCTCTATCATTCGTAGAATCTAAGGCGTTACTAAGGGTCGCCGTTCGCACCTAGGGATCTCCGGATGGTTCCTAGTAACACTGTGCCGCGATTGTATCGCCTATACTTGTTCCGTGTTTGACTTGAACCCGCCACTCGAATCTATGCTGCTACAGTTAGTTCGTCTGGATTTACCGCCCGAAAAGCCACTTCACTGGTAGGTCGTTATACCATTTCACAGTATAAAAGGAAGGTTGACTGCAAATCTGAACAACAACCACATTACCATTGTTACCCTGACTTGATTCTCTTGAGACTATTTCTTGAAGTCTTTCTCTAAACCCCATATAGCTTGTTGTTTCGAGCGCAACTCGCTCACACCCTATACAATCCAACCATCTCATGATGGCTCAACAGAGTTTTGTTGAAGACGTTGCTATTGTGGGCTTGTCTTGCCGCACTGCTGGTGGAAACGATACCCCTGAACAACTCTGGAAGTTTCTACTTGATCAGAAGCAGGCCTCTGGAGAGGTGCCCTCTCAACGATGGGAACCATGGCTCCAGCGGGATCCACGAAATGTCAAGATTCTCAAGAACATCATCCGCAAAGGCTATTTCTTGGACAACCTAGAGCACTTTGATGCAGCGTTTTTCGGTATCTCCCCCAAGGAGGCCGAGCTGATGGATCCACATCATCGCTTAGCACTGGAGTTGACCGTGGAAGCACTGGAACACGCAGGCATCGATCTGAAGCGTCTTGCGAAGAGTGACACAGCTGTGTACATGGGCGTTGACTCAGACGACTACTCTCGCATGTTGATGGAAGATCTGCCAAGCATCGAGGCCTGGACTGGCATTGGTACCGCAGCTCACGGCATTCCGAACAGGATCTCATATCATCTAGATCTTCAAGGGCCCAGTACAGCTGTTGACGCGGCGTGCGCAAGCTCACTTATAGCCATACACCTGGCTCGTCAAGCTATTGTATCAGGAGAGAGCAATGTGGCCATCTGCGGTGGTGTCAATGTCATTTGTGCACCAGGGTTGTCACATATGCTTCAAAAGGCTGGCGCTCTGAGCACTGAGGGTGTATGTCGATCGTTCGACGAAGCAGCATGTGGTTATGCACGAGGCGAGGGTGGTGCAGTTGTTGTGCTCAAACGCCTCAGTTCCGCAATGGCAGATAATGACAACATCCTCGCTGTTCTGAAAGGCACCGCCTCGGCGCAAGACGGCAAGACGAATGGCATCATGGCACCCAATGCAAAGGCACAAGAGATGGTAGGACGACAGGCACTCCTACGGTCTGGAGATATCGATCCTTTGACCATCGGATATGTCGAAGCTCACGCAACATCAACATCTCTCGGCGATCCTACGGAGATAGACGCGATTGCCAAAGTATACGGCACCGGACGAGCCAGAGATCTACCCTGCTTCATCGGAAGTATCAAACCCAACGTGGGACATCTTGAGGCAGCGGCAGGTGCGATTGGCTTTGTTAAGACGGTGATGACTGTACAGAAGGGAGAGTTGGCGCCGCAGGCTTTACTCGAGAATCTCAACTCCAAAATTGAGTGGGAGACGAGTGGTCTAGAAGTCGTGCGAGAAGCAGGAAGTTGGCCTCAGGGTAACGGCCCGCGGCGAGCAGCAGTTTGTTGTTATGGATATGGAGGCAGCGTCTGTCACGCAATCATCGAACAAACGCCGGTCTACCATACTTCTGAAGAGAAGTGCGATCAACTTAACACGGCAACTGAAGTACTCATCCCGCTTGTATTGTCGGCACATCAAGAAAAACGACTTGTTGGTCATGCGAGTACGCTAGCATCGTGGCTGTCCGCTGAAGGAAGATCGGAGGATCTGACTGCTATTGCAAGGACGCTCTCTCAACGCCGTGCAGCTCATGACTACAGGGCAGTATTTGTAGTCGCCAACCACGAAGAAGCTATCCGCGCTCTTACAAATTTCGCACAAGGCAAGCAAGACCGATGCACTGTCAACAATCGAATCATAGGGAATACGAATCGAAGAGGCGTCGTGTGGGTGTTCTCGGGTCATGGAGCGCAATGGCCCAACATGGGCAAAGAACTCTTGCACAACGTCATCTTTCGTCAGGTAATCTCGACGCTGGACGACAGAATTCAACGAGAGGCAGGATTCTCTGTTTTAGAAGCCTTGGAGAGGGGTGATCTCGGTGGCTCCGATAGAATCCAAATTCTCACGTACGCTGTGCAGGTCGGACTCGCCCACCTGCTCAGGTCGAAGGGTGTTTCGCCTCAAGCAGTTATTGGACACTCAGTTGGCGAGATCGCGGCAGCCGTGACCGCTGGTTGTCTCACAATGGAAGAAGGCGCTGTTGTAGTGTCTCGACGAGCGAGGTTATACGCACAGGTGCAAGGACAAGGGGCGATGGCCCTCGTGAATCTACCATTCGCGCAAGTTGCACAGGAGCTTGAGAAGAAGACAGATGTTGTTGCTGCCATAAAGTCCTCGCCATTTTCTTGTGTCGTCAGTGGAACAAAAGCAGCATTGCAGGATTATGTGGAAGATGCTGGGCGACGAGGCGTGAAAACTTGGAAAATTCAAACCGACATCGCTTTCCATTCTCCGATGTTAGAATCTCTTGTCGTTCCTCTGCAGGAATCTCTGAGGCGAGAGATGAACCCACGACCAGCGGAAATCCCAATATACTCAACATCACATCTAGACGCGCGGACTATGGCGCCCAGAAACACAGGGTATTGGATACAAAACATGGTTGCTCCCGTGCTGCTCGAGGATGCCATCGATGCCGCCCTGGAGGATGGGTATCGGATATTTTTAGAAGTGTCGAGCCATCCAATTGTCTCGCATTCTATTGCCGAGACTCTCGCCGCTCGGTCTATCGAAGAGTCCGCTGCTTTCGGGCTTATGCGACGTGATATACCCACAGAACTCGAGATTTTACACGCAGTCTCATACCTCTATACTCTAGGGGCGCAGGTCGACTTTCGTATCCAGCTAGGAGCTTCTCCATGGTCTGTATTAGTACCAAACACGCCATGGGTTCACAAGCCATACTGGAAAACTATCTCAACTGTACCACTCACCGATACTCGACAACATGATATTGACATGCACACATTGCTTGGTGGGGTGAAAGATGTCGCAGGAAGTGATATGAAGATTTGGACCACAACTCTGAATGATACATCGAAACCATATCCGTTGACGCATCCACTTGATGGGACGGAGATCATTCCGGCTGCTGTATACTGCAACACATTTCATCGCGCAACCGAAGCTTCGATTATCGACAATCTGAAGCTCCGTATTCCGTTACCCATGACAGCAGATGAGCGCGAAGTTCAAGTCGTTACCAAGTGTAACAAAATTTATATGTACTCCCGGCTCAGTAACCCCAAGAGAATACTAGACAGCGACGATTTTGAACATACCTGGGTTGAGCATAGCACTGCGGAATTTAGCACAGTCGACATGGCTCCATATCAAATTCAACACTCCATCTCCAATATCAAGGCACGTCTTCATACTCAGTTATCAAACAACTTTGCATGGGACTATCTCCAGAAGATCGGAGTTTCCGGGATTGCTTTCCCATGGGCTGTCTTGGAGCATTTCGGTGATGAAAAAGAGATGCTAGTCAAGATGGATATGGATCCTGTTTCTCAAACGATGTCATGGAACAAAGTCTCATGGGCACCTTTCCTTGATGCTGCCACCTCTGTTGGATCGTCCATATTCTTCAAGAGCGTCCGACTGCGCATCGTGAGCGGTATCGATCGAGTGCTCTTTCTCTCAGATATGACTCCACCAAAGATCGGCTGGCTTTTCATCGAGGAAATGAGCGAAGATCAGAACTTACGGGTAGATATCAGTGTGTTGGATGAAGAGGGACGACTGTTGGCCAAACTAGAGGGGATGAGATTCTCAGACGTGGAGGCCGTAGACGAGAAAAGCAAAGGTGTGGACACACTTGTGCATCAAATTGCTTGGGTGCCACCCAAGTTCGCTGAAACACCGCTTTCATTGACGCATGTGGTTCTTGTCGCTACGGACAGTCAGATAGCCGACAAACACGCCAGTAGTCTACAACTCCAGACACGGGATACGATATCGGTACGTTCTAGTGTAGACTTATACAAGCCGCATGTGATGAGGATTTTGGCGGAGAAGGATACCTATGTATTCTACATACCCGGCGTTGTCGAAGAGATGGAGCAGGTGGCTGCCGCAACTCATGCCTTCACATGGGAGACGGCTAGTTTGCTCAAGATTCTCTCGACCATCCCGAATAGCCCAAGGCTCTTCGTCATCACTGATATGGCCTACTCAGGAAGGACACCGACTACACTCGCACACTACCCGCTGCACGGCTTCGCACGTATCGCAGCATCAGAGCATCCCGAGCTTTGGGGTGGTCTGATCGACAACGAGGGAACTGTACTCCCCCTATTGGCAATCAAGTATGTCCGGGACCAGGATGTGATTCGCATGCAGGATGGTCTTCCACGGGTGGCGAGGATGAGACCATTTGTAAAAGACCAATTACAACATGACTCGAGCAAAGCTCTGCTACCACGACCGCATGGAACGTATCTTGTCACAGGAGGCTTCGGAGATCTTGGGCTAGAAGTCCTTGATTTTCTGGTCCAGAAGGGCGCGCGGCGAGTTGTAGTGGTCTCTCGCCGGCCACTTCCACCTCGCAAAGACTGGCATAGTGCTACTGGTCAAGCAGCTGTCATCATTGAGAAAATACAGAAACTGGAAAGTTTGGGTGCGTCCATTCATGCCATAGCGCTCGACATTGGATCTCCTTCCGCTTCTACCACAATGCTCTCTCGGCTTGATCAGCTTTCCCTCCCCCCTGTTTTGGGTATCGTCCATGCGGCTGGAGTCGCAGGATATGATTATATAAAGGAAGTGACATCCGATTCGCTTGCTTGTGTACTTGCGCCGAAAGTGCAAGGTGCGCTGGCACTCCACAACGCATTTCCGCCCAAGTCACTGGATTTTTTCGTTCTCTTCTCTTCGATTGGTCAGATCGTTGGGTCAGCTGGGCAATCCTCATATGGAACTGCCAATGCATTCCTTGATGGTCTTGCAATCCACCGACGTGGGTTGGGCGACAATGCAATAGCAATACAGTGGACTGCATGGAGGAATATGGGTCTGGCTGCAGAGTTTTGGGATTACCTGATATTGGAATTGGAAAACAAGGGTGTCACGGATATTACCATTGAGGAAGGATTCCAGGCCTGGGAACATCTTTCCATGTACGACACCGACCATGCTGTTGTGACACGGACGCGCATCCTTGATGCCAACGAACCATCTCCGTGTCCCTTGATTGACGACATCGTACAACGCCGGGCTCCTGTCCTCACTCCTTCAACATCTTCGTCTTCACTATTGTCGATTGGGTCAACTTCGATACCGAAATCTGGCCCAGAACTCAAGGCTGACCTGAGTCTCAAAATCCGCGAGTGTCTGTGCGCAGTATTGCATCTTGATATTGAGGATATCGACGATAGAGCAGCGATCGCAGACCTAGGCGTCGATTCAGTGATGACAGTCTCCTTGCGTCAACAGCTGCAGAAGGTGATGGGTATCAAAGTTCCACCGACACTCACATGGAGCCACCCTACAGTGATTCATCTGATCGATTGGTTTTACGCGCAGATTGAGAGTGGCAAGTGATGCTGCTCCATATACCGTGTGTGCATTTGGTTTTATATTGGCTGTACTATGGCTAGAATCATTGTATGGTGGTTTGAGGCTTCGATTTGTTTTGCGTTGGGGATAGTTTGGTAGGGCATTGCTCGCTTCCAATGTACTCGCGTATTTGTTTCCTACCTCGCTCACTCTAATGGTGTAAGTGAGCCCTTGTAGATAGTATAAAATTCCTATATCACTGGTGTTCAATACTGCTCCTCACCATATAGGTAGGCTCGGCTCTGCGGACTAGATAATCTCTATTGATGATTACCGTCGCATTGATAAACGTGAGTAATAAAACGAACACTGTCTGCACCCGTAGATCCATCTGCTGATTGTTTTTTCAGGATAAAGTTCACGACGATCCTGGTAACTCATCTCAAACCCTAGGTTGTGGATTCTGCGTGTAACAGCTATGTCTACACGATAATATGAACCTGCTTTAGTACCAGGCTTTCTTCGACAAGTTGTTTACTGAAATAAAATTACCTTAAGCCTATCTCATACGATTATCGAGTATCATCCTTACATGAAGTCACGACGGATGCACCGCCACGAAAATGGGTTACAAGTTGTTATGGGAGGAATACAAACAACTGACATGCTCCAAATTACCAAACATGTGTTGAAGTCAATCTGACTAGAAGAAGACTTTGCAAGCAAACTTGACGCACACAACAACTATCACTTTCTCGTTCACAAACTTAACACCCGATCCGCTTTGAAACTTTTAAGCCCCAATTTCTTTTCCCCAGGATTTGAAACGAGATGAAATTTGTCTAAACATCAACAATTAGATACACAATGTTGAACAGGACATAGACAACAAACACTAATGAAAACGAGGCAGGGAGGAGAAAACAGAGCCCACACACCGATCAAACAAGATGTGACGAAACGAAAGAAGCTGTGAAGTCGCCAGAAAGTAAGAGAAAATCTAAGGTATGAGAGAGTAACGCCGAGTAGTCATAAGTCGTAAAAAGTTGATTGCGATAGTTTATGGGAGCCGTGTCGTCGTTAATATGGTTTTTCTAGTGGAGCCAGGCTGCTGCTCTTGAAACCACTAGAACGGAGAGTATCTTGGACATTGCGCTACGGAATTAGGACGTTGTGCAGGACACACTTAGTCTACATTCGATGGGCTGGCAAGTGTCTTGGAGGTGATGGAAAAAGGCTCAGTTGTGGCTGCCGGACAACATGACTGATAGTCGCGGCACGGCTGCGTGCCTTCATCGACTGATTCTCAGTGGTGGCTTGAACTTTACTGGCTGCTTCGGCGGACAATGTCTGCTTGTGATGAGCTTTCTTTGAGCTCTGCGAGCCTCGTGACGCTACTTCAGGTGACGTATTAAGCTCCTCTTCAAGATAGGCCAAGGAGCAGGAGTTGTCTTGAAGAGGTTCTTCAGAAGCAAAGAATGTACCGTCACCGGCGCGCCCTGGCAGGGTAATATCATTGGTATCTGTCTGCACGTGGAAGCGTCCAAGCGCCACACCTTGTTCGGAGAGCTCGTCGACCGCAGAAGTGAACTCTCGTGGATTGCGGCGAGAATGTACAAGTTCGGGGATACTCGCAGTAGAACTTGCAGAACGGCGAACTGGAGAATTCCAAAGGCCCAAACTCTGCGTTGAAGATATTAGGCTGCTGTCGTACGAGCTTCGTCGACTAAAGCGAACACGGCTGCTCCGGGCAGAGTTGAAAGCGCTATCATCCGCATCAGTGATGGGAAATTGGCGATTGACACAATCATATTCGCCAAGAAGATTCTCAACGTCTTCATACTGGAACATCGACTCGCGAGTGTCCTTGTAATCCTGAGGTAGTAAGAGAGAAGGGCTCAACATAAAGCCGTCAGCCTCAACGATATCCAGTGTATCGGAAAGAATCTGTAGCCTGCTCTCTACAACTGAAGCTGGTATTCCGGACGGGGCATCCCGTTCTGAATTGGAGCGATCAGGCTTGATCCGATACATTGAATAGTTTCCTAAAGCGGATGATGGAGCTCTAGTATGGTGCGACGTCTTGGTATAGCTGTCGTTGCGAGTGGCCGATTCAAGAGTCTGTTGTTGGCTGTTATGGGTTCCATCGTCAGGGGCAAAATCCCAGTCAAAATCGCAATCTGCTTCCAGAGCATTCTCATAGATGTAGTCAACATCGTTCTCCCATGATTCTTCAATCGCACGCCACGTGTTGGATTGGCGGCGAGTAGCGGATTTTGTTTGTGGAGAACGTTTGTACGTGACTGGCTGCCAAGGTAGGTCTTGTACGATGGGTTCTATCATCGATTCGCGATTTTTCAGAGATTTTGGAGATGCGTGTGAGTTCCCTCGACTGCGATTTCTGGATGTTGGTGAGCGATGGCCTGCAAACGAGAACGCCTCCAAGAAGGGTGACCTGGGAGTGGTGGGAGTTCGAAGAGGCGGTTGTGGCGCAGGCCTTGGGCTTATGAATCGTTCAGGTTCTTCGGCGACATCTTCCAGACTGGGACTAAAAGGTGGTGTCGTTATATTGACAGTAGAGTCATCAGGAGTCGTGAGAGCATGTGCAACAAACTCCGAATCGTCGAATGTGTCCGCCTCTCCTGTAGCGCTGGCTAAATCGAAGAAACCCCAGAAACCCGACTCTCGCTTGGAGCGGGATAGGGCTGGTTGAGGTGAACTCTGCTTTTCTGCGGATTCTGCGGATTCTGCGAATTCCTCGGGAATATCGTGTACAGGTGTCAGAGGATGCAGAGATGACCTTCGAGACGGAGCTACAATCGATTGTGATTGACGATGCGTTCTGGGATTGACACCAGGCTGAGAAAAACTCTCTACAGATCTAGTTAGGCGAAGCGGTGGTCTGGAGAGTGGCACTTGCGAAGTGAACTCCGATTCTTGGATTTCGTTACCGGATTTTGGGCTGCGAACCGACGACGAATGATCTACAGTGGATGTGGATACTAAGTCCGAGTTTGCCGGACTGTGTGATGTAGTGATGTTTGGTGGGCGATTGTTCGCCGTTGTTATGACGGAATCTTGATTTGAAGATTGGCGTCCCGCCTGATAACCTGCAGCTAACTCGTCCCCAAAGGCTTCATCCAAGGCAGCAAACTGATGCCTGTCTGTGTGCGAAAGGTGCTGAAAGTCAAAAGGGCCGGAGATGCGTTGTCTGGCGTTGTTGACTATGGTGATGAATGAGAATTGGATGTTATGGAGTTCGGAGGAAAAGACTTACAGGAACTATCAGACTGATTTGTTCGTCTTCTGCCTCTCCGCAGGATTGACATCCGCTTCTTTCCAGCATCTATCTCTTGATCGTCATCCATGTCTATGCTGGATGCGATGGACCCGCTTATTCTTTTTCCCTTCTTTCCTCGAAACAATGATCTAGCCGTCCCTGACGCCTCGTCCTGACTCTGAAATTCGAGCTGATGGGGAGTTGGAGAAGATTCGTGTGACCATGATCCGTGTTCAGCCATGCCTGAAAGAGTCAGGGATGTTGATGAGGTTGCTGTATTGCTTCTTGAGCGTAGGTTGAACACAGAGCTCCGTTTGCCCGAGTGGGCTATGCGACGTCGCTCAGGGGAATGCATATCGCTCTGAGAAGGTGCATCGGAGCATTGGGATGTCCATAGATCTAAGGCTTGGGAATCTGTGGACGATTGCCTGGAACGCGATGAATATTCGCTTTTATGAAATGCAAACATGGTTCAGAGACTGAAGAAAGCTGTGATCGTAGACAACCAGTGAAAGTTGGGCAATGCTGGACGAACACAGTGGAAGCCTTGCTACTAGATTTGACACAGACGACCAACTTAGACGATGAAAGGGATCAAGAGACGAGATGGACAGGGTATTCCAGAAGACGTTCTTGTATATGCGGGTCTGAGATTGATAGGGCGGAAAGTCTGGACTGTTTGTCTGGCGAACGTGTCAGTGATCAGGTCGAATATATGGGTTGCTGTGTCAGAAGCTCGGAGAGGGGAAATCCATAACAATGGCGCGATCAGGACTAGCGAATTCGAAATGAGGATGAGCAAGGGCCAGGAAGAACTGCAACAGGATTGTATACGTTATACACTTACTTGCTGGGATGGTTAGTCGGCCGATAGAGCTATAGCAAAGAGAACGATCTGCCGCGCACTGCGTCAGGGCAACAGGATTGCAAATAGCAAGAGTCGGTAGACGAATGCGGGAAGTGCATGAGAGATGTAGGACGATTCCCAAGGTAGAGTTTGTTGTAACACTGAGACAGGTGAGACTTTGGAAGCCTGTAGGGGACTGGAAACGTAGGAACGAAATGAGTGTAAGTACATGGCCAGAATGCACGAGTAGAGCATGTGGAGAAAGCTGGAGGATGGGTACGCAGTGCTCAGTGCGCTCCACCAAACTTTGGTGACACTCAAAACGCAAGGACAGGGGTTGCTGCACGAAAAACGGACATGGGGATCCCACTGCTGAAGGAGTTAGGAACGGCGACCTGGACAGGTGTTAGTGGCTGGGGACCACGGGAGCATGCTTGAGGTTTACCGTCCCGCAAGCCACTGAGAACATCTACGCCAAAGAAAAATGCGGCCCGACAGGTCGGCTTGAACCAATTTCACATGGCAGGGAAGTTACGTCTTGGCTCTGATTGGACGGTAAAGCGAATAAACGGAAAACAGCGCTGCTGCAGGTCCCGCTGGGACCGCTACAAGGCCAGGGGCAGGCACTTCAATTTGCTCGATGCCGGCATGTTGTGCAACACAGGCTGATTTGACAGCACCCTGGGCAATATCATCGAGGCGAGTTGATACTGTTCTTAGAGGCTTGAGCGTCGGGTGCGATGGTAGTTGCGATACTACCTAGGTGCGAAAGGTGGTATTTGGTGTCGACTACGACAGCCGCTACAGTGTCAAGCCGTGGGCTCGTGTTCTCTGGGTGACCTCGGCGAAAGCATACTACAATGAGGATTAGTCAAGGTTGTGCCTGCGGCTGGTATGCGTTCTTTATGCGTGAATCTGCAGCGTCCTGCCGCCTTGAGATATGCCGCCTCGAGGTGTGCGGATTGACCTACGCGGAACAAAG
This sequence comes from Dothidotthia symphoricarpi CBS 119687, assembly GCF_010015815.1. NCBI lineage: Eukaryota > Fungi > Ascomycota > Dothideomycetes > Pleosporales > Dothidotthiaceae > Dothidotthia > Dothidotthia symphoricarpi. The sequence goes on along the minus strand of NW_022985019.1, from coordinate 1,030,136 downwards.
CGAGGAGTCGAATGGACGAAATACGCAGTCGTGCTGTTCGTCAACAGCCTCATCGGAGAAATGATGCCGTCTAGGCCACAACAACGGTGGAGATAATGTCTGGTGAAACAGCCGAAGAAGGCCCTACGGTAACGGCCATTTTGGCAGACGATTTTCGCTACCCCGCCTCCTTACTCAGGCAAGGCTCGAGATGCGCTGGCTAAGGCGTGTTGTTGAGGCTCCTCATCATCTCCATTTCTCAAACACTGATGCTCCCAGTCGTTTCAATCTCACTCAGACTAGACTGCCAAGCCATTATCAGGGCCGTGCATCCATTAGGCATGGCTTAGTGATCAGCGTTAGCTGGAAGCACAGTTGCATAACACAGCGAAGCATGGCTGCAGTGTGGGCAATGTTGCAGTCGCGTTTTGCTGGGCCCTTTCGCCGAGTGCACCCTGTAGCTTGGTCGGAACCATGGAATCTTCCGTCAGCCGCTGTGCAACAGCTTTGCAGAAGGTCCTATGGAGAAGAGAGGATGGTATAACAGTCAGTAGATACGTATGACGAGCGCCTAGAAGCCCGGCGTGTACGAGCTCGCACGAAGACTGCTGGAGAGAGCGAATGATTGACTCGGCTTGTGTAGTGCCTGGGTATCACGGCCTAGGGGATTGTCTATGGCATGTGCATTGGCATCGGACGGGCACTCCGGCACAGTCTACGTTGATGTGAGGCGTTTTGTGCCACTGTCCAGCACATCTGCACGCCCTCAAGCGGTTGTACCGGCGCGAAGATGCTGAGGAGACTCCTGGTCCACCTTGCGCTGTGCGCTTATGCTGGCAGACTGGAGAGTGTGGTCAGAAACTGGCGGAGGTCCACCCATCTATGCATACGCCGTGTCGAAGCGACCGCAGGCGGCAGGCCACGAGAGGAAGGAGCGAATCGACATATCCACCGCGTACTAATAACGACCACTCCACCACGCTGTCGTCGTGGCTGTAGCAATGACGTCTGGTGAACGCGCAATACAACGCTTCCAATATTCGCCCTGCTCTAAGTTCCATATCGCCCCAACGCGCGACGTCTGCACGCTGTGCGCCCAGGCTCGAATGACGTCTACCTGGGGCTGAGGAGAGTGTCTAGCAGCCCCATTCTGTGGGCCTTTCGGTCCCAGGAATAACTGTCGTCGCACTTCCGAGATCCGGAGAACGCGTTTGCAGACCCATACGCGTGGATACCTACTGTCATGAGTCTTTGGTACCGCGCACGCAGCCAACATCTGACGAAAATTCCTTCGTATCCGATAATAGTCGCCTGATACAAGCTTTATTCGACCGTTTCCCAAAAACCTCCGATATCCAGCTCACAAAGTTATTCTCGGAAGCGTTTCTGTACTGCGTACAACAGGGGCAACCGTACCTGCATAGACAAGATAGGTATTGTGGTGCCTGGACCCGCACCTTGCAGTAGTTACCATTTCGCTACATGGATCAACCATCTCTTGAGCAAATCTTCCCAAGAGTGCTGAAGTTACACTTTTGCGAGAAGAGGTTGCTCGAGTGGGACTGTGGCTGCGTTCAATAGCTCCATGTCCCACTTTCATGTTGAGGAAAATATACAATCGAGGTGCACACACAGCTTTCGACTCTCGACAACAACCTTACATCACCATTCTGCACATGCAAGGTTTACGATGCATATCTACCAGGCTGTAGCAGTCGAATATCCTGTTGGGGTTGCAATAGTATCACATTGGAGCTGAAGGTGTTGAAGCGCTCTTGTCAGATCGATACCCGTCATCTTCTCTTCGCAGAATCGTCATCCCCCGAATCGAGTTGAAGTATAATTCAGCGACCTAACAGAAGCCTCGGAACGTTTAAACCTCCATGGCATAGACCCGCGTCTCAGGTCAGCACAATGATTTACACAGCCCGCAGGATATGTATACACTACATGTGCGGACGTTTCAAAGTAGCAACAAGAGGGGACCGACTGTTCGGAACGTTTGATCGCTGGCGATGAATGAAAGTACTAAGTTGTAGTTGCCGCCGCTATCTACACGAGGAACAATCATATGGCGCTTTCTCGTTCCCTCTCAGCGGTTTACTAACACATGTGCGTATATCAAATTGATGGTTCGCGGCCCACAGTACCAGAATAACTCCGATGCTTTAACATTGGTCGCAACGACGACGGTAGGTTTGAAAAAGGTCCTCGAAGACTAAGCGAACCGAACAAAGATGTTCCCATCATTGAGGCATGGAGATTGTTCCGATCGCTTATGCACATGTGAAAATCTCCCATGCATACGGAACATCGATACCCCTTTTACGTCGTTGAGATCTAGAACACGACAGACACCTGCCAACTGCAGTTCTCAACCCCCGCTTCTCAACTACTCAAGACTTACTGGAAAAGTTAAGCAAACGTTGACTGTATTTCTTACAAAGACTTGACAACGTAAGATTGGTCAGTCACGTTCTTCTCGAATTCTTCACGTCATTACACATCCATAATCGAGATTTGTTTGCTTTGTTTTGAGCATTGGGGCAATATAAGAAAAGTGATCTTTAACATTGAGAGTGTTCATCTTCTCAAGTTTGGATGTTATGGACATGGTTGGTGATAAGTCGCTCCCGTCTCTGTGCTGCGTTTTCCTGCATATTTACACCGCTACTGTTCATCGTACATTAGGTATTGGTGAAAGGTCACCATGAAACACGACTACAACGTATAGCTAGAGCATAGAACCTTTAACTTAACCGTCACTCTCAAAATGATATGCTATTTATCCAATGGGATTATTGGTATAGTGTCAGATCTTCATTTATCCAACTCGAGATATGTATCTACATGCCCCTAGATGGGTGATGGTTCCAGCTCGCAACTCATCACATAAAACACACCTTCATCAACCGAGACTTGAGCTTTTGACAAAACAGGAAGCTGCAAATCCTTTTGTTCATGACTAACAGTGCTGCCGGTTGGCGGCGGCGCAGACTAGGATGATCATCCTTCTCTGGCGATCGAAAATCTGTAAAAGCCACCAATAACGCTATGAACGGTTTACTGCAGGTCAGATCACTCGACGTGGGTGAGCATGCAAGTCGCATCGGGGCGCACAATCTCTTGAATATTTCCTGGTTGTGGGAGAATGTTAGGATTGTTGGGCAGTGCACACAATGGAGTGGTTCGATATTTTTCTCTCCTTTTGCTCGTACTGCCGATATCTGCCTGAAAGGGGGAGGGGACGAACAATGGAGGATTCTGGTCTATTTGTTCAAGATCAACAGTGAATATGCGGCTTACTATTCACAAGCATTGCGGCCAATATACATAATTGGCTACTTCGAGGATATAAGCCGTGCTACAAATCCTTTGCTCGACGATCACACCACCATGGTCCGTGTTTCCCCCCATGTTCGGACAATGTCTCGATGGGTAGTTGTTGCGCAAGGCTCTCTTGCATGACATGGGGGTTAAATCCAGAATGTAGGTCGCGCAACAGTATCGGTTTCACACGGCCGAAAAAGCTCTTGTTTCTTATGATGAAACGTAGCGCAGAAACATCTGTTCTGGTATGATGACAGGCATTCGACGTTTGGTATGCAGAATTCTGAAGTACAAAGTACGTCCTATGCAGTCAGAAATAGGTGTGACAGTCAAACATGATCAGTTGTTCGCTCCCTTCCTTATCAGTGCTTGTAGATCACTTTTGCAGAGTATTAAGCATTGGCCAGTATATCGTACGAAGAAAATATGACGAACTGAGTCAGGGTCTCGAATTCCTGTCTTGCATAAATGAATTGAGTATGCTGACGAGTCACTCTTCTCTCAGAATGCCAATACATAACATGCGGGTCATTCATTCTTCGCTTTTTGATGGAAGCGTGACTTGGTCAATACGAGTGAAGGATGCTTCGCGGACACATCGGCGCGAAGGGCGGCGAGGCGATATGAACTTGTTTTGGATGATGCTGTGTGGTATTCCATATATACAGTTCCCACAGTCACAATCCCAAACCAGCCAGTACGCCTCAGGGTTGCAAGCCATTCTCTTCCGACGCTCAGGCACTCTCAGTGGTGTCCCTCGTCGTGATGTGCGTGGTCGTCCTTGAAGAACAACTGCTCAGCGACAAGGTAGCCGGCAAAAGCGACGGTCGCAATACCGAGGCCGGGGAAGCTGCCCTTGAAGCGGTTGAAGCGGGTGAAGGGACCCGTGTATCGCCATTGCTCACTGCGCAGGCGTGGTTAGGGTACGGAGACGTGAGAGAGACATGTGTGGGTTCGTACTATCGCGCCCATGGGTCGCCCTTTGTGCCGTTTGCAGAGGCCGCAGCGAACTTCTTGGGGTCGAAGCCGGTGATGGAGGGGCGTGGTGCCATGGTGGTGAAGCTGCGTGTGTTAGTCGTGACTCGGCGGGCAGTGGTGGGCAGCGGCTGGGCCATTGGGGACGCCAGACGTACTGTGAGGCCTCTTTGGCTGCTTGGGAGAGGCGCAGGGTGGATTGACGTCGTCGTCGCGACAGAGGTCCGAATGATGTTCACCTTGGCGAAACAGACATGGCGCTAGGGCCATCCGCCGCCATGCAGCTCCGCGAACACCTCTCCACCTCGACCTCCCATATTCAACAAGACGCTCCAGTAATAATCCACTCACCTGCGCGACCCAACCCGACTCGCCCTATCAAACTGTCCAGACTGGTCGCCAGCCGCTGCACCTGACTGCGCACCCCGTCCATCTTCAGACGTGCCTGCGTCGCCCGCTTGACCACACCACGACGACTGCACACGGGCTCGCCAGCAACGCACCAGAACACACCCACGCACGATGCCGCCTCACGGGGGCCGCTTCCCCGGCCACAATCTCTCCAACCCCTTTGCACACCTCTCCGCCCCGATACACCAGCAGCCACAGCCACAACCGCCTCTCCCACAACAGCAGAACATGCAGCAGCACCCGGGCTTTGGCGGCGGCAACCAGGCACACAATCTCAACCTCTTCGGCCACGGCCAGAACAGCTTCCAGGCGAGTGCCGCAGCCCTGGGCGGCGGGCTTGGTGGGGCAGGCTTGGGCGCCGCAGCAGCGCTTGGAGGGGCAGGTGGAGGGACGGGGTTGGATGGTCATGAGGCGCGCATGCGGTTTGCACATGGTGCTCAGCTACAGCAGGATGCCGTACGCGGCCAGGACGGCGCAAAGGGCCTTCAGGGACAGCGGATACGCGACGTCTGGCGCTCCAACTTGCACCAAGAGATGGACCTCCTGCGCTCGCTCATCGACCAGTATCCCTACGTCAGCATGGTCAGTATACCCCTTTCCTATTTGTTGGTCGCGTCACTTTTTTCTTGTAAACTAGTCTCAAGCGTGGAGAAAGTGTGCCATCAACGGTGGCATAATTTCTCCTCTGGACGCGGTATCTATCCTTCTTTTGCTGCTCTCTTGTAACCACTCAATGCTCACGCCCACAATAGGACACCGAGTTCCCCGGTGTCGTCGCTCGCCCCATTGGTGACTTCAACTCAAAAGCCTCGTATCACTACCAGACGGTGCGTTGTAATGTCGATCTGCTCAAGATCATTCAGCTAGGCGTCACCCTGTTCTCAATACAAGGCGAGGTTCCTCCGTCGCACCTCGACTCTTCGCAACTCAACTACCAACCAAAGTCGTTGCAGCGCTACGCCAACAACATTATCGTCTGCCCTTGCACGTGGACATTCAACTTCCAGTTCTCGCTTGAAGATGACATGTACAACGAGGAGTCCATTCAGATGCTCAAGAAATCTGGTGCCGACTTCGACAAACACGCATCCCAGGGCATCAATCCTGAAGAGTTTGGATCGCTTCTCATCACATCTGGCATGACGCTTACCGAAGACGTCAATTGGATTTCCTTTCACTCTGGCTACGACTTTGCATACTTGATAAAGATGCTCACTTCGAAACCATTACCCGAAGACGAGGACGCATACCGCAGGCTTGTAGAAGTGTTTTTCCCCCGGTTGCTGGACGTCAAGTATCTTTGGCGACACGCCAACAACCTCGTCCGCCGTGGTGTGATTGGAGCCACAGCGACCAACATTCTCAACAATCTGGGCACCAAGTCGGGGCTTCAAGATCTTGCGGACGAACTCGGCTGTCAGCGCGTCGGAAACTCACATACCGCCGGATCTGATGCATGGCTGACAGGAACTGTCTTTTGGGAGATGAAGAAGAAGATCTTTGATAACCAAGTTCCCAACGAGATGAACGGCCAGATGTGGGGGCTCACAGGCGTTGGACCGCCAGCAAGCGCAACAGCACAAGCTGCCGTGCTTGCTGCACAAGGCGCTCAAACCCTCTCAGGCTTCCAGGGCATGAATGGCGGTATGATGTTCCATCCTGGGCAAGCCAGACATGGCGGTGAAGGACCAAGCACACCGACTAGCCATTCTGTGGGCCTGGCGACTACACCAGGGCCTGGAGGACACGGCATGATGACACCAGGTGGTGCTGGTACGTTTGGGGGATATGGCGGCAAATAGTCATTTCATGCAGACTTTCATGCTGAAGAGACCATGTAGATCGGAGATTATCAAACTCAGATACCCCTAGATACGATTCAGATCAACTACTTTATTTTCAGACACGACAGCAACATCAGCCACTTGTCGTTGATTCGTCGATGCATCATGCACCATCAGCTCTACCCCATCATTCTTTGAAACACATTGTACAGCACAACGCTGGCCATGCGTCAAAGCAAGGCTATGCACATCAACGCTACCGACCACGACACTTTGTTTCACAGCATTACGTACGTGGTCCAAATACGCCGAATCGAGACCAGTAGTATGGTCAGTGGACATATCCTCAAGGACAGGCATATCTACCACAACAGCGCGATAGTCGGGGACTAACTCTCAATGCCGCGGCCAATCTGGGCCACAGTCTTATTTAGTTGGCCCCGGGTAACCTGTCCGTTCTGGAACAACGTTTGGCCATCAGAAGCCGGTCCACTCTGACGCAATAGCTAGTTTCTCCGCTGCACTTCAACCATGAATCTGCTGTGCAAGGGAGTTATTGGGATATGAGAGGGGAAGGAGGAGCTGGGCGAGGTGAATGTTGCTTCGTGTAGGCAGCGGGAGAATTACTAGCTGAGTCTTGATATCAATCACGGACACACAAGCCAACAAACACTGAGATGACATGGCCAAGTTGAAGGCGTGCATACGTCTCCTTTGCATTGAGCGACATATCGACCTGTACGTGTTCCTACATATTGAAGCGTGTGCGCTTCTTCTCCATCCGCCCCTTCCACTGCCATTCCTGGCCGCTCTTGAACTGGATGCCACGGTCTATGCGGCGGAGCTTGAGCGTCATGCGGGGTCTGGAACAGTAGTTAGTACGATAGCCAGTGAAGGGAGGAACTTGCATGGTGTGACTTACCCAATCTCCTGCATACCAACCTTGATGTCTTCAGCGCCCTTGATGGGTTTCCCGTCGTTGCCAACGACTGGCTTCTCCGTCTCGCGCTTGTCGCGGAAAACATAGCGATGGCGGCGCACGAAGATGTAATCGCGCTGATTGTGCAGGGTGAGGACCTGGCGGCCCTCGAGCTCCGGGGTGGCAGGGAAGAGACCCTTGAAGAGATGCGCGGTGAGGATACCGAGCGGGGTCTTGAAGCTGTTGAGGATGAGTTCTGGGTAGTGGCCTGTGTCGTTTGCGTGGCGGGGCAGCTTCTTGCCCTCGATCCAGTTGGAGACGCTGAAGTGGAAGTGTGGTCCGTCGGGCAGGTTTATTACGTCGAGGCCGTCGGGCTTCTTCTCGTGCTCGGCTTGCATGAGGACGACGAGGGCTGTGTAGTCGCGCGCGGACGCGAACTGGGCAATCTCGCGGACGGAGTACTTGTGTGCGTGCACGTGGGCGGTGCGGCGGATGTAGGTGCTGTTTGGGAACAGCGATGTGAGGATTTCGGCCTCTTTGTGAAGCGATGAGTTGATGGATGTTGTGATGAGGATCTTGGGCTCGGCGACCGGCTCGAAGAGTTGTGGGAATTTCTGCTTGAGAAACTCGGGGGAGAGCTCGAGGTTTGTGGCGGTCGAGGTCGCGCTGGGGCTGGAGGCGCGTATTGGAGGTGCGGATTTGCGCTTCCGAGAGGGCGCCGACGAGGAGTCGTCCGAGTCTGATTCGAGCATGCTGTCTGCCTCCGAGTCGTCGTCTGAGTCGTCGTCTGAGTTTGCTTCTTGCTGTTCGCGCTTCTTGAGCTTTGCTAGAACGCCCTCTTCGTCGTCGTCTGAGTCGCCGTCGCTGTTGTCGCCATTCTCGGCCGCTTCCTGCTCCAGCTTTCTCCGCTTGGCCAGGCGCTCGACGTCGACTGACCATCCCAAGGCATCCTCCTCGTCGCCGACCGGCTCGTCGTCCCACACTCGCTTGCTCTCGATTGTCTTAGGCACGTTTCGCGCGAGACGCTCTTCTCGCAGGGACACATCTTTGGCCTCGTCGCGCTTCCGACGGAGCCTGGCGTCACGCTTGTCGGCCTCGCGCGCCTTCTTGATGGAGAGATGTGCAGCTTGGCGGCGGATCTTGTTCTTGGGCTTCATGCCCGTGGCGACGCTGGGTGTTTTTGAATAGGCCATGGCGGCGATGTGCTTGCGCTTGCTTTGGCGGGACTCCTGTGGCTATGCGACGGCGCGGTCACGTTGGCGCGTCTGTTCAGAGAATGCGTGGCCGCATTGCTGCACCCTCCAAGGGAAAAAAAGTTGGGGACGGCGCTTCGTTGTTCCTTCCGCGAGCAAAATCTTGGCGCGTGCATCCCTCAGGCGGGACTCGCATGGCCGGTGGAGCAGCAGCGCTGGTGAATAAACACTCGTTGGAACTGCTGCCTCCTCCCGTCACACGGAGGACACCACGTGCATGCGCCGTCTCTCGCCGTTGCTCTCCCCGTTGCTGCGCGTCCATTGCCTCTCGTCTTCACTCTCATGCAGACCCGTTTTTAGTACCCCGCCCGCCGCTGCCTGTCCCACCAAGAGCTTCACCACCACGACACCCGCCCACGGCAGATACCAGGTCCCCAAGCGCAAAAAAGACACCGTGGCCATGGCTGGAGACATGACGACGTACAAGGGCAAGCCCTTCGACCGGCCCTCGCTCGAGTCGCTCATGAAGGTGTGCCTGCACTCTGGGCGCGCTGCCCGTCCCCGCGGGAGTCACACTAACAAATCTCCAGCGACGCCTGTTCTACACGCCCGCCTTCGACATCTATGGCGGCGTGTCGGGCCTGTACGACTTCGGCCCGCCCGGCTGCGCCCTCACCAACAACATCGTCGACGTGTGGCGCAAGCACTTTGTGCTCAAGGAGAACATGCTCGAGGTCGACTGCACCATGTTGACCCCCCACGAGGTCCTGAAGACGTCCGGCCACGTCGACAAGTTCGCCGACTGGATGAGCAAGGACCCCAAGACGGGCGAGATCTTCCGCGCCGACCACCTGGTCGAGGAGGTCCTGGAGTCGAGGTTGAAGGGCAACAAGGAGGCACGCGGCGAGAAGGTCGACGCCGAGGAAGACGACCCCAAGAAGAAGAAGAAGAAGGTCAAGAACATCGCCGTCGTCAGGATGGACGACGCCACCGTCGAGGAATACGAACAAGTCCTTGCCAAGATCGACAACTACAACGGCGAGGAGCTTGGCCAGCTCATGGTCAAGTACGACATCAGGAACCCCGCCACCAACGGCGAGCTGCAGCCGCCCGTCGCCTTCAACCTCATGTTCCAGACCTCCATCGGCCCCTCCTCCAACATGCCCGGCTACCTGCGCCCAGAGACCGCCCAGGGCCAGTTCCTCAACTTCCAGAAGCTGCTCGAGTTCAACCAGCAGCAGATGCCCTTTGCCTCTGCCTCCATCGGCAAGTCTTTCCGAAACGAAATCTCCCCGCGATCCGGTCTGCTGCGCGTGCGCGAATTCCTCATGGCCGAGATCGAGCACTTTGTAGACCCCGAGGGCGGCAAGAAGCACCCTCGCTTCGACGAAGTCAAGGACGTGGAACTCGAGCTTCTCAACCGCGACGTCCAGCTGTCTGGCAAGACCACCGTCGAGACCACCAAGGTTGGCAAGGCCGTCGAGACGGGTCTGGTGGACAATGAGACGCTTGGTTACTTCCTGGCCCGCATCCAGCAGTTCCTCCTGAAGATTGGTATCGACTCCAAGAAGATCCGGTTCAGGCAACACATGGCCAACGAGATGGCCCATTACGCTGCCGACTGTTGGGACGCCGAGCTGTTGACATCGTATGGCTGGATAGAGTGTGTTGGCTGCGCTGATCGAAGTGCATACGATCTGACTGTCCACATGAAGAAGACCGGCGCACCTCTGGTCGTACGCGAGCCACGGAAGGAGCCCCTCAAGATTGAGGAGTGGCAATGCGATATCGAGAAGAAGAAGTTTGGTCCCAAATTCAAGAAGGATGGCAAGACGGTTGAGGCTGCTATCGAAGCCTTGTCGCAAGACCTGCGCGAGAAGCTCTCGCTGGACCTTGAGAAAGACGGCAAGATTGTCATCGATGTCCCCGGTGTCGCTGATGGCAAGGTCGAAGTGCCCAAGGAGCTCATCACCATCGAGAAACGCACACGGGTAGAGAACGTAAGGGAGTACACACCCAACGTTATCGAGCCATCCTTCGGTATTGGCCGGATAGTCTATGTAAGTATTCTGTTCCAGAATCCTCAATGTTCAACAACTGACAATCGCAGGCCCTTTGCGAGCACATCTACTGGACACGCGAGCAAGACGAGGCTCGTGGCGTCTTGTCTTTCCCACCCACAGTCGCACCGACCAAGGTCCTCATCGTGCCATTGAGCTCGCACTCAGACTTCAAGCCCTTTGTGCGAACACTGAGCGACAAGCTGCAAGAAGTTGGCATCTCCACACGTGTCGACGACTCCGGTGCATCAATCGGAAAGCGTTACTCTGTAAGTTTCTGTTATCTTCCAGTCGTTGAAGTCGAGTTACTAATATCATTCAGCGTAACGACGAGCTTGGTACACCACTCGGCATCACTATCGACTTCCAATCCGTCAAGGACAACTCATTCACATTACGAGACCGAGATTCGACAGAGCAGGTCCGCGCTGGTCTGGATGAGATTACAAAGGCTATTTCCAGCCTAGCGAACGGCACTGAAAAGTGGTCGGACATCGCTGCGCGTCTGCCAAAGTTCGAGGGTCAGGATGTGGACTGAATTCGCTGATGAAGGGGTACCAAAAGATTTGAGACATAGATAGGTCGGGAACGCCTACAGGCTTGCCATGGCTATCAACTTCTGAAGGGTCGTGGTGATTTTTGCTATCCAGATAGTATCTTGCCTCAAAAGCGCGCATCTGCTTGATCAAGTACATCCGTTACCATCATTATCTGTGTTGTGTTGCAGATGTGTGATGCACGCAATGACAAGACTGTTGAGTCGGGCTTTTGCGCCCATCTCTCCTTGCCCATACATATTCTTTTATCCCTTCAGCTTCATCTTCTGTTATTCAACGGCCTCGATTCCCTCTCTTCATCATCGTCCTCGTCAACATCATCCAGTTCAAAATCCTGCACACCTCTCACACTACCCTCTTCATCTTTCAACTTCCCGTTCAACGAATCCGCTGGATTGGGGAATGGCGTTGCACACTTGCTGCTTCGTAGCGCCGGATAATACCTTCTATAGGTGTAGTGCGCAACGGACATGCCGATGATCGAGCCAACCGTGACGTCGTAGACATCGTGCCGATAGTCTTCGCAGCGTGATATGGCTATAAGAGCAGCGCCGAGTAGCGGCGCAAGAGCGAGGAGCACGCGTGCGAGGTCCGCTCTAGGTCGGTAAACATGGCATTGCCCTGCGATGAAAAGAGCCAGGTACCCCAATCCACTGAAGGAGAAACTGCTGTGCCCACTAGGAAAGCTGCGCCACCCGTCGTGCAGAATGTGATGGTCCTCCTCGCTGCATACCAAGTACGTGACTAACTCGTGTGCGGGCGTCCCTGGCTTGGGTTTACAACGCGCAATGAGATCGGGTCGGGGTCTGCCCACGGCGTTCTTGATCACGTCCGTGATGAACAGGGTGAGGATCATGCTCACGAGCCAACCGAGGATTGTGACGTGTGCTTTGTGTGTGCCTGGACGGACGGCCAAGGCCCATAGGACGAGTATGCCGAGCGGGACGGCACCGGCGTAGATGAACAGCCATGCTAAATCATGCAGTCAGTACGATGATAGGTACAGATTCAAGAAGCATGACCAAGACGAGCAGACGTACACACAGACACGCGCTCAATTTCCGCATGCGGGTATTGGATGGCAAGGTTGTCAAGTGAGAACATGCGGTGAAAGGGTTCGGCGAGGAATTGGATCTGTATCTGGTTTGTTAGCGAGGAGCTCCAAATGAGACGTCTTTCTCCTGCCTACCCAGATATAGCCAGTAATTAGGATGGCAAGCCCGACATAGTCAGAAGCATAGGAACGCTACACGTCCATAGTCAATATTTGCTGCTTGCGAGCCTGCAATGCATTGCATACCTGCCAGAACCGGGCTGCAGCGCCCAGGAAGCCTGGAGATTGCAGTAAGTCATTTGCGCTGCGCTTAGGCCATTGTGTCGTGCGGGCAGGCATCATCGGTAGTATTGGTGGGAAAAGAGCATTGCTCATCAAGGTGTGAAATGTGTCGAGATGGCGGTCTCGGGGGTCCGCAACTGTGACACATGCAGGGATCATTTGGCGCTAGCATGAGTATCTTCATGAACACCATGTACTGATTGCTCACAGGCGGGGAGAGACGTTTTCACATATACTGGCTTGGGTTCATCTGTCCACTTGGTTAATTTCAATCGTCGACCCTCTACCCTGTTCGATAAGACCCGTCTGACAGATCTTTCTTTCGACGACTGGACAATAGCGCAAAAGAAGGTTCCATTCAGCGCATAAGGATGCAAATATGAATCCATCCCAACTACCCATTGAAGTGGCCAAGGATGATGGCGTGGAGAGTGCGTGGTTAAACGGAGTGGCCGATGATGACTGCTGCCAAGGTGTGAGAGTTTCCAGCACTTTACGGCCAAATCTTACATGAGAGATACCCCTAGCGAGCCTGAACGTAAAAAGGGTGAACATAGGATAAACTGTGTCACCAGTCGCTAGCCAATCAGCTTTGCTTTGCATGTTTAGTGTTAAACACACGGAGGTTTCATGGCGACTGGAAATTCAAGGCGCGGTTCGACCTAACGCGTGGTCACGAGTCGACGTGACGCGGTCGCCATGCAGGGGAATCGCAGATGATGTGCACACTCGTTAGCGAGTGACTCATTCCAAGCCATGCTAGGTTTAGGCAGGGGATATAGGGATGAAAGTGCAGGGTTTATGGCCCGTAAACCCGTAAGCGTATGAATGGTGATGGACGTTGCGAACTATGACGTGAGTGCTCATTCTTTGCGTGTCGCGGTTGCCCCGCAACGAGGCGACTTACAAACACGAGTTTTACATTCTTTTGCGTGCTATATCACTGCGGTCGTAGCCCAGCAAGCCCCTCTCAACCACCACATTCGACTTTCCACCAACAAACTTTGATTTCAGAAATAACTCTACCACAAACCGCCCGAAGCCATGTCGTCCAACGTACTCAGCAACCGCGACACCAACACCCAGGTCAAGCCTACCCTATCACCGGAGCAAGACCAGCCCAAGAGCCTTGAATACCACCGTCAGGTTCTGCATTCGCGTATGCAGGATGAGCCGTGAGTACGCGTCTTGTACACTATCGCATAGTACTAACGCACGATCAGGGAGCAGAAATACGTATCCCCGTCAGATGAGATCATGTCGCCAGCTACACAGAAGCTGAGTGACTTCCGCAGCAAGCACGTCATGAAGAAGTAAGTCGCCCATGAATCTGCGTAGTGGAAGGGTACTAACGCGAACCTAGGTCGAAGCCACAGACCCTGTTTAAGAAGACAAGCTCCAAGAACTTCGATACAGCTAAGGGCGCATCTATGTTCGCCGACATTCCCAAGAACAGCCCGAAAGAGGACGAGAAGATGGATGAGGCTTAGACATAAGCGCGATAGGACTCCGTGCGAACATGTCGACGATTAGTTGGACATGAACTCGCTACATATTGGCGCTTCTTCTTTACACAATACCCGTGTTGGCTACACAACTGGTTAGGATTTCTGGGTTATTCTTGGGTAGTATGACTTGGTTCACAGTCTTAGGCGATCACAGGCTGTTTGGCGTTTGGTTTTGGATTGGTTACGAATAACATGATTACGCGACTGTAGAACATTTGGAGGTGATGAACAAGAAAATTCACATGTGTCCTTGTATCCATTGTTTTCCAATCAGAACGAGCCCGTGTGGTGAATTGTACGTCGTGATACTGTGATGTAGCCAAATGCAAAAACGGCAAGTAAGCTGCGTTCTTTGCGGCTCCTACAACAAGCCTCAAGAACCTACTGAATTTTTTTTACAAGATCTGCATGCCGGGCGTATACTGCTGATACTCTAGGTATGAGAATGCTACACTAGTTTTCGATGTAGTTGTCTAGTTGTAACAAAATCCCGCTGTAACTTAGTTCATGGTATTTCGACTAACCGAGGCACTCATCTCGTGTGTATCCTCCTCAACACTCACTCGATGACTTCACTATCTCTAGACCAAGGTGCTCTGAAAGATGAGATAGCCGACCTTGAACGGCGTCTTCAAGATGCCAGGGCCCAGTTGCATCAAAGCGATACTGTAGTTCCTCCACCAGCGAAAGATGCAGGCACGTGGTCGCCCTTCTTTGCCCGTCGCAATATTAACAACAATCAGCTCTTCATGCATTACTTCTGCTCTCGGACTCAGCGCTGCCGCTAGGTTCGTTTGCCTTCAGTAGTGGCCTGGAGTCTTATCTCGCTCATCACAGGCCATCGCCGCCGTCTGCGTCGCAGCTGCCCTCTTTCAACACATTTCTCCGCCTCTCACTGTCGACCCTAGCGAGCACCGCGCTCCCGTACGTACTAACGGGATATCGACACCCAGAAGAGATAGAAACGCTCGATAATGATTTTGATGCGAGCACACCTTGCACGGTGGCACGGCGGGCGAGCATAGCACAAGGACGGGCGCTACTAACCGTTTGGGATCGCAGCTTCAAAACGCAATACAGCGGGCATGAGGCAGACGAGGCAGAGAGCAATCTATCAGCTATCAATGTTCTTAAAGCATTCTCATCTACTCTCCGCACATCAGAGCAGACCAACGCTCATCTCGCGCCGCTGTGGGGCTTAGTCACCAAGATTCTTTCTGTCCCGCTACACGATTCCGCGTACCTCTTTCTTTTCTCTCATGCGCGGACCGTTATCAGTGCGGCTGTTCGCGCGAGTGTCATGGGGCCATATCAAGCGCAAGCGGTTCTCGCGAGTGCAGAATTGCAGGACAGGATACGAGGGCTGGTCGATGAAGGATGGCACAGGTCGGTGGAAGATGCTGGGCAGAGTGTGCCGGTTATGGATCTTTGGGTTGGAAGACACGAGAAGCTATACAGTCGGATATTCAACTCTTGAAAATGATGCCGAGCGGTCGGGATGGTACAGGAATCGTAAGCGGTGCATTTTCACCCACTCATAGGTATCAAGATATAGCAAAGGAACCTCCCTTCTCGCCTGCAGGGCTACCTATGTCCAGGTGCTAACTCTGCTCTATACTCAGGAGTATCAATAAATATTTCTTGGACTGACTCATACTATCGACATATATGGTTCATTTGCAGGTCACAGAATCCGCCCTTCTTGCGCTCATTGCTTGCGCCCTTGATGTACCATGGTTCACTACCCCTTAGCCCAAGTCGACCGATCCATATATTCTGATCATGTCCGACACTCCGAATAACTTGGGCGATTTATAACATCGACCTTCACTGTTTATATCACGCATCAGATCAAACTCACAGCCCACATCTACTCGATCCGAAGAATCTACCACTCATGCCTCCAAAACGCAAGGCCAACACCGCCAACCGTGCAAAGAAATCAGACACAATCTTCTTCTACATGCCCAACGACAAGCCACACGGCGTGTTCTGCCAGTGGCGCGCATCCCCCATCGTCGTACCAACCACGTACCTCAACTTCCTCGCCGAAACATCACTATGCACGCCTCAACCATACTCTCAAAGTACGGCCCAACAATAACCTTCTCCTGCGCCGAGCAATTCCTCATGTTCTGCAAGGCCATCTACTTCTCCGACGAACCATCCTGCACGCTTATCATGGCCACGTCCGATCCCAAAGAGCAGAAGAGGCTCGGCAAGCAAGTCGCAGGCTTCGATGAGATGAAGTGGGATGTCGTGAAGAGCCGCGTGGCGCGGGTGGGCAACTGGTACAAGTTTACGCACCCTGCGAACCGGGCGATGAAGGATGTGCTGCTTGGTACGGGGGAGCGTGAATTGGTGGAGGCGGCGAGTAGGGATCGAGTGTGGGGCGTGGGGTTCAATGCTAATCATGCGGAGAGCCATCGGAGGGAGTGGGGGCTGAATCTGCTGGGTAAGGCACTGATGGATGTGCGGGATCGGTTGGGGGAGAAGGTCAGGGCTGAGGCGGAGTATGTGGTTGTTGAGTGGGATTGGGATGGGGAGTTGGGGGAGGAGCGCAAAGGCATAGGTGGTGCACCGGACATGGGGGATGATGCTATGGAGGAGTAGGGATGTCTTGCTCTTGGAGACGTCGTGTAATTTGTATATAATGGGCAGCGTTCTTTTGGTGACATAAAACTTTTCGGTATGGGGTTCAGCTACATGCAATAGATCTAGGCAAAGGCATTGACCGAAGGGGGTGGAATGATGTGTACTGCTTCCTGAAGAGTGAGAAGGGGAGTTTGGGAAGGAGTGATGTGGATGTGGAAATTGTAGCAGTCACATAAAGTCTGAGTATCCGTTTCAACCAACAGGCTCCATATGCAAAGATAACCGAGTCATCGAAAAGTGAGCGCAACAGATTATTGTAATTACTTCGACTCTAGCGTTATCCTTTTACCAAGTTCCACCACCTATTCTTATTTTGTACATGTCGACCAGAAAACAATAGTAGAGATGATCAACTGTATGCCAGAAATGCATCCGAAGATGGCCCACTCGAAAAAAAACAGACTCCGTGACAAATGCTACCCAGCCAAATTCGCTCGAGACGATTGCTCGGGGTATCGTACCTTCAACGCCGTGCAATGCAGTCTTGTCCCATATCCCTGAACTAGCAAATCAATAATGCAAAAATAAAAACGATCCCGCGCTGTCATAACGTTCCTACCGTCTCCGTTTCATATCCCCATGCGCTTGGTCAGTTGGGTCGCGTCCCCTCTTCCTATCGTCACCTGCTCCTCCTCCTCCCCTGCTGCGTCTATCTCGCTCGTCGCGCCCAGACGTTCGTCCATCGTCACGAGAACCGCGTTCACGTCTACTGTCACGCGACTCGCGGGACTCACGTCCAGAACGCTCTGCATCACGGGTTGCTCGTTCGCCTTCTCCTCCGCGATCTCGTCTGCTGCTCTCTCTGTCGCTGCCTCTTTTCTCCCGGCCGCGCTCACGGTCAGATCCTCTTTCTTGTCCTTCGACACGATCCGTGGGGCCACTACGGCTGCTCCGCTCTTCAGAGCGCTTTTCGCTTCGGTCAGGGGAGCGAGTTCGATCACCACCTGATCGCTCACTCCGTCGATGATCTCGATGACTGCGAGATTCCGATCTCACCTCTTCGTGTGGTGTGCCATCCATGCGACTCGGTGGATTCTCCGTTCTGCTGCTTCGTGACTGCTGGTTCTCAGCGCGAGAATTGGGAGTCGAAGCGTGCGATGGTGGCGGCATCGGGCTGGTCGTTTCAGATGCTCCGTCCATAGGGCCGTTGGCTCGAGTCGCACCTCGACCGCGAACAGGTGGGTGTTGAGGAGGAGCGTTGCGATCACTCGGCTTCTCGGGAGTAGGTGCATTTAGTGTCAGTACATTGTTGATAGCTCGTAAGGCGTTCCTGTTTTCTGAGCCCCTTGGGCCTCGGTCTGGAGCTGATGGTCCAGTGGGAGGTCCGCGACCCACAGGAGACGGCAAGGAGGCTTGGGGTACTCGAGAGGGTCCTCGCGGTCCGCTTGGAACATTAGAAGCATTTGTTTGGAGGGAAAGTCCGCCTGGTCCGCCTGGTCCGCCTGGTCCGCCTGGTCCACCCGGCCCGCCTGGCACGCGTTGGATGTTCTCCAATCGACTCGGATGAATGCCCGGAGCGTGGGATACTGCAGGACCCGAAGGTGGAAAAGGCCCAGGCGGCATAGCTTGTGTATGGGGTCGTTCGCCTGGCTGAGTCAATCTTTGAGTGTCGTTTATCGATATGGTGGACTCACTTCGCGGGCCCGATGGGATGGGGTCAGCAGGTTGGTTGAGTCTTCCATAGTTGGGGTCCTGAGCTTGGTGACCCGAGGACCTTGGAGCCTGTGAGGGTTGAAACATTTCGCGGGGGTTTCGGGTCGGTAGTGGAGGAGCTTCGCTGCGTCCTCCACGAGGGCCTGTAGGAGTGCCACCCGACTCATCTCGACGATCACGACTGGGTAGGTATGGTTGAGGTCGCTCTTCCCGATGCTCACGAGGTGCCTCACTGCGACCATGATAAGCAGGCGGTGCGCGTTCATCTCCGTGGCGATCGTCTCTGCGTTGCTCCTCTACTCGGCGTGGAGACTGTGGGTGTGGACCTCGATCACGACGACTGTCACGATCGGCATTCGGGGGCTCGTGCCTGCCGTACTCCTGTTGGGAAATAAGAGCAGCACGCGCCGGATTTACCATGGGCCCATCGGTCGCTGAAGACGGCGTGACTGGTACGGGACGTGGTTGCGCACGGTCTGTACGGTCTAGACTCTGATGAATATTCGACGGCGGTACGTCGCGCCGATGTGAGGGATAGTCCTGAGATAGTGATGAATTTGTGTGCATTCGTGAAGGGTCCATATGAGGAGGCGGTAAATGACCTCGAGGACCAGCGCGCTCATGTTGGTCTCTGGGGTCCCTAGTGTCTCGAGGATCCCAAGTGGGAGGTGGTCGTGCTGGCGGGCCTCGACCGTCTCGCAAGGGTGCTCGCATGGTTCGATCTTCATACTCTCTGACATCTCGTCCTGCCCACTCGCGGCGATCAGTCGCAGAAGACAGTCTCTCAGGAGTTCTTCCATCAAGACCAGGCGGCTGGCGACGGCCTGGTGATGGTTCGCGGTCGCGAACAGCGTCGCCAGGACGTTCCAAACGTCCATAGTCAGGGGGAGGTCCTCGGAGATCGTGTCGACTATGAGAACCATAGTCATGTTGTCGGTCACTGCCGGGCCGCTCAGGCTGTCGAGGCCTGGGGGGCTGCGAGTCTGGCCTTATTGGTAGGATATGCGACGCTCTGCCGGCTGAGTTGTGCTGCACGGGCATGTTTCTGTTGTCGGGTCGAAGTGGCACAGAAGATGAATAAGCCGAAGAAGCAGGGGTTGCAGGCTTGCTAGGAATCCTGTCTTGTTGTGACGAAACAGTCCCAGGTGCTTTGACTTCAGGTGCTCTCGATGCCGGATCTCGATCTCTTGAAAGCGGTGCAGGTGTAGCAGGCGTCGACGTAGGTCGCCTTTGCGTATCATCTCCCAGTTTGTCTGCTAGTACGTTTTGCACTCCGTTACTGTACAGGGCGAATCAGCGTCGTTATCGTGGGTCGTTGTATAAACGATTACTTACGTTTCGAGTTTCGGGTTGAAGGCAGACGCAGTTGCATTGAGCTTCGCCGTTGAGGCATCCGACGGTTGCGGTGTTTGAGCCTTTTCAGAAGTGGACTTGTTGGCCCCGTTGGTGATTGAAGGTGGTTCAGGGACCTATCGTGTATCAGTCGCTGGGTGCATGTGGACTTCGTTGATCGAACTTACATTCCGGAACTTCGACTCTGTCTGCCAAAGCTTTTCGCCGTTCTTGAAAACTCCCAGGATGGAAGTCGCCGTTACCTTCAGATCAGCCCGTTCATCATGAACAGCCATATGTTCAAGCGGCTGTCGCAACTCGTTGGCCATAACATTGACAATTGGAAAGCTTGGAGAGACTGCTTTGAGTACGTTGATCGAGTTGCGGATCTCCATGTAGTTACCGCTATCGATACAGCTTTTGAGGGCAGTAAAGAGTGCCTTGTGCCACTTGTATAGGAGCTTGCAGAAGTCCTGGTACTCAAGGTGCTCGGTAGTGTTGCGATCTGCGTCAAAGCGGCGCCCGAACCCAGGGAGTTTCTTGTCTGACCCATGTGCCGATTTGACATATGCATCATTTTTGTTCTCATGCCACGTGTTGAGCTCTCGTAGGATGTCGCCCAAGAATCGGCCGAAATTTGTTGATTCGTCGTCTGAATACATGCGGATGATGCATGTAAGCTTGTTGGCATTGAAGAGGAGATCCAACAATTTAATGGTGCGAAATCCGGGCACACCGGACCTATGCATGAATTTGAGCATGGCAGATGCGAATTGCGCTTCCTGTAGCGACATGCGGCTGCGGGGGATAAAGCAATCCTGGAGAAGAGCGTTGTAAAGCGCGTCTGATCGCGAATCCACCATTTGGAAACCATCAAACCATCGTAGCATTTCGATCTGCAGATGATCGTGGATCAGCGCGTTGGTCTTCGTAACAACAGGTTCTTCCTCTCTTAGCTTAGGGATTTCCGCCCTTGCTCGGCGCTGCTTTTCAGTGTCCGCTTTGGGAATCCTAGGATTGTATCCGCGACGGTCCGTAGGCTGAGAAAGTTGACTCTCGTATGTTGCAATAAGGTCGAGATACTGCTTTTTGATTCCGACATTGTCAACTTCCGGCAACGAGAGTTGCCAGAACGTGACATAGAAGGAAAGGCAGGGGTGATTGGCGAACGTGTCTGGCAATGCTGCCTTGAGCTGCTCGACAACATTCTCGATCTCAGGATTTAGCATATCCGCTGATGGTGTCTCAGTTGTGGTGGCTCCCACACTCTTGTCGTTAGACGCCTCTTCCATATCGACATCGGTGGATGAAAGTTGTTCCTTCGTTTCTGTGTCCTTCCTTGCTGTAGATGCATCTTGTGCGACAGTGGCATCATCGTCGGTAGGTGTCTTGTCGGTTCCGCTCATGCTAACGTCGCCATTGGTCACTGAAGCTTCGATGGCACTCTGTTTCGCGGACCTAAACGCATTGGCCTTCGCTGCTATGCTTGCACGAACAACTGTGAACGCGATATCTGGCTGAACGCCAAATTCAGCCATCATCTCGGTCAAGCTAGGGAAGATACCCTCAAAGTCGCTTGTGGGAATGTATGAGCGGAGAAGTTCGAGATACTGGAAGAAACTGGAACGCAGCTTGTCGGTATTGAAGAGTACGACCTTATCAGGAGCATCCTGTTGGTCAACTCGGTGAACATAGGCTTCGATTTGCTGGGCAAGCGCAATAAGGATTTGCGGTGCCAGACCCGTATCTTTCAGACATTTTACAAGGCGTCTTGCAGAGGAAGCAGCTTGGTGCCGCTTGTCAGAGAGGTGATGTTGCAGGGTGTAGGTGCGTAGGTAGGGTCCAGCGCAGAGTGCCAGGACCATCGACTCGGAGAGGGATCCGCTCAGGCCTATCCCGCCCATGGACGTGATCATCTGTTCGAGAACGTCGAGCATGAACAGTTCGCCTTCCGGACGCAAGAGCTGGTGTGTGGTGAACTGAAGTACAGGAGTCGGATCCATTAAGTTGTACTTCTGGTAGGCTTTGCCGACAAATGAAGCGATATTCCTCAGCCAACTTGAAGACAACATACCATCATCTTGGGTTCCGCCCTTGTTAGGATTCATAAAGAAATTGACTAGCGTCCATGTCAAACAGTCGTACCCCAGCAAAGTGAGATATCTACTACACTCCACTAAGGTTTCGATCATGTTGGGATACTTGACAAGTCGAATGACGATCAAACTCAAGACGGTTCCCGGGCTCGAGTAAGAGATTTTGGCGATTTTCCTGCCGTACTCCTTGGTGTTTCCAGCAGACACGCGGTTGAGCAAATGGTTTGTTTCATCCTTGATACTTTTGAACAGAGCTCGCATGGCAGGTTTTGTGCTGGAAAACCACTGCTGGTATATGGTGTACCTCGTAGCGGTGTCAAATTGCTTGAACAGTTCCCAGACCTCGTTCACGACACCAGGATTCATGCCCGTAAAGGAGAGGGCGGGTGCCAAAAACGTTATGGAAAAATCGACCCAGCGCTTGCGGTTTGCGTCTGAGGGATCGTCTGCGAGATTCTTCCTTGCGATGCGTGCGAGTTTCGTCAGAAGAACGATGTCTTTGCCGCATTCAGGTCCTATCAGCCCAAGCAGAGTCGTGCATAGCTTGAGGACATCGTCCACCTCTTGACAGACGGGCATATTGTCGATCCAATCTTCCCAGTAGAACTTGTAATCGATACCGTCGCCAGCGTCCTGTTTGTCAGGCTTTGCCCATCGGAGCGTTCGTCGGGGGATGTAATCACTTGGCCTTGCAGATGCCCGGACACCAGCACCTTTGGTCGTCATTGACAGATTCTCTGACAAGGTTGGCCTTGTTGTTTCATAAACCTTGCTAAGCGAATGATGTGCGAGCCGGAACACAAACTCTGGGAGTTCCGAGTATACCTCAAGCATCCAAGGATGACGTCCAAGGATGAAAAGGGCTTCGGGAAGGGCGCCGATGCAGAGCAAGCTCTTCAGCAGCTGGAACTTCTGATCTGCTGGTTCGGGTAAAGCGGCTTTCTTCTCTGTTGCCTCGTCGGGTTTGGTGGAAGTGCTTCGCTCTGGTTCCAACTTTGCTGAAGTCCTCATGTCCGCGTCGCGGAGGCGAGTGGCCACCGGGAATCCGGATGGAGTCTCGTCTGGCAAGGCCGCAGCCATGGCAAGCGCATTGCCGCTTCGTCCTCTATCTTTTTCTTCCTTCTCTTTCTTCGCCTTCATTAATTTGTCTTTGTGTGCAGGCATGTCTTCGTCCAGTGGGTATAGATGCGGGTAAAGGTCCAATATGGAGATGAAGCCAATCTTGATCAACAAGGCAGCTAAGTACATGAGATTGTCGGGCAGAAAGTCTTGTGCTTCGCGAGCGTCGGAGGCGTAGAATTGGAGCTTGAAGCCCAGAAGTTGAGCGGCGGTATCATTGCTGGGAGGTGGAAGAGTTTTGGTCTGCGCCATCCATTCGTCTGCCCACTTCCGCGCAGCCTGCTGCTTTGAGAGTGCAGCGCCTTCTGCGGGCAGCGTTTGGTCCGGGGGCCTGTTGTTAGAGACGATGCGACGAGCACCAAGCTCGTAGAATGCCTGAACGCCTGCTCGTTCGCCCAATTCGCCTACACGTTGCCAGAACCTTCGGTCTCGTTGATCCCGTACTTGAAGCTGCTCTGCCTTCTCTTGCTCGGAACAGTACCACAGCGGCGACTCTGGCTGGGCCCATGTGGGGAGTGTTGAGACATCTGGCTCTTCCCATTCGATACCTTCGAGTCCGCGCAGCTCGGGCCACCATGCACTCGACCGGAGTAGCTTGACGAAAAACTTGCCGTGCTTGACAAGAAGGTTGGCGAAGACATCCAGAGTGACGTCGAGAACTCTGCCAATGTCCATGTCGAAGGCGCCAATCAGCGCGTTGACTCGCTGATATGTCTCGCTGACGACTTCCTGGCTTGGAGGTTCGTTGTTCACCGTCGTGAAGTATTCGGTCATGAGCTTCGAGTAGCCTTCGGTTTCTTCGCGGAGGAGGTTGTAGTTTGACTGGCGATAGAGTGCGTGGGTGGCTTTGCGGACGGCCATTCTAGGGAAGCTCGGTCGAACCAACCCAAGGTTGATGAGCGCATCGCTTTCGAGCTCGGAGCGTATTCGACCGACATCAGTATCTGTCGCGACGAGCAGCTGCCGCACGAGCGGTTGCCTCTCTTTGTCATTTGTTAGCGAGCTTACCGTGTCGAGGAAGGTCGCGACCGGGTCAAGCAGCTCGCCGGCGGGGGCAGCGACAATGTCGCGGACGATTGAGCCGAGCTCTACTGAGCTCATCAAGTGATCCAGGGCCGCCTCGATGATCTCGTGGAACACGACCGAAAGCGTGAAGACATCGCCCTCGCGCCGCGCCGATACGGCAGCCTGGATGACGGCATTCCTCGCGTCGGCTGTCCAGTGGGCGACTCGCTCCGGTGTGAGGTACTCGTTGCTCTCTGGGACGTCGCGGGTAGGCGTGGGCGTCGAAGGCTCGCTTGGCAGCGCCGAGACCGTTGGGGTCGCATGAGCGGGCTTGTTGGGATGGTGAGCATTCGCGGGCGGGAACATGGCTGACGGAGACGCGTGCGGGACGTTGGGGCTTTGTGGTACGCTGGAGGCGCCGCGCCCGCTGTTCCTGCTCTGGCGCCTCGCACCACCACCACCGCGCGGGCTGTTTGTCTGTTGGTACTGGTGCTGGTGCTGATACGGATGCTGTTGGTGCTGCTGCTGGTGCTGGTGCTGCTGCTGATTGTGTGACAGAGAAAGGCTCTGCGGCCGATGTGGCGACGGACGAGAGTTCCGGTCGTCTTCCTGTGGGTAGGGGCGGTCTGACCGTGGCCTCTTGCGTCCAGGAGCCATGGTGCTGCGCTCTCAAGGTCGAGAGACCAGCGTGGGTCGAGCTTCGGCGGACTACGTGCGGAGCATGCACAGCTCAGCGGTGTCGCGGCGAAACAATATACCCGTGGCGATTTTGCGAGAGAGACCGCGATTGAACGGGGTCAGCAACGCGTAGACTCGGACGGTTGCCTTTGGGTGTCGATGAAAGGCGCGGTTGAAAGAAGCTGGGCTTGATGAGGCTGTCGAAGATACAGTGTTAGCGTCACCAGCCTGATGGTCCGTGCTCAATACTGAACAAAGTCATTGCACTACAGAGGGCGACGCGTTTCACTGCAAAGACACGGTGCATGAAAGAAACAATTGAGATAAATAGATAGCATTGATTTGTTGGACGTAGTCGTATACTGTGCGCAGCTATCCAGATCTCACATATGGCACTACCTGCTCATACTCCAAGAGCTCAAGCAGCCGCGGCGACAACCTGAGCGGTAGCCTTGCGCTCGCTTTCAAGAACTGCCTCCAAGATGCCAGTAGCACCTTGGCCAGCCTTCAACTCCTTGAACACCACATCGACCCCCAACTGCTCGTCGGTCCAAAGTGGGTCAACATCCTCCTTGCCAGCCTCGCCTACGCCAATGAAGCCTCCCTCGGCGGCCCAGTCACTGGTGCGCTTGATGCCCAGCTGCGCCCACACAGCTTGAACAGCTTCAACTAGGTGCTCGCGGTACTCGCGCACGTGACCAGGCGTAGGCGTAATACGGAGACGTTCCTGGCCTACAGGGACGGTGGGATAGTTGATGGCCTGAACATAGATGCCCCAGTCCTCGAGTAGCAGGTCAGAAGCCTTCCTGGCTACCTCTGCGTTGCCAACGAGGAGAGGCACAATGTGACTCGGGTTCGGGATGACTGGGATATCCTTTGCGCTCAAGGCATCCTTAACCGCACGCGTGTGCAGCTGCTGGAGACGCCTGTCGCCCTGGTACTCGGTTTGATACTCAATAGCGGCCTTGGCTCCTGCCATGGTTGCGGGCGGGAGGGACGTTGTGAAAATAAATCCCGGAGCGAGCGATCTGATCGTGTCAACAAGCTTGGCAGAGCCAGCAATGTAGCCACCAACACAGCCATAGGCCTTTCCAAGAGTGCCGGTAATAATGTCTACGCGGTCTTGAACTGTTCCCTTGGGCTTGCCAGCCTTGTGGGCTTCGTAGTCAAGGTGCTCTGCGACACCGGCGCCGTGTGGTCCGTACATGCCAACAGCATGGACTTCATCCAAAAAGGTGATTGCGCCGTACTTCTCAGCAAGATCACAGATCTCTTCAATTGGACCAATAGACCCACACATACTGTAGACACTCTCAAAAGCAATAATCTTGGGGCACTCTGGGGGGATGGAAGCCAACTTCGCTTCAAGGTCGGCGACATCATTATGCTTAAAAACCAACTTCTTTGCGCCAGAATGACGGATACCCTGAATCATTGAGGCATGATTCAGACTGTCGGAGAGGATGACACAGTTGGGCATCTTACTACCAAGAGTCGCCAGGGTGGCATCATTGGCAACATAGCACGAGGAAAAGACCAGCGCGGCCTCTTTGGCGTGTAGCTTCGCAATGCTATCTTCCAATGCCACTGCATGCTGGTTATGGCCGGAAATATTCCTGGTGCCACCAGCACCCGCTCCGTAGTCGTCCAGAGTCTCGTGCATAGACTGCAGCACCTGCGGGTTGCGCCCCATGCCGAGGTAGTCGTTGGAGCACCACACAGTGACCTTGTCCTCCTTAGACTCCTTGTGGGCGCGGGGAAATTCTTTAGCCAGGCGGTTAATGTTGTTGAAGTAGCGGTACGACTTGTCCTTGTGCTTCTTATCGAGCTCATGTTCGTAGAAACCCTCGTAGTCGAACTGGGCGGCTTTGGAAGCAGACGATACCCCGGCGTGGGTAGGCTTGGCGGTTGCCGGCTTCTGAGCAGCATGCGGGTAAGGAACAGAGCCTGCCACAGGGTTAGTCTTGCACGTCGTCATTGATTATGGATGAGGCAATGCGCGAATGGCGTAGGGATCGAGTATTCTGTGCGGGAGTCATACCCTGCTGGCTTCTCAAATCCTCAATCTGAGCCTTCTTATCCGCAGAAGTGTGCAGCTTGGCTCGATTGACGCGGGAGTGGTAGGCACGCGCGCCTCCGAAAGCGCCGGCGAGGGCGTTGTTGCCAATGCGAGCACTCTGGACGGCAAGCGCCTTGCCCATAATTGGGCAGCGCTTGGCGAGCACCTGGAGGTTCGACATGCTGCCTGCACTGGGAGAGACATGGTGGGTCGAGGCGGTCGTCGAGAGCGAGCGCAGAGTGGCGGGGGACGTTTTATGGAGGAACGGGCACATAGACCTCGATTGGCGCAAGAGAGACTCCATGCTGGTCAATGGCGCGGGTTCTGGAGTGGTAAAGTGTGATACAGTGGTGGAAAGAAGGAGAGGGTGAGTAAAAGGTGAGGAAGGTCCAGGATGTCAGAGGCACACAGAAATCAATTCATATGCAGATGAGATGAAAGCTAGGGTCACTCGGCCCCGGTCTTCGGCATCAAATGGGTCGAGTGTCATTGGCCACGCGAAGGAAATCTCGCCGATGCCACATTAATCAGCTCCGACGGTCCATGGCGTCCGAAACATACGACGTACGACATGATCCACGAGTGACGACAGGGATAAGCTTCTACGCTAGCGTGTTTGACACTTCGACTACACAGTAGAAACGTAGTATTGCCCAAGTAATTGCAACTCTCGTTTGCTCCAGGCCCGACTTGATCCTGCCTCTCAAAGCATGCCGCGGTTCAACGTCACAACAAAAGGTTCAAATAGTGCAGATCTTTGTGTGGACTATCTGCCGAAGGAGTCTCTTATGGATTAAGGCAAAGTTAACCCAAGCGGCTACGATAATTCGCCACACGCCAGACACTAAATCGCCTAAGTAAGCTGCAAAGACTGCAGCGTAGCTTGAACTTTAAACATGTGTCAATCAACAATTTCAATAGCTTTCAAGCAATTACATCATCCATGTCTTGAAGTTAAAGATCAAACCTAACCTCCAACATCTACATGCTTCAAGGGCAACTTCTTCAACTTCTGTTGCTGATATGCAGTACTTCCACCGGGTCTTGGGATGATGACAATCCCGGTCACATGACAGTGGTGGTACAAGATTCCTAGACATGCGTCATGTGATCGGGATTGGTATCCCGAGAGCCGGTGGTAGATTGGTAGATTCATGTCAGACATGCTTTCGGATATGTGGGGATGAGTGTGGCCGTATGTCAGCTTCTCTCAGTCCAAGTGGTGGTGGTTCCGCACCAAGCATCCCAATGATGCTCAGACCAGTCGCCAATGCTCCATATAGTGCTCGGCATTATTCCTTATCGGCACGCATTTACCCCAGGATGTTCTTGTCGATCTCTACCACATCTGTGGTATACCACTGTGGGGTGCATATCCGAGGTGCGCTCAAGAGATCAGCATTATGCCTGTCGTGGAAGCAAGCTAGTGCTTTGCCCTGTCACACTGGTAATTTTTTATGGTGGCTGCATCATGAACGGATCTGGCAACCAAGTTCGCAATACTTTGCCACAAGCAGTGTCCAAAGATAGTAATATATTTGACTTGCTTATTGGGTGGTTTCCTCTAATGAATTCGTACAAGAAGCCAGATAAATATAACGGCAAGGGGGTATACATGAGAGAACTTCGCCTGAACGCCTTTGTATGAGCCCTGCTTTCACTCATTCAGGCAAACTAACACAGAACAACAGTCGGCTTTGGTGTCAACGCCTGATTCACACCCCCGCCTAGCTTTTTCGTGATGTCAGTCGAGGACGATAGGAGAGTTGGCTCGTAAAACTGAAGCTTTCTTTGGCCTGTGTGTATCATCTTCATCATCGGAGATCAAATTGATGACTTCCCTCTGCGAGGGCCGTTCAGGGTGTTTCAACGCCTCCAGACTAAATGTTGTCGCCATGATGATGGCGAGGTAGTCGCAAAACACACTCAAATCTGGGGCTCTTCCTCTTTCCAGGCACTGCGAAAGTTCTTCGAGATCCGAGTTTGACGGTTCCGCTGTGGAGAATCTTTGAGACAGCCACCAAGACAGAAACAATCTAGTGAAAACCAAGATTTTTGGAAGATCTCTCGGTAGCACGCCTTGCATTCTTGTTTCCTTTTTCGCCATCATTGCAATGCAGGCGTTGATCTCTTTTGTTAGGCTGACTTTGCCAACAAACTTGAGTCGCGTGCGTATCATCTCACGGTTTTCTGAGTTTAGCTCCAGGACAGCCTTCGAAACGATCCTTTTTCGGTCTTGAGTGTTGATGAGATCCGTCCATTTCCAGCCACGTACTGTTCCAATCGATGAGTGCTCCGGTTCATCGCCAATAAATTCTTGCGGGGGAAATGAGACGGCAGCGTCAACTATCAAAGGAGGCCTGGGCTGAGTGTGTGTGAGAATCTCTGATCGGACGTGCGTGGAAGGTTCAACTGTATCAACGATGACGGAATCCGGGGTATAAAATCGGCGAGGAGAAGTCGACTGGTGTCTGTCGACGTCTACTCCAGGGTCTGTAGAAGTATCAACGGGCACATCGTCATCTTGATCATTATCGGATGATTCCGATGGTGAGCCAAGATCGATAATCTCCCCGGAGAGTTGTGGTTGTGGTCGATGTGTAAGTAATGTTGGTTGTGACATCGACCCGGTTGCATCGCGATGGATGCTAGGACTTGAACTTGAATCTGGACTTAGTTCCTCTTCGCTGTCATCGACAGGATGCAGTTGGTAGATATCACGAAGCCATGTCGCCAATTCCAACGACTCAACAGTACCCTCGAGGTTTCGACATTGAAGGCGCACAGTGACTACGTTATTCCCAGGAAACTTCAGGATCTCGTCACAGAGTGTGTTAAGACGTTGTTCGTAATAGGCCATGTCGTTCTCATACTTTTTCACAAATTCTTGAAGTTGACCTGCTGCGTTCGCTTTTTCCCACATGGCTACTGGATCATATGTAGTGTCCTTTTCTTTGTCGGGCCTCCAGGATGCCGTGTAGTTCTCGATACGTTCGTTTATGATTTCGACAATCTGATCGTGACTTATCTTGCTTCGGTCGTGTGCTTCATCGTGCCTGTCGTTCAGTCCGCGTCTATGAGCGTCTTCTAGAGGGGCCTCAGCGTCTTCGTCGTCTTCATCACCCGTATCGTCTTCTTCCTCCAAATCCTCTATTGTTTCGTCGCCATTGTCCACCTGTTCCCATTGTAATAGATGGTCCCAGTCTCCCGTTCCAGGCACTGCATGTTGTGGATCTTGTCGAATGACGGGCAGAGCGGCAGAACCCACGTTCGTCAATTTCTGGCGCTTGCGTCCATTCATATCAATGTTGTCAAGATCGCCGAGAGTCCGAGTACCCGTAGCATTCTTCTGCTTGTATGCACAAGATTGACTTTGAAGGAAACCAATTACCGATGTTATCGCCAACCGTTGGTCTAGGTTGTGGACCGTGAACCCATGTCGTATCTCCGGACGATGCAGCGCGTCAAGAAACGTGGCGCCTGTGATGTTCTGACTTCGAAATTGACGTTCAAGTGCTGCTGAATCAGGTATGCTGGCATCTTCGCAGCCTGCAGCCAGGAACACAGTCTTCGAGTGACACAGTCTGTTAACAAGTTCGTCTAGCGTCCAAACCCAGGGATCGTCCGCCATGTTCATTAAATGTGTTTTTGGTCAAAAGTGCATGACCTGAATCGTCCGTACTGCTGAGCCGTGGACAACTTGTGTTTACGCCTTTGACGTTTGTGTACTGCCGAGTGGGATGTTTCTCTCTGTGCGTTGTATGGCATTCTCGAGCTGAAGAACTATTGTGTCAAGCTTCAATGCACAATAAGTTTATCATGGAGGATGTGGTGAGAGGTGAGAAGTGAGAAGCCCAGCATGTCTAACGTGGGGCGAACAAACAAACACAAGCTGTCACGTGAGAGCGCGAACGTTGGCGCGACGTGGGCTACTTCTGCGGATCTTCCAGATATCAGTTGCGGTTTGAGTCGCATCTTGAAAAATGACGTGCTCAAACGCAATACGATGCGTTTGCTTTGTCAGACACAGCGGGGCGGACGGAAATCCCTCCCTAGCGCGGGGAGCACTTGAAGGTCTCATACGGGTGACTTCACCTTTATCAAACACAGCCGTCAACAGCGAACGATCAGAAATTAGCAAGCATGGCATCGATATCGCAAGGCGAATACCCCCCAGAACTATCTCGAGAAGAGGAACAGTACTTGCTCTCGGAACTCAAAGATTGGTCAATAGCTCATGGGCTTGCGGTACGCCCGGCTCCATCGTTTGTTCAGCCATCTCAAGACCCTTCCGGCGTACTCGCAACAACAGCACCGGTTACAGTCTTCCCCAGTTTGTTTCCACGATCTTGCTTCGAAGAAGGTCTGGCAATACAGAGAGCATATAATGAACTTTACTCAGCAATCGCAAGGGACGAGAAGTGGCTGCAGGGCATTGTCGAAGAATTGATTGAAATCGACGATTTTGTTGGAAAGCTCTGGCAGACTCACCTGGCAGTAAAGAAGGAAGGCTATGTCCAAGACCTTTCTCTGGGCCTCTTTCGGTCGGACTACATGGTCCACAAAGATCCTGCACAACCCGATGCCACTCCTGGACTGAAGCAGGTTGAGTTCAACACCATCGCATCCTCATTTGGAGGACTGTCATCTCAAGTATCCGCTTTGCATAGACACCTGCTTACCCTCGATGCATACCCGTCTTCAACCTCTTCCGTTATCAAGGCCGATGCTCTTCGACAAAGCAAATCAGCTTCGTCTCTTGCTAAAGGCCTCGCTGTTGCACACAAGGCATATGGATCTTCCCGAACTGGCCGTCCTCTGTGTGTGCTTTTCGTCGTACAGGACCCAGAAAGGAATGTCTTCGATCAGAGACACCTAGAGTATGCTCTTCTGGAAGAGGGTGGGGTTCGCTCTTTCCGCTTGCCTTTCGGAGAGACGCTCTCGCACACAAGTCTAGCCTCGGATCAAACGCTCATATATACACCACCGAACTCACCTTCTAAATCGTTTGAAGTGACAACGATCTACTTCCGAGCGGGATACTCGCCGGACGACTATCCAAAGGAAGAAGACTGGACAGCGCGTTTATTGCTTGAGAAGAGTCGAGCGATCAAATGCCCAAGCATCTTGACACAGCTTGCCGGCTGCAAGAAAGTCCAGCAAGTACTAGCAACACCGCACTCGCCGCACCTGAAGCGCTTCATCTCCAACGTAGAAGTTGCATCCCGGTTGTTGACAACGTTTGCTCCCATCTATCCACTCGATGACAGCGAAGCCGGAAAGGAAGCAAAAAAGCTCGCCACTGACGTTTCCTCGGCTACACGATATGTTCTGAAGCCTCAACGAGAGGGAGGTGGAAATAACATTTACCGAAAAGCCATCCCTCCATTTCTCGAGAAGCTTCCACCAACACATTGGCCAGCATACATATTAATGGAGATGATTGAACCACCACCGCTGAAAAATGCAATCCTTCGCAACGGAGAGCTACAGAGAGGAGGAGTCATCTGCGAGCTTGGGGTGTACGGAGTTTGTCTGTGGAGAGATGGATTCGGAGATGAATCGAAGGGTGAAATTCTGGAGAATTGGGAAGCTGGATATCTTCTCCGCACAAAAGGCGACCAGAGCGAAGAAGGAGGGGTGGCAGCCGGGTTTGGAGCTGTTGATAGCTGTTGTTTGGTGGAGAACTAAGACAATGTCGGTTGTTCAATTCGAGAAGTCACTAGCAATGATCAGTGTGAACCATCACGCGTTTTCCTAAGTTGCGCTACGCTCCGCCAGACCAATATTGACTAGCCTAGGCGCCACAATCGTGCTCGGTACGAAAAGGGACGGGTCGTCACAGAATTAGTAGCTTCTACTTGGAGGAAGCTCACAACGTGTCTTGGTGAACACACTCGAGATCTAC
This sequence comes from Dothidotthia symphoricarpi CBS 119687, assembly GCF_010015815.1. NCBI lineage: Eukaryota > Fungi > Ascomycota > Dothideomycetes > Pleosporales > Dothidotthiaceae > Dothidotthia > Dothidotthia symphoricarpi. The sequence continues at coordinate 997,579 of NW_022985019.1, read as the reverse complement.
CCCTCTTGACTGATGCGTGTGTTGCAATGAAAAAGTCTTCGTCCAAGGTCCGGCATGTACGTAATGTGTGAGATTATTTTGAACCCTTAACATTTATTGGCAATTTCAGTGACCCACACTACTTCGCCAACTTCCCACGACAAAGGGCAGCGACAGACTCGCTTCGTGCGATGGATCTACTCGCGACCGGGAACCATGAGTTTTGCAGCCTGTAGGTACGTAGCGAACGGTGGATTGATTGGATTGTAATAGATCTCATGCACATTCGTATCGAAACTGAAACTCGAGACAGCGACTGACAGGCAGACCTCGACCGTAGTGTCAGGCACACCATGGGGTTGTCGACGGCGGTTTTCCGGCGCATCCGACCAGGACTCAGAACTGGATCATCGGCTCCGGGGAGATCATTGCACATCAGGACCATTTATCCGTGCCGTTTACAGCCATACGTTTTCGTCATCGGAGATTGGACCAAAACACGCGTGTATGCGAAGTAAGAATGTAAGTACTTTCCCTCTCTGAACAAGACTTCAGTGTCGCGATAACTGCGTGGTGATACAATATCACCCGAGGAGGGGCATGATTTATGCACCCCCTTCCTTGGTTATGCACATGTGGCTGGCCGGCTGCCCCTGTAGCTGGAAATGCAGCCCTACGAATTTAGCTTTTGCTCAAACCCGATTGGCCTAAGACCTATTGTTTCCCGTGCCCCTCGCCGCGTCTCCCATCCCCAACCTCCCCATGCATCGGATGTGCGCAGACTGACAGGTTAATGCAGATGTTGATCAGGATCACAGACATACATGGGACTCAAGCTTACAGGCTTGCAGTCCGAAACAACAGGAGTTTGCAATATGAACCAGCATGGAAAATATTGAGGGCCTTTCAACCACCGGCAACTCTTCTAGACGTTATGCTCGAGTAATTGGACGGCAGCCATTCCCTAGCTTCACCGTTTTAAGAATATTAGTTGACGGTAGCGAACGACTGCAATCTCTTTGGGGGTCATCAAGGACTCTCAATACCACTCGCAGGATAGGACGTCCCAATGTCGAGCACCGTTTGACGCCACCATGCCATGACGGGACTCCAAGGTTCAGCTTGCCTTAATCCATCTTACGACGCCGCGTTTGCGACCCGCCGTGCCAGGAATTGCTGTCGATCTCTGTCCAAGTTTGTTGGACGTCTCTTAGATAATGACCGTTGCGCCTGCCTGTCCAGTCCTGTTTCTGCACCTCTCTTGCATACCAGCACGTCAACTTTGCTACGTGTCTAGGTCGACTTTCGTTTATTCGCTCTTTTTTTCAGCGTGAGGTACTGTTCCGCCTCACCGCTATCCACTCGTTTATTCATTCTCATCGTTCATTCGTTCTTTCTTGCTGTCGTTTCTCACGTCGGATATTCAAGCCGTGCCTTCCTGCCTGGACATCATCGAGACGCAACCTCGAAACACCTAATGATAATTTGATGGCTTATATCCATCGCTAGAACTTACCCTCCACTACACCTTCGCCATGCGTTCCCATCGCTGCCTCGTTCTCTGCGTGGCGCTCTTCCTGTGTCTGCAGTTAGTGGTCGGAGTTCCTCACTCAGCCGTGCGTAGACAGAATGAGTCTGAATCGCCTACGACAACGGAGACTGGACTTTCACGGTCTTCGTCTAGTATCACGCCGTCTCAAACATCTGCCTCACTGCAGACAGTGTCCGATAGCTCCTCATCGGCAGCACGTACCTCAGTCCGCTCATCGAGCTCGGTACCCGCCGTGACCACATCCTATGCAACCACTTCCACTGCGCCGACCTCGTCGGCCTCTGCTGGTATGTCTGTCAATAACAGTACCAAGACGTTGAAGCTGATGTATACGGTTATGTAGCAGTCGATTCTCAGACCTTACTGCCATATCAGCCAAAATTGACACCGGCTATGGGCATAAGCGGCGTGGTACTAATTCTCACCGGTATAGTCTATGCTACCATTGGTTTCAAGAACAAATGGTCAGTGCATTATCGTGCATATCCCGGCATCAACTTACGAAGGCTAGGATCTATGTTTTTGGTTCTGCTGCATACCTGAGTGCACTTGCAGTGACCGTTCTCATCATTTACCTCATGAGTCCACCTGTTACTAATGCCATAGAAGGTGCCTTCTTCGTTGCAGCATTCATTACCGGCATGATCTGTGGTGGCGTATCACTGGTATTTTCGGATATCACTGAAGGCTTCGGTTGTCTCCTAGGCGGCTTCTGCCTCAGCATGTGGTTTCTCAGCCTCAAAGCAGGCGGATTAATCGCCTCGACAACTGGACGCGCAATATTCATTGGGTGCATGAGTGCCGGAGGCTATTCCTTGTCGTTCAGCCATTATACTCGTAACTACGGTCTCATCGCATCCATCTCATTCTCGGGCGCCACGGCTACTGTACTTGGCATCGACTGCCTTAGCAGCACAGGCTGGAAAGAGTTTTGGCTTTATTTGTGGAGTGAGTGAAAACCCCTTTGACTTTCAACAAACGCTGACGTTAGAAGATCTCAACGATAATACTTTCCCGCTGAACACCAATACATATCCTCTTACTAAACACATCAAGGCTGAGTTGGCCGGAGTCTTCATAATCGCGGTATTCGGCATTGTGTCGCAGCTCCGTGTTTGGAAATTGGTCAAAGAGCACCGTGAAAAGAGTGTAGCCCATCAGCTTGAGAAACAACAGGATCAGGATCGCGTGGAAACAGCACTCGGTAAAAGTATTGAAGACAGCTTCCAACGGGAACGCGCGCAATGGGAGTCTACCTACGGTGAAAAGGGCATGCCAGAATCCTCTGGTGCAAGTTTGAAGGACTCGACTCATGTTCAGGAAAGAGAGGTCTCTCCCAACGACAGCCTGGAATTGGTCAACGTAGCTAAGAGTGGTGTTATACGATCGACTGACACCGATACGCCAGCCAAATCGAAACTCACTGTCAACGTACTCGAAGACGACGCCATTCACCATATCGACGCTCAGGGCAATCCGATACCGCACACGCAGATCAGCAATCATGACACGGCTGCCACTGGCAATGACATCTTGGATACAGACCGGCCGCTCGTACCGGCTAGAAGCAGCCTCAGATCCTCTGTCCCGCCAACTTCTCCAGTCATGGCCCTCCCGTTCGCAGTACCTGAAGAGGACGAAGCAAAAGACAACGATGACAACACGTCTACATCGGCTATGTCTGAGTCCGAACATGAGCTTATTAGCGCGTATAGGCCTGTTATGTCGAAGCGTATATCTGACATGTCAGGAATACAGCACGAGAACCAAACATCGCGCGATTGGTTCCAATCTGGTATCTCACATAACAAAGGCGACCGAGCTTCGTCTGTTGCTGCTATATTGGACGAAAACCAAGATAATACATCGCTACGCCAGCTCTCGCCAGCCCAGTCACCTACAGGCACAGAACACGACGTGTCGAGAGAAGCAGTCCAAGCTGTTGGGGCTCAACCAAATGGTCACGCGACCGAGAAAAACAAGGAAAGGGAGGGGTCACCCATCACCAACGCTGCCGACTCAGCAAGGCCAATATTCCGCCAATCTCTTACCGCCAGTACCGATCCCAAACACAGTGAAAGTCAGCAATCGAAGTCAGCAGCATCGGACGCGCTCTCTGATGTTGGTAGCCTACAAAACGTCAAGTCATCTGACAAGGTCTCAAAAGTGGCATCGTCACACCGAACGAACGAATGGGCTCAGCAGCTAGAAGCTGCTGACAAACCTGATTTCCTCGAGCTTGCAGCGTCAACCACACCTCAAGTCACTCTGGAGGGATATCCAAAAGAATTGTCTGCGCCTGTAAGTGATGAGATTGCAGCGCCCCTGAAGGACAGTAGACGGAACTCGAAGAGGGCATCCACTGGAAGCGGGATGAGGAGAAGCAGCGGCTTTGGACTCGGCCGTTCCACCTCCAACTTCTCATTAGCCGAGCAGCAAGCCACACCACGATCGCCGTACATGCAGACAACAGGAGACCTCTCCCGCTCCAATTCTGGAACCAACTTCAATGCTCTGTCGCCGATGCCGATGGACACGCTCATGGGTCAACGAGAAAACCGGATGAAAAACCGAGTCTCGTCTCACTCGCTGACACCGCACACGTCGTCAGCGAATCTTCTGGGTGAGCCAAAGGAGCAAGAAGACATGACGTTGGCTCAGCGACGACAGTTGGTACAAAAGCAGTCGTCTCCTACGCAGCTCCAGCATCAACCGTCTACCACATCACCCAGACCTGCTCCTCCTTCGGCGTCACAGAAGTGGCAAAAGAAGAGTGTGGGGGTCAAGGGCGCGCCACTAGGATTCGACTCGCATCAGCCTAGCCGGACGACCAGCACTCAATCCAAGAAGAAACGCGAGGAACTGTACGCCGAGTGGAGGGACTCTGTGCAGGAGGCGACAAGCCCGAAAACAGCAGCTAACATTGCTGAGCAACAACGGATTGCGTTGATCAACGAGAAACGCCAGGCGGAAATGAAGAAGCAGCAACGCGAGTCGATGGCTCAGCAGCGGGCTTCGATGATGGACAGCATGATGCGCAGCGGGCAGATGCTTGATGCCCATCGAGAAGCGATGCGCAAGCTGCAGGCTAATGCAGACAAGAAAGCGTAGACGGGCGATGGATGAGAGGAGGACAAAAGTATACCCAGGGAGTTTTTATTTTCAGTACACGTGGTTTTATGAACGGACGCATAGCTACAGCAATCAGGGAGTAGGTGCGGTTGTGTTTTGTTTTGCCATTTGGAGGGGGAAGGTGGATTTTCTACTTTTATACCCTCTGTTCTGCGGATTGTGTGTTCAGATGGAGGTGGTTGTTCAGTTGTGCAGAGTAATCTTGAGCGCCATAGCTAGTGACATGCAGAATTTATCTTGGCGTGTAGTTGGGATGCATGACCATGCCACGAGTTGTGTTCTTGGAGGGATTGCGCGGTGCACAGATGATGGCATGTCGTCATGAGGGTCAGGGTTGTGTGGGGAAAAGGGGCATGAAATGGCCGAGAGTGGGTGCGATGCGAAGATTATGCAGTGCGGTGCAGTCAGGTCAAGGCGTCGAGGTGTTTGCAGAGGGGGCGTGATGGAGGTGCAGAAAGGGTGATGCTGGACATTGTCGTTGGCATTGGCGCGTCGCGTGCTGGACAGCGGAGGGCTGACTATGGCTGAGCGTGTTTCAGGGACTGACCTCGTTTGTGACAGGCACAGGCGCAGGCAGGGACGTCGGGTCGGGTTATGCAGGCTCGCGCACAGTGAGGCGTCGTTTGTCTTTGGACCCAAGGCCAGGGCGCTTTGGTCACGGCCCCGGGGAACGAGGGAGCGGGCCTGTCGTGATGCAATTTCGTCGGCGACGGCGTGCATGTGCGCCTCGTACAAGAAGAAGGAACATGCTCCTGCCAGCTGCGCCCTGGTGTGGAGAGTTTCATGGCGCTGGTAGCGGACCGTGAAGACGACACACATCCCGCCCACGCTCCCCTCTGTCGACTCCCCTCGCGTCGACATAGCATTCAACATAGTATCCGCCGTTCCATTCGCCATAGCCGTCGACACCGCATCCCGCCCGCCGTGCTAACCTCGCGCTGGCTGCTTCGAGACGGCCATCCATGCAGCGCTGCCAAGCCGTGCTTGCGATTGCCGAACTGAGAGCCTCCCAACCCTCCGAACAATCACAACGACGGCTTCACATTCGCCCCCCGCTTCGGTCGCGCCGCCTGCTTCGCCACTGCCCGCCCGCTGGTCGCTCACCAACCGCATCTTCAGCCTCAGCTTCAACTCGCTCTACGAGGGCCTGCCGTCGCGTCCAGAGCGCCCGCCCGCCTCGCGCCTGTGGAATCCCGTGAACTCGTCGCGCCGCTTTGTCCCGCCGCAGCACCCGCCGCAGTCGGCGGCGCCCCGCGAACACCTGCCCAACCTGCCCGTTGAGCACGCCTGCCCGGACCCGCGCGACGAGCACCCGCTGCTCACCCTGCCGCAGCAGCGCCAGAGCCGCCAGAGCCTGCAGAGCCCTGTCGCCTCGCCCACGCTCCAACGCTTCACCCCCGAGGACACCATCTCAGGCCGCGCAAGTGTCGCTCTCCCGCGCCATCGAAGCAGCCTGCAGGTCGACTCGCAGTCGCCCACCCCTGGCCCTGCGATGACCGTCGAGCAGCAGTCTGTAGATGCACAGGACCAGGCACCGCCCGCTGGCCCACCCTATGGACGCGACCTGGAGCTGGGCGCAGAGATGAGCAAGCTGTCGCCGGCCCGCGTCTCCATCCCGGGTTCTCGCGCCACGTCGACGCACTCTGCCACGGGCTCGGCGCACGGCGACGGCGACGATGCGTCAGAGTTCCCATGGGGCCCTGCACACCCCTGCTTCCCCCACCCGAACCCGCATGTGCCCCTGACCTCGGAGCTGTACGACACGACGCGCATCATTCGCATAAAACGCGACTGGATGACAAAGGGTGACCTGGCTCCGACGTTTGCGAACCTGTATCCTGAGATTCTGGACCCGCTAGTCACCGAAGACGATTTCCGCATCATGATCAAGAAGATAAACGACACACTCATGGACGCCTTTGACCCCTTTACCTTCCGAGCATGGTTGGACGCTGTCATGGGTGTTGCGACCTTCTGGCTGTGGGACGACGTAGGCTTGACGGGCATCAAGCGCAACTTGGCAGAACTAGAACGCTGGATAGAAGACTGGAACAGGGATGTGGGCGCACCAGAAGGCGTCAAGGTCATCCCATTACGGCGGACGGGTTATCTTACGGTATGCATCCTTGTTGCAAGCTTCTCAAGGCTTTACTGACTCTCTCAGCTCGACATCCAAATACCTGATCCCCATCTCGGCCCTGACACTGGCGGCTCACGTCCCAGTACACGAGAAGAGGCTACCAACGCCATGCCGCCGCAAATAGATTACCTTCCGTATCCCATCGCGCCGGCATTGCAGCTGAATTCGCAGCCCACAATTCTCGAGAGCCAGTCGTAACGTGCAATTTTATATCTCATTTACCCTCAAAGCATAATCGGGAAAGAGTTTGTTTCGCGCAGCGTTTCGCTTGCATTCACAGGGTAAGCATACCCTTGTCCGCGTCAGGTTTGGTGGCGCAATACTCACGCTTTTCGTTTTCCACGGCCATGTCTTATCTGGCTGGTCTTTTGTCCTTGCTAAAAGGAATAGCCTTTCTGTTTTTTTGCGTTCCAAGTTTCAAGAGTCTCATGACTAGACTATACAGCGCTGCAAAGCAAATAATTGTCTTTTTCTTTTTTTTTCTTGTAACGAATACCCGGGCTTTAGGTCCAAGACGTATTGAAGTTGATACTTGGATTATAGTTGATAGTAGCAGTGTAATTCGATGACAAGCAGAATCTTCTACGGCTTGCTGCGACAAGTGAACGATTAATAACATCCAAACAGGATTGAGAGGTGAATTTCAAAGCAGCCAAGATGGTAAGATTTAGGTCTGCCGGTTCGAGGCGTGTCATTGGTTGGTGGACTTGCTAGTTTCGGAGCTTAGTTATCTTCCCCCATTAACTCCAACCTCATGGCACGAGTCAGGCCTCAACATGCAGCTTTCTAACTCTTCAGGTATTGTGGTGGGCCAATCGGTGGAATTTTTGCAGCTTATGGCGTGCGCTCAGTTGCGAATGTACTGGGATGCTTTGTAAACGTACTGTTGCTTTGTTAGATGGTTTGCTTACGGATGTGAGGCTAGCTTATCGAGCACGTTTGCGTGCTCGAGAGATGTGATGGAAGGAGGGTTAGATGAAGAGGATAAGTATCGAGCGGTTGTCCTTTGGTCGTCAATCATCTTCGTTGTTTATCATCTTGAATAACAGCACCGTTTTCAGGTCCATATACTTCGCTATATCGGTCTACCCATCGACTACCTTTGTACAACATGTCCGCCCTGATTCGGGACGCCCCGCTTGGGCAGATACTCAGATACCTCACCAACAACCGCATCTTGCAATATCCAGAAGAACGGCCAGACTTCCAACTCCCAGACGCATACACCCGCCACATTCGCCCTTCACAAAGACACCAAGACGACCATGTAGCCACCCCAGTTACCAAACGTGAAGCTCCACCCCATGAAGAACCCATCTACCCGGACCCAGAAACAGTGCTCGAAAAGGACAGAATCTCAAGCGACGACGATGAACGCCTCAGCCTCGAGAAGCCCCAAACCATACGATCCACACACACAACCCGCACACAGATCTCACGTGTCGGCACCAGAACAGCACTGCAAAAGTCCGTCTCCCAGGCAGACCTCGAACACCAAATCTCCCTCGCATCCATGGACCGTGGGCCCAGCCGCCCCATCGACCCGGACGTGCTCGACGACGGCACGACCCTCGTGGATTGGTATGCCACAGATGACCCGGATAACCCGCAGAACTGGTCGTCTGGGAAGAAAGCCATCGTGCTGCTGCAGATCCTCGTCTACACCACGGGCGTGTACATGGGATCCGCGATATACACGCCCAGCATCCCCGGTGTCATGCAGCACTTTGGCGTAGAGATCGGAGCAGCATCTCTCGGCCTTTCAATGTACGTAGCCGCCTATGGTATCGGGCCTTTGCTCTTCTCGCCGCTGAGCGAGATCCCGGGGATTGGGAGGAGTCCGCCGTACACTATTTCTTATGCCATTTTCGTCATACTGCTTGTGCCGACTGCGCTGGTCGATAACTTTGCGGGCTTGATCGTGTTGAGGTTCCTGCAGGGCTTCTTTGGCAGCCCGTGTTTGGCTACGGGTGGCGCGACGCTGCAGGATATTTACAGTCTGCTTGAGCTACCGTATGTGCTTTCGTTGTGGGCGTTTGCGGCGACGTGTGGTCCTGCGCTTGGTCCTATTATTTCTGCGTAAGTCGTCCCCATCCCTTGCCATCTTACGATGCAAGACGCGTCCAATCTAACAAACAATTTCCAGATTCTCCGTCGCAGCCAAAACCTGGCGCTGGTCCCTCTGGGAAATGCTCTGGCTAAACGGCCCCATCTTCCTCATCCTCTTCGCCTTCCTCCCCGAAACCTCATCCTCAACCATCCTCCTCCGCCGCGCCCAACGCCTCCGAAAACTAACCCAAACCCCCACCCTACAATCCGCCTCCGAGCTCGCCCAAGCCAGCCTAACCACGCGCGCCATCGCCACCGAAGCCCTCTGGCGCCCCTTCCAACTCATGCTCCTCGACCCAAGCATCGCCTTCACAGCCCTCTACATCGGCATAATCTACGCCATATTCTACAGTTTCTTCGAAGCCTTCCCGCTCGTCTACGGCGACATATACGCTTTCACCCCCGCCCAAACAGCCCTAACCTTCCTCTCCGTCACCGTCGGCGTCGCTATCGCTCTTGCGGCGTATTGGTACTACATCCACAGCACCGTAACACCCCGCATCATATCCCACGGCCTCGGCCCCCCCGAACACCGCCTCATCCCCGCACTATACACTTCCCTCCTCGTCCCCGCCGGCCTCTTCCTCTTCGCCTGGTCCGCAACGCCGAACATCCACTGGATAGTATCCTGCATCGGCATCGCGCTAGCCACAATCGGCATCTTCATCATCTTCCAGACTATTTTCTTGTATCTGGCTTTTTCGTACCCGCAGTTCGCGGCTAGTTTGTTCGCGGGGAATGATTTCGCGCGCTCGGCGATGGCGGCGGGTGCGGTGCATTTTTCTACGCCGTTGTTTGGGGGGTTGGGCGTGGGGAGGGGGGTGTCGTTGTTGGCGGGGTTGACGGTCGGGTGTGCGGGGGGGGTTTATGTGCTGTTTTTCTATGGGGAGAGGTTGAGGGGGAGGTCGAGGTTTGCTGCTCGGTAGATGGGAGGTGGCTTGGTGTGGGAGGATGTGATTGTTGTTGTACTCGATACGATTGTTTTGGACGCGTAGTGTAATGTAATGTAATTCGTCTTCTTCATGTACCTGGACGAAGTGCGTGAGGCAATACACCACTTCTTCCCCCGTCGTCAGGTGGAATTCTCAAAATTTGTCAACAAACTCAGCCTACTCACTGCCATTCTATGTGGAAGAAAACATCTTTATCGTCTGTTATTCCATGGGTGTTCTTGTTTAGCCTTACTTTCCATTCGTCCATACTCGAGGATACATGGAGTTGGGGCTTACCAGTCTAGCTGCTACTGAGACTTTTCTTCATTCAGTACGGTACTGTGCTAGATGGCTTGAAGTCAGACATGTCATGGGAACACCACAGGCGTGTGATAGACTGACATTCAGGGAAGGCGGAAGGCTGGAATTGGATGGACTGGGCTAGATGTATCTCGTGAGATGGTTAGATCCAACGCCGAGTTTGTATATATTTGGAGTAGCAGTCACGCAAATGCAAAATGTCACTGCCAGCGTACTAGCGACTTCCACACTCACGCGAGGCACGAGTACGGGGGAATAGCATACACATCAGTAGTGTTTCTTGACAACAATGTTCAAGGGGTATCATATCCCATCCCATCCTATCCCATCCCATCCACTACAATCCACACTTCACTCCACCCCACCCCAACCCCAACTTCATTTACTGCCCCCAATTCGGATCCTCGTCCAACCCGCCCAAAATCTCCACGCCCTCCTCCTCCCGAAAAGTAACCTGCTTCCCCTTCTCCCTGCGCTTCTTCCTCCCCTTCCCATCCTCCCTATCGGGCGCGCCCTCCTCCCCCTCAGGAAGCAGCCCCGCCTCCTTAAGCTGGCGCTTCCGCTCCGCCGTCTCCGCCTTCGCAGCCTCGATCTCCACGCGCATGCGCACCTCAACCTCATCCATCTGGCGCTTAATCTCATCCGCGTCGGCAAAGTGACTATCCTGTAGTTCCGAGGCTTGTAGGAAGGCGCCCCAGCCCGACGCCATTTCGAGCTCACCAAGCAGGCACTGAGCGACTTTATCCGGATTCTCGCGTTCCTCGCGGGTGAATTTCGTCTTGACGACGCGGCGCGAGAGGTTAGGGAACATCATGGAGATCATCTGGAAGTCTGTGCCGTACATGCGGAGGCCGTGGTAGAAGCGGTCTGTCTGGTCTTGAGTCCAGCGGTGGCCCTGGCCCGGGAGGAGGAAGTCGTTGGGGAAGCGCTTGCCGTTTTTCATGAAGCTGCGGGTTGTGATGCGGGTTGTTAGGTCGGCTTCCTCGTGGACTTCCATGGTCGCGATGTGCATGTCTGCTTCGGCTTCGCGGTCGATGGTGCCTGAGTCGTGGATCAGCTCGATGCGGTCGCCGACGACGCGCATGCGGGGGCCTTGCTCGGCGTTGGCGGCTTCTAGGTCTTCGCCTGCTGCGTTTAGGAGCTTGTCGACTGCTGCTTGGGTTTCTTTGGTGTGGATTATCCGTCTGTCCTCTTCCCTCTGACGTTGCTTAACTTCATCCCAGTCGATCCCACGCATCCGTCTCTCGAGGTTGGACAGTTTTCCTACGCGGATGTTGCGGGATGCTAGACTGTCCATGAATGTTGTCTCGGGGTCGATGGTCTGATGTTCCGCCTCCGGTGGTGTGTCTTCTCGTGGTGGACGCCCTTTTCGCTTTGGTTGCGCAACCTCCTCGCCGTCTGCAGTCTCCCCTTCTGTGGTGTTTTGTATCCTCCTTCTCGGCTGGCGCGGCTTGCGTGGTTTGCGTGTTGTGGCGCCCTCGGTCGCATCGGCTGCCGGTTCTGCTTCCCCCTCTACTGCCCCGTCGGCTGCAGCTTTCTTCTTCCTAGGCTTCCGTGGTTTCTTTGCAGGGGCTTCAACCTCAAATTCGCCGTCCGCATTTGCCTCGTCTGCCCCTCGCTTGTTTCGCGCCTTTGCACGAGGTCGCTTCCGTGCGGGTTGGCCGTCGTCTTCCTCATCGCCTTCCTGCTCCTCCGCGTCTGCTGCGACTACAGCTTTTGCCTTTCCTCGAGCTCTGGCTGGTTGACGAGTCCGTTTAGCTGGCGCAGTCGTGGGTTCGTCTTCCGGCGCGTGATTGACAGCGACCCATGGCAGTCTCGTCCTCTTTCGCGATTGTTGGGCGCCCGCCTCTTTCTCAGTCGGCTGTGACGTGCCTTCCTCGATTGACCGTACTCCATCTTCCTCGGTCGTCTGTGCTGCGCTTTGCTGGTCCCCCTCTTCAACTACAGTCGCGTGTGCATCCTCGGATACGATAGTCTGTGACTCGGGTTCTTGTCGTGGAGGAGGTGCAGCTGTGCTTTCCTCCGCTGGAGGCTGCGTCCTGCGTCTCTTGGCTGGCCTGTCAGTGTCGAGGGGTTCAGCAGGCTGAGGCGTAGTAGCGTGACTTGGCTGTGGCGGGGGAGCATGTTGTGCTTCGATGTTCGTCGAGACGGGTGTAGGGACAGGCTGGGTAGCGGGAGAGGGCGCTGCTTGTACTACACTCGGTGCAGTCAATGGCTCAACGGCGCTCGTCTCGGGTTGCGGAACATTCTGGGCGGCAGGTTCCTGGGTAGCAGCGGGCGTGGGTAGCTGTGCGACAGTCGGAGGCGTAGGCTCGGGTTCGGTCTGCGAGGTCGGCGGTTCGGCGGTCGAGGCGGCGGTCGAGGCGGAGGGTGTCGGGGGTATTGGGGCTCTTCGTCGTGCGGCCTTGGGCGCAACCTTCTTGCCCGACGTATTCTCTGCTCATGACTTAGCACCGCCAACAGCTCGACATCAGACGACGCACTGTTGATGAAGGACGTAAAAGTCGGCGCAGGCTTGGGCGCCTGCGTCTTGTCGGCGCCGTCCTCGGCAGACATTGTCGCAAAGGGTGGTCGCGCCAATGGTCAGGAAAACATTTGGCGGGGACGCGAGTCTTGACAGGCACGGACAGGCGCCGTCCAAGCCACCCTGCCGCTAGTGACTCAGCAGGCCGCTAATTACTCATCCATGTGGATTCTCTCTCCTTCAAGGCACGACGAGCCCTCTCCGGCTCGCCCACTCGACCCGCGTCCTCTCGTTCCCATGCCCGCCCGTCGCTCAGCCGCCTCCATCTCGCTCCTTCATCTCTCATTAACGACCTGAGCGGCCCGCATCCCCCGTGCCCCCTCGCCCAACGACGCCCTTGTCTGCTCGATGAGGCTCGAAGCCAGGACCGTCGCACCCCCATCGCTTGGCCCCGTCAAGATGGAGGATCGCAAGCGACCCAGCGTCCATGATGATAATGCCCCTCCTGCTAAGAGGCAAGCCGTGACTGTCAACGGTGCTCGATCGCATCCAGACGCTGACTTGCCGTGGAAAGATGACATCGAGGTTCGCCCCCCCGATCTACACGTCCTCCCTCCTCCGCCCATCGCGAACACGCTCGCTAATGCTGCGATGATGCACAGGCTTTCCAGAAAGACGCCATTTTGCGACAGATGCGCGAATACAAGCGGGAGAAGAACACGATCGAGTCTCAGCTGAATGAGTTGGAGAGCCGCTCAAAGCACCATGACGATCACCTGCGCATATTGGATATTTGGTTCGATCAGGTCAGTACGGCAATACCTTGGTCTCGCGTTGGGCTGCATGTTGACGTGACTCTAGCTTCTCGATGAAATCAAGCTACTTGCTGGAGAAAAACTGCCTGCTCCGTCAGGTGACTCCACTTCTAGCCGGACAGTTCCCGAAACACTTTTTTTCACAGACAGCGAGACATTCAAGAAACACCTCTCCGGTCGCAAAGACAAGGTCCTATCGTCACTGGCGGGTCTGTTTGCCAAGTACCCGCCTAACAGCCCTGAAATCGCCGATCTACAGCAGCAGCTCTCGGAGCTTTTGGCTACAGAGAAGGATCAGGTTGTGGAGCTCCAACGTGTAATGAAGGAAAAGGAACAGTTGTCGGACCGCTTGGACACGGCCACTCACCGCTATCTCGTTGCCGAGAAGAAGATTGACCGTTTAAAGAGCCAGCAGGTTCAAAAGTTGGAGCAGCAAGCAGTCGCCAGCAGCGTGAAAGAGGAGACACCATCGGCAAGCAATGGCTCAGAAACTGTTAATGGCGCCTCGCCGGGTGTAGTTAGTGAGGAGGTGGAGACATCTCGGAATCAGGCTGTGGCAGAGGCCGTCAAAAGGAAAGAGCAGCTCGAACAGATCGAGCAGGAAAACAAGAAACTCACTGAGGAGGTTTCGGCGCTGAGAGTAAAACTCACAGGACTTTCAGACGACGACTACGCAAAGACGGATTTGTTCAAGGTTTTGAAATCGCAGCATGAAGATGTTATCAAGCGTATCAACAACCTAGAAGCAACTAACAAACAACTGCGGGAGGAAGCGCAAAAGTACCAGGCAGAGCGGACGGCGTATCGAATAAAAATCGATGACGAAGCGCGTTCGTCTCTGGCGGAATCTGAGAGCGCGGTCTCCCAGGCTGAAGCGCATCTTGCCCGTATTCGGAATGCTCGTGATGAACTTGTGGCTGAGAACAAGATTCTCGAGGGCAACCAGAAGAACACCAGCGCATCCACCGAACAATCGAAAGAACTTGTTGGTGCATGCGAGAGTCGGATTGCTGCTTTGGAGTCGGAATGCCAGCGATTGCGTCTGCAGATTGCTGAAGGACAAACGGTCGAAGGTCAGGAATCTGCAGCCCTCGACGAACTGACGACAGACCAGCTACGTAGCAAGATTTCTTCGCTGGAAAACCAACTGAAACTTTTGAGCGGCGAATTGCCATCAATGGAAGCAGCGTGGAAGAAGGCGCAGGCAACTGCAGGGAAGAAGATTGCGGACGTCGTGGCGTGGGAAGAAGGCGTGTCAAGAGCACACGCAGACAAAGCAAAGGCGGACCAGAAGTTCTTTGCAGCCATGAAGTCCAAGGGCGAACTAGAGCAGCAAATCCGCATTCTCCGCGCCCAGGCCACAAAATCCACCGAAGTCGTCGCGCAGCTGAAAGAAGCAGACTCACTCAGCCGCTCCCTCGTCGACAAGCTCGAGAAGCAAACCGCCGAGATGCGCTCCCAAATGGACGAGCTCTCGACGCGCCACCGCCAACTCGAGCAAAAAGCCGCCGAATCCGCCCTGACAACCGAAGGCCACCTGAAGCAAATCGCCGAGCTAAAAAAAGAAGTAGACTCAAAAGACACATCCTGCCTCGCAGCCCGCCACGCCCAGCGCGACGCCGACACAGAGCGCGACAAGCTGACGGCCCAAGTCGCCGGCCTGGAGAAGCAGGTCCAGCTGTGGAAGAAGAAGAGCGCGGGTAATCAGAGCACGGAAACGGCGCTTATGGAGTCGATGATCCAGTGCCAGATCTGCAAGAGTCGCTTTAAGAATACGGTTATTAAGACTTGCGGGCATATCTTTTGCGATCAGTGCGTGCAGGATCGGCTTACGAATCGGGCGAGGAAGTGCCCGAATTGCGGGAAGGCGTTTGGGAGCAATGATACTATGCGTGTGCATCTTTGAGGGTGTCTTTCTATATCGGAGGGGTTGGAGGGGAGGGGTTTATTGTACAATACCTTTTATCTGTGTCTTTTATTTTGGAAGGGGTTTGGAAGCTAGCGAGCGAGCGTGCGTGCGAGCGATTTATTGGGCGGCAGGGAGGGTCAAACTACTCATTCGATCTGGTCTGGGGGGGAGGGAGGGGAATCAATCAATCAATCTGTCGAATATACATAGCGAGGCGTCCCACCTGTTCGAACATGTCATGTCATGTCTTGTACTGTACAATATATTGGTTCATAGATACATATTCTTCACATATACACCACCTCACCAGCCCATAGACATCCAACCTCCCATCCCCAACGCCCAAAACACCTCCCCCCCCCCCCTAATTATCCTGATCCCCAAACGGATAATTAAACTTAAGCAGCGCATTCAGCCCCCCCACCCAATGATCCTCCGCCCTATCCTCCTCCCCCACCGTCCCCCGCACAATACACGGCACGCCCCCCTCCCAGCCCCCATCTCCCCGCCTAACCTCCTCACCAGAAACACGCACCTCCATACCCGCGCCCATACCCTCCGTAAACGTCCTCCCATCAATACTAACCTCCACCTCGCGGCCGCGGTTCTTCTCCCCAAGCCGCAGCGTAATCGGCGTCTCGGCGGGGAGCACAAGCGGGCGGAACGACAGCGAGCGCGGGCAGATGGGCGTGAGCAGCAGCGAGGGGACGAGGGGGTGGACAATCGAGCCCCCAGAGGAGAGGGAGTACGCGGTTGAGCCCGTGGGGGAGGAAATAATCATTCCGTCCGCCACGGCCTCGGTCAGGAAGCGGTGGGCGATGTAGACGTCTATGATTTTCAGGTGGGGGGATGAGCCGCGGTGGAGGGTGACTTCGTTGAGGGCGTAGGTGTCTTTGTTGCCTGTGTGGGGGGAGGTGAGGCGCGTGCCGTCGCGGTGGAAGACGCCGACTTTTAGGCGGTTGCGGAGGAGGATGCGCGCTGTGCGGTGGTGGCCCAGGGCTTTGCCGCGGATGTCGGCGTAGTTTGGGTACGAGGAGGTGGGCGTGTAGGCTGAGGGTGAGCCGCTCATGTAGGCTGAGCGGAAGGCGCGCTTGTATTCGCTGAACTTCCATTCGCCTAGGAAGCCGATTGTGCCCATGGCGAAACTGAGTACGGGAGGGACGCTTTCTGCGTGGCTGAATAGGCTGCTTGCGCGGAGGAGGGTGCCGTCGCCGCCCAGCGTGCAGACTAGGTCTGTCTTGTCGGCTAGATGCTGCGGTGTGCCTTCACCTTTGTCGTACGTGTAGACGGGGAACGGGAGCTGTTCGTGGATCTCCGCGGCGGAGTCTGGCTCGAGGATGATGTTTATGGCGGGGTACGTCGAGGCGATGTGTGATGCGAATTCGACGACCGAGGCGGTGATGTTGGGGGTGCGTTTCTTTTTTGTGACGAGGATGTTGCGCGGGGGGGACGGCCATTGCAGGCTGAGCAGCGTGTTGGCGGGGGACTGGATGTAGGAGGATTTTATGCGCGCGGGCAGGTCGCGGATGTGCTTGATTTCGAGGCGGGGGGAGGTCGAGGAGAAGGGTCGCGTCTGGGTGAGGAGCCGCCAGGGCAGGACGCGGTGGTGTGCGAGCTTCATCGTGGAGAGGCTTTTTGTCTGACGTCGGACTCCATGGGCTTCTGGCTATGTTGAGTGGAGGCGAGCGATCATAGTATGTGTTAATCCAGAATTTGGAGATATGCAGAAATATCAGCGACGATGATAATATCGAAGAATGATGCGCGAACGGGTTCTCCCCGCTGATCCCTGCCCGGCGTGGTGGGGCTTATTCGTCCGAGTTGTGTCATTCGTCTCCGGACATGTGAAAGGCTGCAGGAAGGCTGCGGTCCGGTACTTGCCTGCTCCTGCATACATGACCGCGCCTGGGAAGCAATGGACACCACCGCCTGGCCTGCCGTCTCCCCTCCACGCACGCCTAAACTCCATCACGCACCCTTGATCAACGCCGTCCCTTGAAACCCCTCCGCCATCCGTCGCAGCCCTCAGGTCCCAAGCCACACCTCACCTGAACAACGCCATAGCTAAAGTGGGCACGCGCACGTCCAGCCTGCTTTTCAGCTCTCCTCTTCTCTACCGCTGACTGCCCGACCCCACATCCTTCACCATGGCGATCGAAAGCGTCAGGAAGCGACATCCACCTGGATCCGTCCCCGTCATAGAGAAGCTCAAGGCGCAGAGGTCGGCCAAGTCTACAACATCGCAGCCACATCCAGGCGGGGAGATCAAGCATGGCGCATGGAAGCAGGCCCTGCGCATGTGTCTCTTTGCCGCCTACTTCAACAGCAGCATCATGGCGTAGGTATACACCTCTGCTGACCCCAGTCGCAAGACGCTGACATGTCTTCTCAGTATCGCCATCACCCAGTACATTGGCGCGCCGCTGTACTTCTTCAGCAAGGACTTGTTTTATGCCTGGATGGCCATGTCGAAGCAGCACTTTGGGGTTGTCTCGACCACAATGACCTACTGGTGGGCGCCTGTCAAGATGAGGATAAGCGGGGATGAGAGTGTCAGAGGCCAGTTCAGAAAGACAGAAGACGGGAGATTAGAGTGCGATTTTCCAGAACGTATGGTCTTGGTATCCAACCACCAGGTCCGTCTACCCACACATCGGATGAAAGCAGCGGCTAACAACTCCTACAGATCTACACTGACTGGGTCTACCTCTGGTGGACGGCCTACACATCCTCCATGCACGGCCACCTCTACATCATCCTCAAAGAATCCATAAAATACATACCCGTCCTCGGCACCGGCATGATGTTCTACGGCTTCGTCTTCCTCTCCCGGAAATGGTCAACAGACAAGGGGCGCTTCCAGCACCGCCTGCGCAAATTAAGCACCAGCCACGACGGGCCCATGTCCGGCTCCAAGGGCCTCGATCCCATGTGGCTCCTCATCTTCCCCGAAGGCACCAACCTCTCCATCAACGGCCGCATCGCAAGCAAGAAATGGGCAGACAAGAACAACATCCCCGACCTGCGCCACGCCCTGCTCCCCCGCAGCACAGGCCTGTCCTTCTGCCTGCAAGAGCTGAAGACAACAGTCGACTACATGTACGACTGCACCGTCGCCTACGAAGGCGTGCCGTAAGCCCTCCACACCCCCACCACACTCACCCACCAAACTAACACCCCCCACCAGCGTCGGCGAATACGGCCAAGACCTCTTCACCCTCCGCGGCTCCTACTTCCAAGGCCGACCCCCCAAATCCGTAAACATGCACTGGCGCCGCTTCCCCATCGCAGACATCCCCACCCACGCCGAAGACGCCTTCTCCGACTGGCTGCTCGCCCGCTGGCGCGAGAAAGACGACCTCCTCCAGTACTACGTCGAGAACAACCGCTTCCCCGCCGATGAGGGCGTGTCGCCGAATAAAAACGGGGGCTTGCCGTTGAAGGGCGCCGGCTGGATTGAGACCGAAGTTCGCCCTGTGAGGTGGTTTGAGTGGGCGCAGATTTTTGTTCCCGCGGCGGCGTTGGCGTTGGTGGTTAATGTGCTGTGGAAGGTTGTGCTGTTGGTGGGGAGGATGAGGGCGTGATGTTGTGGGGTGTAGTAGGGGATGTATATCTTGTATGGGTGGGCGGATTTGTTGGTTATGGGTGGACTGGACTGGAGGCTTTTTTTTCTTTTGGCAAGGCACTTGATACCCCCGTTGATTGCATTGCGTTGTGTATAGAATGAGAATTAGAAGAGTGAATGAGAGGGCGGTACTCTTTAGTGTTTGCATGGCTATTTATTCGAGTTAAAACACTTGCTGATTTTGACGTGGAGGCGCCATATTAGGTGGCTCTTGGATTGACGTCAAAAACTGAAAGTAAGCTGAAGTTTTTAGAGGATCGAAAATAGAGCAGATAAAGAGAGACAGCGGATATAAAAATATAAATTTCGATAATCATATACTCTTCTTACGAAAGAAAACTAGCGGCAACACTTAGCGTACACTCAAAACCTCGACTCGCCTATCACGGGTGCAAACGACTGCTCACCACCACAAAGTCCAACCGAACCGAAGTCGTCCAAATTCCAGATTGAAGTCTCACGCTCCATAACACAATAACGAACCCGACCCCGATCTTTCTGGCAGTTTAAAACATCAAGATAATGCGGGGGTGCGCAACCTTGAACTGAGAACACCAACCACACCCTCTACATCTTCTCTCAAAACCATCGAAAATCCCCCAAGATGTCCAAACCCCTCTCCCAATCCGACATCCTCTTCCCCCACCTATCCAACACACCAAACTTCTCCACAACCCTCTCCTCCCTAAAAAGATCAACCCTCTCAACGCACAACCGCCTCTCCTCCATCTTTTCAGACAGCACATTCGTAACGGCCGTCGCATCCGCCTACGCCCTCCCGCTCGTCGCCAACGAACGCTGCGGAAGCTGGTATATCCCGCCCAGCCAGAAATCAGAGAGTGTGTATTTCAAGAGCACGGATGGGCACATGGGGCAGTGGGGGTTCAGTCTTCGTCGCCTCAATCTGCAGGTCTTGGATGTTGTGGAGAGGGCTGGCGGGTGCGTGATTGTGGATTCCACCCGCCGGGGCAAGAGTATGCCCGATGCGTTGAGTAAGAGTGTGCCGATTTGGTGCTGTGTGGTTAATCGGGTGGTGTTTGGGGAGGGGGAGGCGCTGTATACGCCGCCGCTTGCTGTGTCGGAGAGCGAGAAGGCGCAGATTGAAGGCAGGATTGGGGGGTTTGTAAGGGAGTTTTTGGTGAGGCGACGTTCTGTTTTGTATCTGTCGTTTTTGGGCCGAAGAATAGACACTGATGTATGGGTGTTTCTAGGACGTGTGTAAACCCAACATCGCGGATCTGCGCGCCAAACTCAAAAAACCCCTCCGTCCGATATGGGTCACGCACAGCTCTACGCTCCCGGAATCGGCCCCGGCGTTCGCGGACTTTCACCCCGTCGTGCTCTGCACCGCGTCGAGGCGTGTCCACGGCGCTGAGGGGTCAGAAGGCGGATACATCCAGGGGGCCGCCGACGACCACGAGGCGTGGTCCCACGGGCTAACGCCGCCGCTCTTCTGGGCGAACAGGGAGCTACTAATGAACACGAACGAAGAAGACGTACCGCGCCTCATCGCCGACCTGGTCAAGCAAGACCGCGGCGCAGACGCGATACCAACACTCATCAAGCCCACGAGTACCCTGTACATTTCCTCGAGCCAAAACGTCGATACATCGCCCTTCGACGTCGTCGTGAGCTGCACACCAGACCCCCTTCCCCATATTGACGCAAAGGCAAAGGTAAAGTATCTGCACCTGAACTGCCAAACGGGCAAACTCGGATCGCGCGACCTGCGCGCCCAACTCCCACACATACGCCCCTTCTTTGCCGCCCTCCCACCACACCCCACGAAACTCCTAGTCTGCTGCCCAACAGGCAAAGACCTAGCAGTCGGCACCGCCCTAGCCATCCTATGCCTATACGCCGACGCGCACGGCACACTCAACAGTGAACGAAAGACAGAAAGCAGGGAGATAAGCAAGCCCGTCATTAAGCAGAAATTGAGCTGGATAACGACATCGAACCCCGCGCTGAATCCCAGCCGCGCAACGCTGCAAAGCGTCAATGCGGTGTTGTTGGGGAACTGGGATCCGAAAGCTGCTACTACGACTACGACTACGACTACGACTACCACCCACGACCCGCCCCAAGCCAGAACCACCACGCACGTCGACAAACCAACGCGCATCTTCCACAACCTCGCCACACACTGGACTTTCACACGCACGCTCACCTCCGCACTGCCCTCCCACCCCTCGGGCACCGTGTCCGGCACCGCGCGCCTGACACCCTGCCCTTCTCCTTCTCTTTCTCCTTCTACTTCCTCGGACCACACAAACACAGACACAAACACAAACACAAACACACTCCTCTACACCGAAACCGGCACCTTCACAACAACCACCAACCTCCACTTCACCACAACACGCCAATACATATACACCCTCCACCCCCCCACTGCACCAACGCCCGCCGCCGGAGAAGCAGATACGGGGCCGTACATAGCCGTGCACTTCTCTCCCTCCCCCCTATCCCCTTCATCCTCAGAAAACGCCGGCCTCTTCGTCGCAATAGGCCCCCTCACCCCAGGAGGCGAGGGGGTGCAGGAGGCGCGGAATCAGGCGCAGCATTTGTGTGGTGGGGATGTGTATACGGCGAGTTGGCGGTTTTCTGCTGCCATGGTGGGGGATGGAAAGGGGGAGAGGGAGGGGGAGATGTGGTGGGAAGTGCGGTATGATGTCAATGGGCCGGGGAAGGAGTATGTGAGTTGGACGAGGTATGTTAGGGGGGTTGGGGAGTGAGTGCAGATACAGATACGAGAGCGAAGAAGTTAGGATGCGGACGTGTTTCCGTGGTTCGGTGTTTTTCCTGCCCTTGGCTGTCATATACCCACTCCACATATCACGCCAATCGTTGTTTGAATTGCACAGAAACATAGGGGTAGATCATATCAGATTACCAGTCTAATCTACAACTCTAACCATCTGAACAAGCACACAAAAGACGGCCGTCCAAAAAAAAAAACTCCTAACCTACGTGTACGTGCCGAAAACTCCTGTTCAAACTCCATCGCTCGCTGTGATGCATCGAATCGAACCAACCAGGCGTCGTGAACCAGCGGATGGTACGGGTATTTCTACCCTGATCCGTCATAAGTACATGAATTGTGTGATCATATCTCGTTCGACGTAAGTTGGCTGTTCTCGATTCGTGAGGGCAGGCCTTTTATCCAGGGCTTGGCAGATCAAAGATACTCTAACCAGCGCGGATTCGGTGGTTGCTGAAGAAATCCTCGGGATCCTCATCCTCCTCCTCAATCTTCTCCTCCTTGACTCGAAGCGTCAGCCACGCCGCAACCAGGGCGCAGATTCCACCGAATCGCAAGACCCATGCCACGCTGTTGTCGCCGGCTACGCCTCGGGGCTTCTGCAACAACCTGAAGAGTACGGCGCTTACGAGAGTGGCAATCACTTGAGGTGCAGCAATGGCAACATTGTGGATACCGAGCACCACACCAGCTGAGTCGGCCCCAGAGTTGTCATCTTCACTCGAAGCAACAAGCTGAGACTCGCGGTCAGTGGGTCGAATGATGCCACGTCGGATAGCATCGCGCTTGGAGATCTCAGAAGCGATGATGGCGAATGGAGCCCAACCTGTCAGACACCAGGGAATGCCAATTGCACCAACGAGGATGGTTGCTCCCATGGTGGTATGAACGAAGAAGGTGAGTGCCATAAGCACAGCGAAGCAGATGTGCGCGATGAACCAGGAGCGACGAAGCGTGAGCGACTTGATTTGGAGTTTGTCCATTGCCGCGAAGATCTTCTCCGACCTGCTCTGGGGCGGGCCCTTGGTCGGTTCCCTAAGCGCGAAATAACCAGAACCTCCCATAGAGTGTGGGGTCGCGGGGGTCAAGGGAGTAGCGGGGGTGGCTGGGTGGTCGGGAATTGGCGCTTGGAAGGTTGGGGGGATGACAAAGGGCATGACGACCGAGGCTAGGAAAGTAGTGACAGCAAACACCAACAGAGCCCTCGTACCAATTCTGGTAGCGTCCTCCCAGATCTGATCAATCTCAGCATCCGTCATGTTCGGGTTTGCCTCGAGGAGTGGGTCGACGTAGATTTGGCCAACGTAGGTTGTGATGTAGAAAAGGAAGGGGAACCATCCGATCCAGGCAAAAAACTGTACTTCGCAAACGCGCTTGATCTGGTCTGGGAGCCTGCGAACCGAGACGGCGAGAGACCGGAAGAAAGCTATAACGCCATCCTGCTGCACGGGTGGTGGATCGTCATGGGTAGGGTCGCGCTCGCCGCAGACGCCACAACTAATGCCGACCGTGAGAGCCATGATGACGGAAGCGATGGCGCAGAGAACCTTGAACTGGGTGCCACCCAAGAATGGCAAGTATTTGGGAAGCTCGATGTAACCAGCAAGGTAGCCCGCAATGTTACCAACACCAGCAGATCGCATCAGCCATGCGTTTGCAGACTCCTGCTGATGGGTTGGTGCAACGTCGACAATGTAAGCGCGAATACCGGCTTGAACTAGAAGGGTGTCAGTAAGGAGATACGAGAGGAATAGCAGTTTCGAACTACTTACTGACGTTGATGGCAAAGTCGAGAACATAGACGAAGAAGACAGCGAAGACCATGGTGCTCGTCCTGACCAACTCGCTCTCAGGATCACGGCCGAAAAGGCCCAGGAAGGCAGCCATGATCTCTCTAGCCCAAGATAAGAGCATGAGAGACAGGATGGTCGCTGCCGCGCCGCCGAAGATGAAGGGACGTCTCTTTCCCCAGCGGCTGCGGCAGTTGTCGCTCTTGAGACCGACATAGGGCTGTACGAGAACACCTGATAGCGGGCCAGCGATCCAGACGAGAGCCAGGGCGGACTTGCTGAGTCCAAGAGAGAGCAGGTAGGGCTGTGTTGTAGTTAGTACACTGTGTTTGCGACGCGTAGAATGGGGTGGAAAAAGCACTCACAGATCCGTTGGACGTCTCGACAGACCATCCTATTTGGAGACCGAGTCCGCCAAGAGTCAGCAGGAACAAGAACCAACTGCTCTTAGTGTCTTCAGTCTCGGGCTCGCCCTGCCAGTCCTCCTCGCTCTCCAGAGGCGACAGCGGCTCCTTGAGCAGTGGGTCAACCTCGCGCGCCGATCTCGAGGGCCGCACAAGCGGTGAACGCTCGGTGATGATGGGAGGGCCGCCTAGTTCTGATTCGCGGCCAAAAGACACGAACTTGGGGCGGGGGCGTGCATTCGTGTCGAGCCTGGGAGGGTTGCGAGGCGAGGCCATGGGAGGTGAGGCAGCAGGCGAGGTCGACTCGTCGTGTTGGGAGGACGACATGTTGGAGGACGACATGATAGTCGACGTCGAGGCTTACCGACGTGGAGGACGCTGTGGCTCACCGACGCAGGGCCGAATCAAACGTGATTGGCAGACACGTCGCTGTGGTGCGCGGTGGCCCGGATGCAGGATGTATGTTTGGGGGTGGAGAAGATCGCTGTGGAGTAGGAACGAGTGGGAGCAGGCGCAATCTAAAGTATTAAACGGTGCGAGAAAACCCTGTCTGGCCGTTACCCTGGCTGGAAGCGCCACTAGCGGAAGGTGCAGCCGTGAGGGTATCTAGGCGCGCGAGGGCACAAGTACTGAGCCAAGGTGGAGAGCAAGAAGCAATGTGACGAGGGACTAGATGGGACTTTAAGAGGCGGTGTAGATCAGGCTATGCAGGTTATAGATGCTCCGTGGAGTCGGGCAGGCGCCAGGCAGGGCAGGCAGAATGTGCCCCGGTGATACTGGAGATATGTCATGCAGCAGGCATGGCTAGTCTGGCGCGGCTGGTGAGGCGTTGACGTCGTTGTGGAGCCGGACCCTTGCCACGCTACCGCCCGAAGCGTGCGTAGTGCCTCACTGGAACGACACACCTGAGCGCTGCAGTGTCGGCCGTGTGCTGGTCAGAAGCTCCGCCCGTTCGAACCTCTCCAGCTCGCCGTTGTTGTCGTGCGCGCACTCCGGACCGAATCCTACGCGCGTGCTGCTGACCGAAGACTGCACCGCCGTCTGCTGCTTACCCCGTGTCGCACCAGACCCCGAGCTGCCACATTGCATCTCCACGTTCGCTGCACGCGCAACTACCGCGGCGACGCTCATGACACGCCGGCCCTGAGTTCAGCATGGCGTCGTTGATGGGGTGGTGGGCAGTTGGCGAGTTGCTCAGTATGCGCCCCGCGCAGACATCTGGCCTGAATTCGGACCCTAGGCTGACTCTAACCTGCAGAGCGAGATGTAGTCGATGCCGACCCCGATGGTCAGTCCCCGCGCTTCCACCCCTCCAACGCCACCCATCCTAATACACCGCGCAGAAGAACCAGAGGCGGGGCAGAAGGAGATATTCACATCATGGGCCCTGTCCATCCTCATCGTCCTGCTCATAATAGCCCTCTTCACGAGCTACACACTGCAGACGCGCAAGATACAAGCAGTCCACGAGACTGTGCTGTCCATATTTGCTGGTACGTCAAGATCTGCATCACGAACACGATCAACGACAGCGTTGCAGGCTAGTCCTGTGTGAACCCTTGGCACATCTCGTAATTGACATGCACTATGGATGCTCGCTAACACCCTTCAGGCATGGTCGTAGGCCTCGTCCTTCGACTGACAGCTGTAGCATCGGTTCGAGATGCAGTCAGCTTCGACTACCAGATGTTCTTCAACTTGCTGCTGCCACCCATTATTCTTTCGGCAGGCTACGAACTGCATCAAGTGAGACCTTTCTCTCCGTCCAAGCTGTATATATTAACAAGAGTAGGGCAACTTCTTTAGACACATTGGAACTATTCTTACCTTTGCTTTCGCCGGGACATTCATCTCGGCTGTCACTCTGGGATGCATCTTGTTCGTGTGGACCAGGATCCCCCTCGATGGCTTCAAGATCAACTTTGTCGAGGCCATGTCGGTTGGCGCCACCCTCTCAGCCACTGACCCCGTCACTATCCTGGCCATTTTCGATACGTACAAAGTGGACCCGAAGTTGTACACCATCATCTTTGGCGAGTCCATCTTGAACGATGCCGTCGCCATTGTTTTGTTTGAGACGGCGCAAAAGTACAAGGATGGTGCTGAATCACTAGGCATCGTCAGTCTTTTCGAAGCCATCGGCATCTTCTTTGGCGTCTTCTTCGGAAGTCTGTTTATTGGAGTCATCCTGGGCATTGTCGCGTCTCTGATGCTCAAATTCACTTACGTCAGACGCTTCCCGCGAACAGAGAGTTGTCTAATCATCCTCATCGCCTACTTTACATATTTCTTTTCCAACGCCATTCACATGTCTGGTAAGAACATCATCCGTTTTGTTTGATTAACGCTAACCATCTCAGGCATCGTCTCACTTCTGTTCTGCGGCATCTGTATGAAGCATTACGCCTACCACAACATGTCCCGACGCACTCAACTGTCGACAAAATTCGTGTTCCAAACTACCGCCCAGCTGTCGGAGAATTTCATTTTCATCTACTTGGGGTTGTCGCTGTTCACGGACGACAAGCTAACATACAAGCCGCTATTTATCATGATTACCGTGGTCGGGATATGCGCAGCTCGCTGGGTCGCAGTGTTTCCCCTCTCCAAACTCATCAACTCCGTCACGAGATACCGCATGCGACGCCGCGGACAAGAACCTGTCGACGAAATCCCCTATGCACACCAAGCCATGATCTACTGGGCGGGCTTGCGAGGTGCTGTAGGCGTTGCGCTTGCAGCAGGCCTGACGGGAAACAACGGCGACACGCTGCGAGCAACAGTTCTTGTCGTGGTCGTGTTGACTGTCATCATATTCGGTGGCACCACAGCGCGCATGCTAGAAATCCTAGGCATCCGCACCGGCGTAGTCGAGGAGATTGACTCTGACGACGAATTCGACATCGAAGTAGTCAACGGCGGTACGTACACGCGCAACAAGGGCCAAGGTTTTGGCCACACACCGCAAGCCAGCCAAAACGGCTTCACCCTCAACAACGTCAACGGCCAAAACGGCACATACTCAAGCGGCTCAACGGCCCGCAACAGCCCCCCAATCCGCCCCAACGGCCAACCCAAGCGCCGCAACTCAAGTCGTTCACCCTACCCCGATGGCGCAGACCAAGGCCTCCTCAGCCCCGGCGACAGCTTCTCCGCCGACGAAGACGACGCCGATCTTGACCTCCCGCCCAGCGCACGCCGCTCGCCAAGCCACACCCCCGCATCACTAGACCCAGAAGACCCATCCCTATACCCCACATCAGGCCACAGAGCGCCGGAGGGTCCTGGGCGAGTAGCCACTGCTACCGCCGCCGTCTCGCAGCTCTTCTCCGATATCAGCCACGATCCTGCGAATGCGTTCAAGCAGATTGACGACGGGTTCCTCAAGCCACATTTACTACTTGATCCTGGGAGAGGTGCGCCGGGGCCAAGCAATGTTTGAGTAGGGATGGAAGGGGTGTATGGGTATATGGCATTTGTGGCGTTTGGGGGGGTTTTCGTTGTGCCTGTTGTGGCATGATATGGGACGGATCGGTGATAAACCGGCGTTTGGTGGGTGGTATTCACGTGTCGTGGTTGGAATAGATGGGTTGGAAGTAGATGCAACGCAATGCAACGCGATGCGTTCACATGTATGATACTCCAAGTGTAATGGCGACCAAGGCGCCTGAGGCGAATATCTGGATTATTTTCTGAAGGTTTTTGTGTGGAAAAGAATTGTTGGTATTCGCCTTGCTGTAGTTGTGTTGAGCCCAAGGAGGGTTGGGAAGTGTTTTGTGTTTACCTGATGAATAGATACCTGGTCGATATACATGTTCCCTCTGCATCCCCTTTCTTGGCTTATAGTGTGGCGTTCTGTTATGTTTGCTTGCGCCTTGTCCCATACCGGCCCATCGATCCGTGTCATGCATATATTTCTCACTTTCAGTTATGCTTCCCACTTTGGTTTTCTCAGCTCTTGATTTCCAACCCCACAAGTGCTATCTATTCTAGCAAGTGAGTAGTGTCTGTCTCTCTTGTCTTATCTTGTCGTATTCGGCGCTACGTCCCTCGCTGCATGCCTCTGAAGCTTTGGATCGGGGAATTTGTTAGTTAGACAGGCGGATAGGGCTTTTCGCTCTGGGGTAGGATAGGGGGAGGGAGGAAGAGAAGAGCCCAGCCCTCGGCCAACTGCGAGAGCGGGAAGTAAGCCGCGTTCTTTGTGGCTCCTACAAACTACAAAACTAAACAGATAGAATTTACAAAAGCGCATGTCAGGCGTATACTGCTAGGAATCTCAGCATAAGACTCGTATACTAATCTTAAATGTGGTTGTCAGGCTGCTGCGGGATAACAAGAATTAACATCAATGGGTAGAACTATGATACAACTAACCATGGAAACCATGGACAAATTCGGACGAGCTTGGCGTAATGAGGTCATATGGTCCTGCAGGTATTCAAATGCAATCGGACCCTCCCCTGAACCAAGTGTACCCTGCCACCTTTTGCTCTCTCACATTACTTGACTCCGCAAATCAACTTCCTAAATTTGATCGAACAACGCAGTCCTTGGACAGCACTTATGTAAGTCAGCCATAATGAGACCTGCTATATCCGTCTATTTTGCATACCCAAACACACAAACAAAACTAAACGCTGCAAAACTCAATGGCGACTTTCCATCCCTTCCCCCGCTTGCCCCTCGAACTCCGCACCAAGATCTGGGGAGTCGCGACGGAGGATCGAGTTCTCAAAGTCAGAAAGACATGGCATCGCAACCAAGGTTATTGGTCTCCCACTCCGGTACCAGCTGTAACCAGAGCATGTCGAGAATCCCGCGAACATTGCAGCTACCGAAAGGCTTTTATCATTGACTCATCCCCCCGCTACATTTGGGCGAACTTTGATTGCGACGTCGTCCAGATGAGAAGCGGCCTACTATCGGAAGAAAGTTTCCCAGAAAGAGATGAGGTTAGCCATCTGAGGATTGAGTTGGTGAACGAACAGGGATTGGATGAGACGGAGTCTTTCTACGACAACCACATTCACAATATCCACGATTTCCCCAAGCTGAGAAGTTTCGATCTTTTGGTGGGCAATGGGCTGTCGCCGCAGTGGACGGATTTCATCAAAGAGACGTATTGGGGAGCGTGTCCGATGGAGAACGTTCGGATTGTGGATGGGAAGACGGGAGAGTGGATTGATGAGGAGACGAGTGGGGCGTACCAGGATTACATTGATACTAATGGAGGAGAGAACGATGATTATACAAGGGTGGTGGATGATCCAGAAGAGGAGGAGGGGAGGGTGGAAGCGATGAAAATGCTCCAGATACCGCTGCCGCGGATTGATTTGGACTATTGACACTGACCTATTGCCATTACACTAACTCCGGATGTCACACTCATCAAATTATTTTGTCTTGAAGTGTCAAAAATAAATCCAAACCCTGGGGTGAATGAGTTGTAGACGGAGAAAGAGCTTATTGATGTCATGGTGAAAGGGGCAAGACTGAAATTCTGAGACACTATTGAAGGGAGTAAGACGGCAACGAAGAGGCGTAAGGTATATCCAAGCCGTACTTCCCAAACGAAATATGTATCGTGACAATGCCCTAGTGTCGAATACATCGAAACAAAACCAAGCAAAGAATCATCGCACTACCCACGGTATACGTCAACTCCACATACCCGCTCACACAATCACATCTCAATCTTCAACTCGCGATACGTCAACCGCCCTTTCCCCTCCCCAGGATGCACTTTCACGATGTACGATTCCTCCATCTTCCGCTCACCCCACCGCGGAAGCACCCAATTCCTCCTATCCTGCTCATCCTGCCACTGGGCGTGTAACTGTTTCATATCAGCGTTCATTCATTCGCCACCATGTACTTTCCTTCCCCTTCGTTTATAAAAAAAAAGTAGAGAGAAACATACCTGATAAGCCAGGTCGACTTTCTTCCGCCATCTCCCCTCATCCTCGCCCACCAGTTTGAGCAGAACAGGCACACTCCACGCTAATGCGGCATCCTGGGTATCCTCCTCGATGAACCGCCGTCGATGCAGAAGACACACATCCCCCATCCCATTCCTCTCGCACCGCGAGCAGCTGGGTACAGTGAGGGAGCAAGGTAGATCGGCGAGCGTGCATTGCAGGCAGGAGGTTATGCACACGAGTCGTGATTCGCCAGGGCTTGGGGGCAAGTGAATGGGGGGGTTGGTGTTAGGGAGTTCGTCTTGAAGCGCTTCATCGATGTCAGAAGGCGGCTTGTAAGAGTCGATGCTGGGCGTGTTGTAAACTGTTTTGGGCGTGACGAAGCGCTTTTGGTTAGTCTTGCTATTTGTCCAGTCGTTGTCGTCGTCGTCAACGCTCGTCGCGTCTGAAGCGTCGTCTCGGATACAGAAACGTGGGGATCGAAGGTCTTTGCGAGAATCGAATACGCTGCTGTTATAGAAAGAGGTGTTTGTTGGTGAAACACTCTCATATATATCCGGAGTGATTTTGAGCCGGCGCGGTGGCGTCCTTGGTTGCTCTTGCTCCTCAACTGCATGAGTGGACTCTTTGGCTTCGTCGCTGAGATCGCCAATCTCCAACTCCTCAAGCCACCCCGTAACGCGATCGCCTTCTTCCATATTCTCCTCCAATATCTTCCGCTCGATCTGGTGTTCCATGGTGTTTATCTCGGCTCTGTGGTAGACACCAGGAGTTGCGGTTGACGTGATTGTGTCGTGTCAATCGGTCATCATGAAAAGCTAACGAAGCTCACGGTGAAGGCGACGACGATTAAGCGAGTTCACCCGATGATACGGGGCAACGGACCGTGAAATGGTGAACATGACATTCAGAAGGCGGCGTCGCTGTGTCAAACGTGTACCGTGGTGAAAGGTGACTCTCGATTAGGCGGAATATCCGGAATCAAGGTTCGTTCTTTGCAGCACACACAACAACCCTAAACCCCAAGATTAAAAGTACTACAAAGACAAACATGCTGGTAGACGTATACAAACAACACGTAAGGCGTAGAAATTTCACAAAGTTTATACATGTAGGCGTCAAGCTGTTGCAAGACCTCGCTGCAGCCTACTTAGTTCCGGGTATTCCGACTAACCAAGAAGGTGAATGGGGTGAAAGAAAAACCGAGCTAACAGACGCCTGGTATCATCGAGACGACGAGTCGTCCTAGCGCAAAGCGAAATAGAAATAGCAGTGAAAAAATGCAAGTAGGAGAACAGGAAGAAAAGGTATGAACAGACGAAGAACATCACTCACCAGCCCATGGTTTAAGAAACTTGGTCAACTCCAACTTCTCATGACCAAACATTACATATGCAAACTACCTCACCCGGAACGCTGCAGTGGGTATCAGAGCTACAAGTCCACTACTCTTCGCCACCCACCATCGTCACCATTTCAGTACGCAAAGCCGCATCTACAGCACAAACCCTCCCAAAGTGACGTTCTTCCAACCCCTCACCGGATGCGTGTCCTCCAATTCGACACACCACCACAACACCTCCTTTGTTTTGTCAATCATGCCACTCTCCTCGTACGCCCGAGCTAACGCAAACCACGCCTCCGAGTAATCCCAGCCAGTACCAAGCTTTGTCAATGTCGAAAGGAGCCCAAAAGCGCGGTCGCGTGCTGCGAGACGATTGAGCTTTGGTGGCGAAAGCTGGTTCTGTACCGACGGGATATAACTCGTTAGGCGAGAAGATTTCAGATTGGAAGGAGTTTGCTGGGCCAATGGAACGGAAGGCAAAGATGAGTAATTAGCAGCGTTCGTCCCTTGATCCGGCTCCATGGGTATCACTTCGGCGTAGATGTCGAGTAAAATATTCGACAGCCCGACAATACCTTCGGGGTGGTCTGGGAAGTGCAAGAGTGCGCGCTCAAAGTCCGAGCGAGCCTGGTGTTGACGAGATTGGGCCACGAGAGACTCTCCGCGCTATCACTAGTCAGTACAGGATATCGCACAATCAATGAAATTTTCTTACTGCAGCGAAGGCGTCAGCCCATAGCTCTTCCACACTCTTCCCGCCGCCCCAGCCCTTCTCTGCAAGCGCCCTAGCAGTCGAGTGTTCGACTGCCAGCTCCGCCTCAAACTTCTCGATCAGCTTTAGCGCTTCGGCAACTGCTTCGTTGGCATCGTTGAACATTTGTGCTCGCGAGTATAGCCCAGAGATGAAAATCCATATGCCTACTAGTAGAGAAACTTTCTGTCTACGTTCCTCGATTTTGGAGAATCGGGGACCTGGAGGGACATAATTTGTGCTTGGAAAAGGCGCAGGCAGACGCACGTCTTGTTTATGAGAGTGGCTAGCCTGTATTTGTGGTGGGGATGTATGCGAAAGATTATGTGGTATGGCACGAAGTGGCCGATCATTGCTTTCTATTGACTTTCTTGGGGAGCTTGACAAAGAGAGGCGTCGAGGGGAGTTTGAATGCACGTTGTTGCCCCGTGCTGGGGTGCCGTTAGATACGCCCTCTGGTAGAGGAGGTACTTCGGGTGCTTGATCATTGTCCGGCACTGAGGGCCTTCCAGAACCGCCCGGGTTTCGCGCCTTGCTTGAACTTCGCCCGATGTTAGCGTTTCCTTCGTCAGGCTTGTGATGATGAAACAGGTGGTGTCGATGGTGACCAGATTTACTTGCATCCCCTTCAGTGACTTGAATCGCAGGAGCGGAAGCTTGTTGAGTGGCCATCGCAGGTGTCCTAGAGCTAAGAACTGATGGATTTCGAACAACCGACTCTTGGGGTGAAGCTCTGACCGAACCCCGTCCTCGGAAAATGCTCCCTCGACCAGTTCCAACAGCACTCTTGGGCGGTGCCAACGTGGTGATAGATGGCACAATTTTAGTCTCGTCTCGAGCTGGATCCCCGAACAGTCTGGCATACAGAGCGAGGAGCTCATCGCAACCGTCTACGGCAGCGATGGCGCTGTCGGTGACTTCGACAAGGGCGAGTTGTGTCATCTTGATTTGTAAGATCTCCCTCTTTTCGGAACCTTCCATGTAATCTACTACGCCATGGCTTGATGTGTCGTTTCCATTTGCCGCATTAAGATGCTCGCTACGATAGGCATCCGCGTCGTCTGAACCAAAGAGAACAGTGGGGTCTCCGAACTGCTCGAAAGCTGCTTCGCATGCCTTCTCGGCAGCAGTGAAGTCAGACCGCGAAGTTAAGAGCAGGGCAAGTACATGCCAAATAGGGATCAGCTTGCGCTCTCGACCAAATTCGGTTATCAACCCGCCAGATAATACTCCATCGGCACTGATCGACGTGTTGTGTTTGGTAGCGGCGGAAAGGGCACGTTTGGCGACTTTTATCGCCCCCGGGATTTCTCGCGTCTCGGCCAGCACTAAAGCCAGAGCGTACAGAGCATCGATGTTGTTGGCATCACCGAGACTCGGGGCGAGTGACTTACGCAGGTATTGGACTGCTTTAGCCTGGATAGCCGCTCGCTGGTCGACTTCGTATGTGAAGCGTGCCCAATGGGCCTGACTGATGCCCAAGGAGCAATATGCGGCAGCAATGGCAGCGGGCTCCGCCAGCGTTGCCGTGGATGCCACAAATGCAGTGTCCGACGATGATTGAACGTGCTCACATTGCTCCAACCACTTCTCGAGTTGATGGCCAACATCCAGCGCCTTCTGGGCTTCCTTTCGTGATCCAAATCGGCAAAGAATTCGTATCGCCTCTGCCGAAGTTCGAAGAATGGTGCTGTCATTATCGATCTCAACATCATCTTGGCCTGCTTCCTCAGCCCGATCTTTCCCGCGTGTGATGATCTCGACGTAGGAGTCGAAAGCCTTGAATGCCAGATCGAATTCGGCCAGTGACGCATGCACGACGAACAAATGTCGCAGGATTTGTGTGGAGTGAAACGTCTTGGTAGCTGCTCGATACAATATCTAGGACTTTGCGTCAGTCTGCCACCACCACTACTCGTGTAAAGTATCGTAAGACTTACGTCAAGCACACTTCGTCCAACCCCTTCTTTCCCACCCTCACCGAGGTCGCCATCACTCCAAGTTGGCCCACAGAGAAGGCGCCAGTTGTACATGACGGAGTCTGTCCATGCTTCAATTTCGCGGTTGCTTTCACTTGCTCTGGGAAATTGCGTTTCTCGTATCAAAAGACTTTCGTAGATCGTCTCAACACGCTTCAGCTCTGCGCGCTGCCGTAGTCGCGTCGTGGACAGGCTTTGCAGAGGTGACTTCTCCTGGGTGGCAGGCGCCGACTCAGGACTATAAGTCAAGTCGTGTCGCAGGATGGTGGACAGTGTATCGTAGTATGCTTTCCATGCCAGGCGACGGGATAGAGCTGTGTCTCCCGAGTCATGCCCTCCACTCTTTGATGAGCTTTCCCACAGTCGTGCCCAGTAGCGGTATGTTTGCAGAGCTTCTGACGATTCGACGTGTTCGTCTCTCCCACTGGACTGGTCAGATAGCTGACACAGCCGCACGAGGAGGTGCTCGGTCCACATCTTGAACTGAGGTGACTCGGCATTGGTAGAGGGGAGGGACGACAGCCAGGGGACGATTGAGGAGTACGTCGCGACTGCATCCCCAACTGCACCCGACTTTTCTTGCGCGGAACCTTTCAGGAAGGCGCCTTTGGCAAGACAGACCCTCGACCAGCCACTCAATGCCGCTCCTTCTCCCGACATGGTGGTCGCGACGGCCCTGAAATCACCGGGGAGACGCGCCACAGCCAACCCAGGCTCGTCGAGCACATAGTGCAGCCATCCAAGGCAGACGGTGGCCTGGAAAGCATCCTGATTGTGATCTCCTTCCTCCTCGACTGCGGTGAGCAGAGACGGGATGACTTGCGACAGGCCAGAAGAGGCGGTGGAGGCGCCAGTGGAGGGCCGTTGAGTACTATATTCGGCGATTTGGGCCTCGGATCGTGCGGTGAGTGTCAGGCCTGGACGCGCTGTTAGCCACGATAGGCCAAACTGAAGCTTCGAGAGGTTGCTGACATCGGCGGTGTGGAGCATGCTTCTCGACCTTCCTGCATAGCTCTGGCACGTCCTTCCAGCGTCCGGTACATCGTGCCTCGTCCAACTGTTGTATGTAGCGCAGGGCCTTTTCGCTCTCCGGGGCGTGCTGCGCAGCTGTAAGCTACCAATGTATAGGATGACGTTGATTCGGGGTCCTGGGCATGTCAAGAATGTGCAGCGGAAGAAACACGTACAACCATTGTATTAGAGATAAATCTGTCGCGCTGGAACAAGTCGCGGGATGTCCAGAATCATGTTCAAAAGAAATACAACATGCAGAGCCGCTTGACACGGCCGTACAACTGTCACTGAACATACGCAACGCCTGTCCCGCTCATGCACTAGGTTAGACGATACATCCCTGCCTCTTTCTTTAGCGTGCCGCGGCCCGACAAAGCCCCGATATGTAAACTTTTTTTGTCACCGATTCATCAGCATCAACGCCTTGGTAGTGTAGGGTTTATTATTGGGAACTGCAAGACAAAAAGACAGAAACATTATGGCACCCGCTGCAACTGAGCTGGCGACGCTTCGAGCGCTCACATTTCGTATATCCTCCACAGCAACCGCACAGCTTCCGCAACACGTGCCTGCGATTGCTGCATCCTTGGCCAACTGCAGGACGCTCCTCTCCTCAGCCCAAACTTCTGGTTCCAAGGCCTCTTCTTCTGAGGCATCAGTGGCAGTCCACAAGTACCGGACCCTGCTTTCTACTCTTCTCCAGGACAGGACTGTTCAGGGAAGATGGTCCGCCATTGTGCTCATCAAAGCAACTGTCGAGGTTGGAGGGTGGGAAACTCTGCAAAAATGTCTCCCCTGGGTACGCGGGCTTTTGGGTATCTTGGTTAAGCCGGATCCGCCATCGTCCAAGAAACTCTGTCTCATCACCTTGACGCGCATATTTCTTCTTACAAGAGAATATCCAACCATAATTCGCGAGATCACGACGCCGTCATTACCGACATTTGTTCAAACCAGCTTGAAGATTGCCAGCCTGAATGCACCGGCTGGTTTGCTACTCGTCATTCTTGAAAGCTTCAACGAACTGCTCCCACGCCATCCTACCATTTTCCGCTCCTACCTCAAGCAACTTCACCCATTCCTCGCTCGTCTCATCGCTCCCACACCCTCCAGCAAGCTATCCAAGGAACAAGACCAAGATCAGAAATTTGAAATCACATCCGAGATTACGACTGCGGCACGGAGGTTGTTTGTCCAGCTGCCAAATTGTGCACCAAAAGGAGCTTCTAGTGAGGACTGGGCAAAGTCGCTGAAAACCACTGTCAACAACGCACACCGGGTCGCTGACAAGGTCTTCCGCGCTGTGTTGGAGGACTGGCAGCCAACCACACGTGAAGCGCCTTCGGTAAATGGACACACGCTGAACGATGAAGTCCAGGATCTCGAAGTTGACAGCATGGCATTGCCACCTTGGTCGGGCATCTTTGCGGGCAGCGAAAGATTGACGAATCTCCTGTGGCTCGTGAAGGAATACCTCGACAATTCGACGGCTAATCCTGTGTACTTCAACGTTGGAGTGATTATGGATCTTGTTACCAGGATGCTGTCTCTCACTGTACCTGCTTCTGGAGGCAAGGCTTTCCAGAATGCCGTGCGGTTCAACAATCAGACTAGCAAAGAGGAAAGAGAAAATTTGTGGCTAGTTTTACCGTCAATCCACGTGGCCACCTTCGAGGTGCTGCTTGCCCTAACAAGCAGGTCTCAGTCCAGCACATTGGCGTTGGATGCGCTTATCCTTGACCAACTCGTCTGGGTGTTTGGCTCAGAGAAAGAATCGGCACAAATTCGGACAGCTTGTTATTCAGCTGCATCAGTCCTGCTCAAAAGATCGGGCGTAACCCTCCCAAAGTCGTCCACCGACTCGCTTGCCCCTCTCATACGCGCCTGCTGTGAGGATCTCCTTCCTTCAGAAGTCATTGCTGGACCCGCAAAGCAGACCCCAGGAGAAGCTAAAGCAAACGGTCACAGTCAACCACAGGCCATAGCGAATGCAGACTCTTTTCTCGGTGCATCAAGGGGTATCAAAGACCCCTTCGCCAATTTCACGGGCCTGAAGGAGGCCGCATATAACCTTCTGCCCCTCCTTCTCGCCAACATCCGCGCACAGTACCTTTCCGATTCTTTACGGGCTCGTCTGGACCGCACCGCTATCCTCACCCAGCACAAGGACGCCATGGTCGCGAGTGTCCTGAATCCACCCCCCAGCAAAAAGTTTGGCAAGCCGGCTGCGAGTATTCTACCGCTCATGGCACGGTCGTTTCCGCAGGATCAAGACGTGGAGGGTATGCTGAGACCGAGGGTGCCCGTCATTCGTGTTGGTCACCAGGACACGGATCTGGATGACGAGATGGAAGACGAAGCGGAGGAGGAGGATGGGGAGGATGAGGAGGAGGAGGAGGAGGAGGAGGAAGAAGCCGAAGAAAAAGAGCTTGAAGAGGAGCAAGAAGTCCCAGACAAAGTAGACGAACACTTCGTAGGCCAAGAGTTAGACACTCTCCTCGAATCCGCAGGACAGCCATCAACAGCAGCAACGGACCATACCATGTCCGAAGCACCAGCAGACGAGGAGGTCATCTCACAAACAAAAGCAACATCTGATATACCGGAGCCTGCAACCCCTCAGGATATAGGAAAGCGCCCGCACGCCGCTGACGCACCTCTTTCCCCCGCCAAACGCGTGAGGACAAGCGAGCGCGTAAGACAAAGAGAGGAAGCCCAGCGCACATCGTATCCCATACTACCTGCCACCACGCCTACTAAACCTCCAGTTGTACCAGCGACCTCAGACTTCACCGCCACGACTACTGCGTCAGTCATCCCCGAGCTGCCTGAGCCAGGCGAAGCAGGAGATAGCGACGACGATGAGGATGTCGTGCCGCTTGTATTCGGGCAAGACACAGACGACGAGTCGGAATAGATAGACAAGTATACATGTTGATGAGAGGTTGGCAAAAGCTGGTGAAAGGATAGTTGAAGGCGGTGAATGCATTGACACTAAATCTCAATTTCTACTTGGCCTTTTTATGGCTCGACTGATTCCTATTCCATGGTGGTAGATGGACGGCTTGATGTGAGTGACGGAAAGCGCGAAGCAACTTCTCGGTCAAGTGTAGAGGGGAAGTAAGCTCCGTTTTGTTCTTTGTGGCTCCTACAAGCTGCAAAACTACACAAGTAAAATTACAGGATGTGTACGCGAGACGTATACAGTTGAAAACTTAAGTATACGATTTCTACACTAAATACAGTTGTAATTGTCAAGCTATTGCATGATTTCGCTGCACCTTGGTTCCTGGTATTTCGATCAACCGAGAGGCAACCTCATATATATTCCATCTTGAAGTATTTGCAACTTATATCGACTTAAGATGTCCTTGCTTAGTTCCGTAGTCTTTCAGTTTGAACTTTAGCATTCTCCCTTTCTGCCAGATGCTCATCTGCTCCCCCTCTATTGTGCTCGTGACGTGGAAGTCTGTGGCTGGTTGATCCTGGATATGGTTGCTCTCCGCTGAGTATTATTGCTATTTTTATAGACATGGAAACCAAGCAAGTTCTGTGCGTTCACTCTCTTTGAAAACGCAGGCTCGCGTGGGATATTAGCCACGGAGGGAACGTCGGTCATTTAGCAAATGAGTGCCTACATCTCACCGCTTACCCTTCATTCCCTTCCCTTTGCCTTTCCCCTTCCCCTTCGCTCCACCCCCACCAGTAAGACTCCTCACATCCTTCTTACTCAAACTCAGCGTCCCGCCCCTGAACTTGCCAATACTCGGGCCACCAACACCCCTCTCCCTCTTCCGATCCACGTCCTTTCTCCCAAACTTCTTCTCCACTTCCAGCACAATGCCTGCCTCCTTGGCCTCTGCTCTCCGCTTCTCCTCGGTTGTCCGCGCTTTCTGGATCATGTGCTTGCGCTGCGACATGGGCATCTTTTTCTGCGCGAAGACGGACGACTTGGCGCCCAGGGACTGCAAATGTAGGTCGGCAGACTTGTGGCGCGCGATGCCCGTGGTGCTCAGCGCGGGGGTTGATGTTCCTGACGACGAGGCGGAGAGGAGATGCGATTCGCGGAGGAGTTTCTGGAGGGCCATGTCGTGTTTAAGATTTGTTGTTTCGTTGACGTCGTCGTCTTCTTTCTTCTTGCCCGTGGTATTGGTTGTGGAGGGTGCTGCTATTGCTGATGTGGGCGGTTTGGACGACATGAAGGCTTTTAGTTCGGCTCTGGACGTCTCGTCTCGTTCGCGCCGTGAGCCTGTGTACTCGACGATCTCCACTTTGTCTGCTTCGTCCTCGCTGATGCCAGACCAGTCTGACTCTTCCTCGTCGTCGTCGTCGTCTTCTTGTACTACTGGCTCTTCCACCTTCTGCTTCTTGGGCTCCACGGCCAGAGGCTTGAACTTGGCCTCGAACGCCCGCCGGAATATGGCCTGTAGGTCCTCTGCACCGGAGTCATTGTCGTCTGAAGCAGGCGACGACGACCGAGACGGTCGCTCAAGCTCTGCGCGCGATACGCGCTTTCGTTTTCCCAGGGCGGGCGCCATTATCATGTGTCGTTGGGAAGGGAAGACGTAAGCAAGTGCATGGATTCAGTCGCATATAAAATTCCCGCGCTAAAAGTAAACCTCCGCCAAGCATCTCGGACCTCCGTCTCCTCCCCCGCATACCACCACAATTCTTCGTTCCTCACCAGTCAGATACCCAGGATGACGCGCTTCCGCCCATGCATAGACCTGCACGCCGGCAGCGTCAAGCAGATCGTTGGCGGCACCCTCAACACGACAACGCCCGACATCCTCAAGACAAACTTCACCTCCGAGCACCCCTCCGCCTACTACGCCGCCCTGTACAAAAAGCACAACCTAGCCGGCGCACACGTCATAATGCTCGGCCCCGGCAACGACGAAGCAGCGCAATCCGCCCTCGAAGCCTGGAAGAACGGCATGCAAGTCGGCGGCGGCATCAACGAGACGAATGCGCGCGAGTGGATTGAGCGGGGCGCGGAGAAGGTGAGGCTCTCGCACTACGATACCGTGGAGAACAAGGCTAATCGGACACGCAGTAGGTAATCATAACATCGTACCTCTTCCCCTCCTCAGCGTTCTCCCTCGAGCGTCTACGCGCCGTCCTCGCCGCCCTCGACAACGATAAATCACGCCTCGTAATCGACCTCTCATGCCGCCGCAAAGACGAGAAATGGTTCGTCGCGACAAACAAGTGGCAGACAATCACGGACTTTGAACTCAATCAAGGTATTAACCTCCCTTTCACACACACATAAATACGCGTATAAACACCCCAACTCACACACCCCCCAACCAGATTCCATATCCCTCCTCGAACCCCACTGCGCAGAATTCCTCATCCACGCCGCCGACGTCGAAGGCCTACAGCGCGGCATCGACCATGAGCTCGTCGCCAAACTCGCCCAATGGTGCCGCATCCCCGTCACATACGCGGGCGGCGGCCGGTCGATTGCCGATCTCGAGCTCGTCAAGGAGCTGAGCAGTGGCAAGGTGGACTTGACCATCGGGAGTGCGTTGGATATTTTTGGGGGCTCGGGCGTCACGTTCGAGGACTGCGTGCGCTGGAATGAGGCGCAGGTATAACAAGGAGATGTAGGACTTGGTTTGCGAGGCGAGGAGATGGGGGTGGGTGGATTTGCTGCTGTCTGTGTGTCTGTGTGGACGTTGGGATTCGATGGGTGGTTTGGTTTGGTATGGTTTACTTTACTTTACTAGCCTGGCTATGCATGCAAAAAACACTAGCTATTCTCTCACTTCACTGGCATGGCATGGCATGGTATGACAGCAACTACCCACCCATCCATCCATCTCTCGACCTCAAAAAAAAAGCCCCAGCCACTCCAAACCTGTAAAACGTCGGATTCGCATCAATCGTGCCCCACCTGACGTGAGCAAAGAAATCCCCAAAAGCGCCTATACGCGTGGGAAAGTAAAAAAAGGAGGCGCGCCAACAAAAGTGTCGGCAGTAAGGAAAGAAAGAAAGAAAGAAAGAAAGAAGGGGGGTAAGACAAAGTCATCCCGCGCAAACATTGCCACTCCAATCTTAGCTTTACTTTACTTCAATCGATGATACAGCCAGCCTGGCGAATAAAAAATATAGTATATACTGCAGTATGGGGGGAAAGGTATGTATGCCCATCGTTATTGACGCCTTTGTCCAAGTCAGTCAACCGAACCAACACTGTGATAATGCGCAAATAGGACGAACTCACCACCTCACATGCCGCCCCTAGGCGTGCCGACCGCGCTCGTAGCCGCGGTGCTGAACCCGCCATTCGCACTCGCCGCATCGTCAAAGTCCATCCACTCAGGGAACTCCATAGTCGCCTCCCTCAGCTTATCCACCGCCGTGCTCTCGATAAGATTAGCGTCCTGGAACAACAAGCTCGTATCCTCATTGAACGTGCGGCAATTATTGCACAGCAGGCCAATGTCCTGGCGGAACGGGCGGAGCGAGTTGTACTCCTTCTTGTTGATTTTCTTCTTGATCTGGTTCATGCAGATGGGGTTTTTGATGAGCTGGTAGTAGCTCGGGTAGTCCCATTTATCGGGGAGTTCGATGAAGGGGTCGATGATACCGCGGTTGGGCAGGTCTGGGTCGGTGAGGGATTCTTCTTCGAGGTCGTTGAGCGCTTCGTAGACCGTGTTGACGATCTTCTGGAGGGAGGCGCGCTGGTCGGGGCTGAGTACGTCTTTTGAGGGGCCCGGGCGGCCGCGCTTGCGTGGCGCGACGTCGCCGTCAAGGGAGGCTTCGTCAGCTTTACGCTTCTCGGCTTTGGGCTTGCGGCCGCGCCGCTTGGGGACTGGCTCTTCTGAGCTCTCTCGCGAAGGCACTGGTGAGGGACCGTCGTCGGGGCCTAGTCTTGAGACTTTGTTGCGGCCGCGCTTCTCGACCTTAGCTTCTTTGCGCGCGATGGCTGCTTCAATTGTGTCTTCGTCGTTGTCTACGGCCTCCAGCCACTGCTCTTCGGTGAGACCGTCGTCATACTTGACGCGAGTTCGCTCACGGGCACCACGGCCGACAGGCGTATCCTCCTTCTCTTCGACTAGAGGAACGTCCTCGTTCAGGTAGATGTCAGGCAATTCGCTCTCGCCGATCAAGCGCTGCAGCTGCTTTCCAGGGCCATACGGATCGTTTGCAAGACGATCTCGGTCCATCTCTTGGAAGAGCTTGAACTCGTCATCGTTTCGCATCATGATCATGTTCAGATCATCGTCGTCCATCTCTTCCTGCTCAAGGTTCTCTGCAGCTTCGGCCGACTCCAACATGACTCGAAGCATAGCGTCTCGCTCCTCGTTAGTCGACTTGTTATCGAATTTACCAGCTTGAATGACTTTGCCGTCCATATCGAGCTTATAATTAGCACGCTCGAGAATCTTCTCCTCCACTGAGTTGGAGGTGATAAGACGGAGAATGCGCACTTCATTCTTCTGACCAATACGATGAGCACGATCCTGGGCCTGCAAATCTTGATGGGGATTCCAATCCGAATCGTAGATGATGACTGTATCAGCAGTCTGCAGATTGAGACCAAGACCACCAGCACGGGTAGACAGCAAGAAGCAAAAGTATGGCGAATTCGGGGCGTTGAACTTCGTGAGTAGATCTGAGCGATCATCCGCTTTGGTTGCACCGTCCAGACGCATGTACATCATGCCTCGTAGACGGAGATAATCCTCCATGATGTTCATGATTTGTGTCATTTGGAAGAACATGAGCACACGATGACCGGTGGCCTGAAACTTGGGCAAGATCCTGTCCAGCAGCTCAAACTTGCCTGATGCGCGCCATAAGAGATCGTTGGTGCCTTTACCCGGATTCATCACATCTTCCACTTCATCAAAGACAAAGGGATGATTGCAGAGTTTTCGCAACTGCATCAGCATGTTGCTCAAACCTCGCATACCCGTCTTGCCACCCTTGCCGTCGCTGACCATGAGCCTGTTATGTGTGACAAGCTGCTTGTACAGTTTCGCCTGTAGAGTGGAGAAGTTGCACTTGATGACACGCTCTGTCTTGTCGGGAAGATCCTTCTCGACATCCTTCTTCAGACGGCGCAGGAGGAAGGGCCTAAGCACCTTATGAAGTCGACGAATGACAAGAAGCTGCTCTTCTTCGGTAAGCTCCATCTTGTCTTGGGTTCCGGTGTTTGCGAATGGAGTATTGAACCATTCATCAAACGATGTAGCAGACTTGAAGATAGTTGGGAGGACAAAGTTCAGCATAGCCCACAGCTCCGTCAGATTGTTCTGGAGTGGTGTTCCGGTGAGAATCAGACGGAACCGTGTCGAGTAGTATTGTGTGATTGTGCTGCTGAGCTTGGAGTTGGCGTTCTTCATACGATGTCCCTCGTCGACGATCATGTGAACCCATTTGATTTTGCTCAAGACGGGCCTGTCCTTGATGATGAACTCGTATGTGGTTAGCAGAACCTGGAACTGACCCCATCGGATCTGTTGCTGGAACTGTTTACGGGCGTTGGGGGGTCCCTTGTAGACGATTTTGGTGACGCTGGGCGCCCACTTGTCAAACTCATTGTTCCAGTTGGTGAGTGTACTCAGTGGAACTATGACCAAGAATGGACCGGGTTGACGCTTCTTTTCGATGAGGTAGGTAATCAAACTGATGGTCTGGATAGTCTTGCCAAGACCCATCTCGTCGGCAAGAATACCATTGAGGTTGTTGTTGTACAGGGATATCATCCACTGCAGACCCTTCAGCTGGTACTCCTTCAGTGTGCCACCCACCAAATTCGAAGCCTGCTGCGTGACTTCTTCCTTGACGCGATGAGCAATCTCGTAGTAGTCGGTGCGCTTCTTGCCAGGTCGGTCCCCGTCCTCTGACCCACCATCGTCGGAATCTTCGCTGGGCTCTTCCTCTGCGTTGTTGAGCTCGTAGCGGTTGGAGTGGTTTCGCTGTTGTGCCTTGACGGAGTCGGCGAGCTGCTTCAAGAAACCATTGGTCTGCTTGAGCAAATGCGTGATACGTGTGTCCTTGGCCTGACCCAAAAGCTTGAGGTACGTCTCCTCGTCGTTGGCCTTCAAAGCTTGCAGACGTTGCTTGGCAGTACGCTCCACACGCTTCTGCTCTTCCTTCTCGATGTTCTGATGCGTAGTGATCATAGTACGGCCGAGCTTTTGCAGGCGCTGTCGCTGCGCCATACCAGCTTCGTTCAATTCGGTTCGGTGCTTTCGGATAGCGTCGATGAACTCGTGGTACTTCTTCTTTTCCTTTGTCTCGCGTGCATCGCGCTGCTGCTTCTCGAGCTTTTCTGTAAGGCGAGCTTCACGCATGGATTGTTTCTTGAGACGTCGGTAGATGGTCCTGTTGGCGGTCATGGCGAGGTTATCGGCATGGATCATCTGCTGCGCAATCTCTCTCCGCAACTTCCGCTGCTTCTCCAAGAGGTTGAGTTTTTTCTGTTCAATCACCAAGGCCAGCTTGACTTTGCCGTCGTCCTCAGGCGTGTCGGTTTTACTGGTGTCCCAGGAACCAACATTCGCATTGAGGTTCTCGAGCTCAGCCTTCCTCGCTGTGAGCCGGTTGTACAGGATGATCTCCCGTTCCTTGCGCAGCTCCTGCATGCCTTGTTGCACACCATGCATGTCCACACCCTG
The DNA here is from genome assembly GCF_010015815.1 of Dothidotthia symphoricarpi CBS 119687. Classification (NCBI taxonomy): domain Eukaryota; kingdom Fungi; phylum Ascomycota; class Dothideomycetes; order Pleosporales; family Dothidotthiaceae; genus Dothidotthia; species Dothidotthia symphoricarpi. The sequence continues at coordinate 952,998 of NW_022985019.1, read as the reverse complement.
TGGCATGATTGTCGCAAGGTATGGCCGATTCTTTCGCTGAGCGTGAGAAATGTAGTTGACGTCGCGGAAGGCTTCGCTGCTCCATGGCTCGATGAACGTATCCGGGAGACGAGGGAGACTCCTGTTTTCTTGCACTGCAGCGGCATTTGCGCTCGAGGTGCTCACAGCGCGTGTAGCATTGTCGAGAACCTGTGAAGCCACAACGACCGCCTCAACAGCATCCTGCGGCTTCTTCTGGTGGTGACCGTAGATCTGTTGTTGAATAGGAGCAGGCAGCGGGAGTCCCTTGGACAGCTGCTTGAACGCCCCGATCTGTGCGCGGAAAATCTGCATCTGCTTATCGTTCAAGACCTTGGCGCTGCTGGAAGTCGACGTCGACGTTTGGCTGTCACCAGAGAGAGACTGACCCCCTGTTGTCGCAGTTTGCGCGCCAGCTAGCGGGCCATTCGAAGCCAGCGCGGGCGTCGCGATGTTGCCATCGCTTGTCACAGACCCGTTGGACATGCCCATTACGGAGCCGTTCTGTTGTGGGGTTTGCTGGTCTGGCAGGCTCTGCTGTCGCTGGTGCTGCTGCATCAGCTGCTGTTGCTGCTGTTGCTGAAGAATCCGCTGTTTTTGAATGTACTGGTTCTGCTTCTGGACCATCGCGAGGGTGTTGCGCAGTTTGATCAGATCAGGATTGGTCTCGGGGACACCCTGCGCCTTCATCTGCTGGTATTGCTACGTGGAGGTCAGTTGGGCCGTTGCATGAGCACAACGACGCGTGGTCTGTAGTGGAAATACCTGGTAGATCTGCTGGACGCGCTCCCTGGTAAGACTCCCAGGCAGCTGCCCTTGTCCTGCCATTTCCGGATTAGCCTGCATCGATGTCATGGTGGTTGTGGTCGAGGTTGTTTGTTGTGCTGCGCAAACAGCGGCTGGTATTAACGGGTGAAGGGGTCACCGCACGGGGTGGACACGCGCAATTATAAGGGAAAGACAGTCGCGGAAGTGGGAGGCGCGCGCAGCAGGCTGCTATGGCATTATCGTGCGGCGTGGTGGTGGTGAGGATGTCTTGGTTGACGGGGCCGATGGAAGTCCGCCGGGGGAGCGCCTTTCGCGTTGTCGCAGGCCGGTTGCAGGCTGAGGAGAAAGCAATTTCGCAGGGGCGAGTCAGCGGGCGCGGGCCGCGCAGAGGGTGGGAAAGCTTTCTGCACGCGTCGAGAACAGCGTGTTGGTACCGTGGTCGATGTCGGCGCGCGGTTTGGTGATATTTGGGGATGGGTTGTTGGCGAGACGTCCTCCTGGCAGTCTTACGCGCAGCTCGACGTTCGTTCTAATCTAGTGCTCTTCTTGGCATGTCAGGTGATGTGATATGGCAATCACAGCACCAATCAGCGTTCACAACTTTAACGGTGAAGTATCACTCGTTTTGGGAGTTCAGCGTTGCTCAGGTTCACGGTGAATAGTCGCTGGAGTGTAGACAAACAAGGCGCTTGCCGTCTTTAGTGCGAACGATCGAATGCGGAAAGTGCAGTCCACATGCGAACCAGTGGAGTGCGACGTCCACGACCCCTCCACCGCATTGTAACGCGTCAAGAACATCAAAATCGGTTTCATGAATAGCAGGCCACTCAATGGCTCTAAAATGCGGCACTACGTCTACCCAAAGTCACTGTTTCTCTCGTACTTGGTTGATATTTGCTCAATCGAAACTTGCCTTACCTAGAAGTGAGAAGAACGATCGATACAAGGCATCTGTCCTGCCAAAGCTCTTACCGACGACACGTCTGATAGGGAGCATAGAAGAAGAAACGAAAGAGGACATAATCAGTCAGCCACTAGCGCGTACTCCCAAATAAGATGACTTCAACACCCCCCACCCTGCTGATGTTTATATGCTTTACATTGTACCTTCAACGAATCGATTGATCACGTTTGTATGTTCAGTTCACTCGACATAATCAGATAGTGGTTATACGACAATCAGTCTTATATTCATACTCTGTTCAACATCCACGAAGCGACAACAGACGTGGTGAACTGCGAATGATCACTTCGAGAGCATCCACCAAACCATTATATTAGGTTCTTGCTTGCCAGTCTTTATACTCCGGACTCCATCACCTCGGATCTTACTATTCAACCAAAATGAGTACCGCAAATCAGGCAGAAGGCGCCGTAAAATTCTACGAGCCAAAATCGTGGACCTACGACGACACATGGCACAGGGACTTCACTCAACGCTTCACATCCTACCTCGACATCCAGCCCGGCCAGCAAGTGCTAGACCTAGCATGCGGTACGGGACTATTGACCTTCCTCGAAGCCGAAGCCGTAGGTCCCACAGGCCATGTTCTCGGTGTCGACGTCACGCCCGGCATGCTTGCCGTAGCCGGCTACAAGAAGAACCAAGGCGGCGACAAATACGCCAATATGTCGTTCGTGAAGGCAGATATCTTGCATTTGGATGAGATGGAAGAAATGAAGGGGAAGACATTTGATGTAATCACTGTGGCTTCTGCTCTCGTTCTATTCCCAGATCCAAAGGCTGCGATTGAGCACTGGGCAAACTATCTCAAGCCAGGAGGCGTCATCGCGATGGACGCGACCCATCCCAGGAATCTAGTCTCGGGCATGGTGCTCGAACGCGTGGCTCGCCGTCTGGATCTTCCTATCCCGTACAATCGTGAGTGGAGCAGGTCGGAATCGACGCTCAAGAACATGCTTGAAAGTGCTGGTCTGGAAGTGGAGAAAGTCGTTACGGTGGACAGCCAAGCTGGGTATGGCAAGCGGTTCTACGACATGGAGCAGTGGGATGATTTCTTTGTGGAGAACGTGATTGTCAAGGATGTTGCGAGGACGTTTGCAAGCAATGATATCCGCAGGAAAGCACAAGGCGTTTACAAGGAGGAATGGGAGAAGCTGGCGATTGATGGCAAGGTGGAGGAGATAGACGCAGTCTTTTTGGGTATTGCGCGGAAACGTGAGTCTCGTTTGCAGCCAGGTACTGTATGCACCTACTAACAATCTTACCAGCTGCCGATGACTCAAGATACATCCCCGAAGCCATCAAAGACGAAGCAGTCTTCACAGGTGGTTGCCGCTGCGGTGCTGTCCAATACACCTCCAACGCCCGCCCATCAGACATCGTCTTGTGCCATTGCCGCACCTGCCAACACGTCTCCGGCTCCAGCTACCTCCCCTTTGTCAGCCTATCCAGATCGGCTTTTAAGTTCACCTCATCTTCCACTCTCAAAACCCTCAAGTTCTCAGATGTAGCCGAGCGAACGTTCTGCAACAGCTGCGGCACTCCCATCACTATGAGTTACTCCTTCAGTGCTGACCACTTGAGCGTGACGATGAGCTCGGTTAATCTAGAGAGCATGCGAGGCGAGCAGCCTCGAGTCAAGAAACACATCTACGTTGGAGAAAAAGCGCCTTGGGTCGTGCTGCCGGACGATGGAGCCGAGCGTTGGGGAACATCGGAGGACGCGCATTTGATCAAATTTGCTCAGACAAATTAGTGTGGTGCGGCCATCGCAGTGGGGTGAGTAAGTCGGAGGTGCGCAGATGACAGGGGGCGTGTCGACCGCGTGCAGTCCGATGGTTAGATTGGTCTTCATTTAGCCAAGCGTCAGCGGCTGTTCGTTGGCACAACACGACCTCGCGCTAGTCTGCCGCTGGTCTGGACGAAACGGTGAACGACACGAAACGCGCATGTCTAGAACAGCCAGGTGTCCCGCGACTGGTAATTCGTCGCGCGGGAGAAGCGGGCGTTGCAAGCGACGTGTTGGATGGTGTGCGTGGTGTTGCGGTGAAGAGAATAAAGACGGGGCTGGGCCGCCAGCCTCGGAAAACTTGGTTCCTGCCTCCCTGCCAACCACCTCATAACAACGGTTGACGTTGTCAAATCTCCTTTTTTGCCCATGCAGAAGCAAGCCTAACTTTGGTTCCTTCATAAGTCCCTGCAGCAACAATTGCACAACGTTGTTCCTCCCTCATTCACCGCCTGACTTATTCCTCGATCGGTAGCCCCACCCAGCATTTGACGAGAGTTCTTTTACAACAAGCAATTCATCTCGTCCTAGGCCAGAGGAAAGATTAGCCGGCAGCCGGGCAATTCTCGTTCGCTACCAATCTATCTGCCACGAAAAACAAACAGCCGTCATGAGTCCCCTCGAGCTCCAGCTAGATCTGCAGCACCCGCCACAGGCCTCGCATTCGAACCGTGGGTCGCCGCGGGGGAGACAGCATTCGGTCCCTGCACCCGCCGTAGAGTTTCACAGCTTTGACGACGTTGACATCACCTCGTCCATCCGACCTCCACCTTCTGCACTGACTGCGACTGCTGCGACTGCCTACGACCCGCACAGCGACGCTCCTTCTCCTCTGCAGGACTACCCCCGATCTGCGCCCAGCAGCCACCAGCGCACATTGACCGGCACCTTCTTTGACAACCTTACCCGCGCAACATCCACACTACAGCATCATAGATCACGAACATCTCTTCATTCGCCAACAAAGTCGCTGGCCAGCTTCATCCCTTCGAGGCCCGCAGTAGAGTCGGCCGCCAGCCAGCCCAAGATCCGCGCGCTGCAGAACTGGTTCAACGGCTCCTCTGGGCCCGTGAAGATAGGTGTTTCCCAGTCCGGAGAAGACTCCGAGACAGGCGAAGGTTCCGAGTCAGGCTCCGAGGTCGGCTCCGAATACTACTCTTCAGACGAAGAAGAAGAGGAGGAGGAAGAGCACGAAGAGCGGGGTAACATGATGGCGAACCTCTTCAACCGCGGATCATCGTTGACGCGAGGCCTGAGCCAGAGCCCAACAAGACGACCCGAAGGCCCGGCGACTCCGACAAAAACACCGAACCCGTCTACACCCAGCACCAGATTCGCGTGGCTGCTATCCACACAAAAGAACGCGGTGCTGCCACCTCCAGTCGCGTCGCCTACCTACCACAACCCAGACGACGAGCTCCTGAACCTCAACATCTCCCAAGCCCTGTTCCCACACGGGCCTGCAGACCCCCTAGCGCCATCCTCTTTCCACGACCTCCTCACAAACGCCGAGGCCCTCCTCGCCCGCTACCAGTCCTCGTACCGCCAACTCTCCACCACACTAGTCGACGTGCAATCCGAGCAAAGCGCGCAAGACGACGAGCTCGACGAAGCCGAAACAAGAGCACGCCACCTAAAAATGCAGCTCGAAACAATGGCCGCCCGCGCAACAGAGCAAGACGAACAAATGCGCAAACTAATGGAAGACCTGACCTTTGAGCGACGCGCCCGCCAAGACGAAGAAGCAGCCCGAAAGCGCAACATGGCACTCATCCGCGGCTGCGAACACGCCCCCTGCCAAACCACACCCAGAAAACACACCCGCGTCTCCAACTCCCAGATGAGCGTCGACTCGGGCTTCGAGTCAGAGTGCGAAACAGACGCTACTAGCCTCTTCTCCCCCAACTGCCTCAGCCCCGCCGGAACAGAACGCTCCTCCTCCATCCTCGACTCGGACCCCCTCGACACTACCCCGACGAATCGCAAATCAAACTTCTTGAAGCGCGGAAGCACGTACGATAAGCCCCGTAATGCGGCGGTTAACTTCGCCCAGGGCTGCGATAATTGCGAGGGCGGGTCGCAGGCTGCTGTTTGGGGGAGGCTGTCGAGGGAGAGAGAGGAGAATCGCGTGCTTAGGCAGCGGGTGGAGACGCTGGAGGAGGCTGTGGAGAGTGCGTTGAATGTTGTGGATGGGCCGTGGGGGTTGTAGGTTGGGAGTTGAAATCGTTGGGATGGGGAGGGGTGTATAGATTGGGTTGGGATGTAAGCTTCGATGCATATTTTGGGGGTTTGGGTGGAGCGTGGTGTTTTGTATGGACCTGGTGTCTATCTGTGTTCTGGGTTGTTGAGCGCAACTTTTTTTTTTTACATGTGTTTAGATTATACCAATGGGATTTATTCGTCGTCTGTTAATCGATGTCTTGTTCCTTAGAATTGTGATTTTTCCAATTCTCTACATCTGAGTAAATTCTGAATTGAATATCGCAGCGAAATCTTATCAATCTTTCTTTCTTTTCCTATATATCAAGAAACCCTTGTTTGACAGCCAAGCAAGGACACATGTATCCCACATACCTTTCGTCTCAATAACACCGACGGTGATACTTTC